>NC_047117.1:21504007-21846506 GCF_902500255.1 Thalassophryne amazonica | reverse complement strand
GAGCTGTAACTTCTTCTTTAAGAAGCTCTTCTGTCCTCCACCTGTTACCTGTATTAATGGCATCTGTTGGAACTTGTTATCTGTATAAAAGACACCTGTCCACAGCCTCAAACAGTCAGACTCCAAACTCAACCATGGCCAAGACCAGAGAGCTGTCAAAGGACACCAGAAAGAAAACTGTAGATGTGCACTAGGCTGGGAAGAGTGAATCTACAATAGGCAAGCAGGTTGGTGTGAATAAATCAACTGTGGGAGTAATTGTAAGAAAATGGAAGACATACAATACCATTGATGATCTCCCTCGATCTGGGGCTCCACACAAGATGTCATCCCGTGGGGTCAAAATGATCATGAGAACGGTGAACAAAAATCCCAGAACTACACGGAGGGACCTGATGAATGACCTGCAGAGAGCTGGGACCAAAGTAACAAAAGCTACACACTACGCAGAGAGGGACTCAAATCCTGCAGTGCCAGGCGTGTCCTCCTGCTTAAGCCAGTATGTGTCCAGGCCTGTCTGAAGTTTGCCAGAGAGCATATAGATGATCCAGAAGAGGACTGGGAGAATATCATGTGGTCAGATGAAACCAAAATAGAACATTTTGGTAAAAACTGAACTTGTTGTGTTTGGAGGAAGAAAAATGCTGAGTTGCATTCCAAGAACACCATATCTACTGTGAAGCATGGGGGTGGAAACATCATGCTTTGAGGGTATGTTTCTGCAAAGGGGACAGGACGACTGATCTGTGTTAAGGGAAGAATGAACGTGGCCATGTATCGTGATATTTTAAGCCAAAATGTCCTGCCTTCAGTGATAACATTGAAGATGCAACATGGCTGGGACCTCCAGCATGGCAATGATCCCAAACACACCACTCAAGCAACGAAGGAGTGGCTCCGTAAAAAGCATTTCAAGGTCCTGGAGTGGCCAAGCCAGTCTCCAGACGTCAACCCCATAGAAAATTTGTTGAGGGAGTTGAAAGTCCATGTTGCCCAGTGACAGCCCCAAATCATCACTGCTCCAGAGGAGATCTGCATGTAGAAATGGGCCAAAATACCATCTACAGTGTGTGCAAACCTGGTGAAGACTTACAGGATACATTTGACCTCTGTCATTGCCAACAAAGATTATGTTACAAAGTATTGAGTTGAATTTTTGTTATTGACCAAATACTTATTTTCCACTATAATTTACAAATAAATTCTTTAAAAATCCTACAATGTGATTTCAGGGATTCACTAAATACTTAAGTCACAACTTAAGGGCCCCTTCAGAGTACAATTATTGGGTTTTACTAGTTTGGGAGGTTCTGCATGTAGAAAGTTGGGTGATCTGACACAAAAAATGCTGTCCTACATAATTTAACATATCTAGATATAAATACTAGAAAACAAAATCTAACATTCGAAACTCTTTTCTTGTTAAATTTCAAACCCAAACGTGTGCAATGTAGTGTGAAAAATGAATTAATTGGCCCCGTTGTTCTCATAATTTTGGAGGGAACGGTACATGTACTGACACACGAGGCTCGTGCATCATGTGAATTTCTTCAGCCATGTAATAACAGCATGCGTACAATACCCAATTAAAGTCAAACTTGCCACAAACAGACAAATGTTGCCACACACAACAAACCAACACGTTGCTTTCCGTTCAAATCTACATACTAAATAAGATATGGGGGAAAATGAACCCATTTCCCCTCTTGTTACTTTAAAATGCAAATTGGATTCTTCATTAAAATGTGTGGCTAACTTCATTAGCAGCAGATATTGATTTTCAGGCTAAGACGATCTGATAGACCCTATAGGCAAGTGAAGGTACAAAGGTTTGTCTAAATGCTAACTGGTTGTATGTGGCTCGGGGGTTGTTGGAGTACTGGTTCTGAGAGCTATAGAATATCTGGAGAGGTAACATTTACATAAGCTTCTCTTTGTACATGGAAACCTTCATTAATAACACTTTGCTTTGAACTCGGCATGAGATGGTAATATAGACGACTTAAGGAGCTAGACTCTGCCGGATTGTTGCTGTGATATTTTTGCTTTTGCAGATTGTCTTTCCTGTTTTTGCACAATATTTCAGGAAGGTGTCACAGCTGCTGGGGTAATCCCACATGAATGTATCTTCCATTTATAGCCCAAAATGTCTTGAAATTCTGTTTGAATATTGGTAGTTTGAATGGAGCACCATACCACCTGATTCTGCCAGATTTTAGAAGTGAAGTAGGGTAGACCACTTGGGAACTCCAGGAGCTGTGTGTATTTATCTGTGTACTGTTTAACTGGAGTTACGTCAGGAAAGGTGCGGCGCTGAACCAGATCCACTGTGGTGATTCAGTGCAACTTGGGGCAGTCAAATTAAAAATTTGTAGTTTGAATATCAAACTGTTGACAATCAGAATCAAATTTATTGCCAAGTAAGTTCCCACATACAAGGAATTTGATTTGGTGTTATTGGTGCATAAATAAGAAAAGGAGGGAAAAACACTTCTATAAGAAGTAAAGTCACATAGGCAAAACGCTATTGACTGTTAAATAAATATAACGTAATGGACTGGGACTGTGCAAAAATAGGTGATTGAAGTACAGATGACCAATTTGTGGTGGAGGTGGGGGGGGGGGGGTAGGCAGGCTAAGTGGGGTCTCTGGCATTGTTTATGAGTCTAGCTGCAGATGGAAAGAAGCTGTTTTTATGTCTTGAGAAGGTTTTGTTCCTGATGGACCTCAGCCTCCTCCCAGAGGGGAGGGTGACCTGGGTGGGTGGGATCGGCCACAATCTTCCTTGCTCGCTCGCCTCAGGGTCCTGGAGGTGTATAGGTCCTGCAGGGATGGCAGACTGCAGTCGATCACTATCTCTGCTGCGTGGATGATACGCTGCAGTCTGCTCTTGTCCTGCAGTGGCAGCAGTGTACCAGACGGTGATGGAAGAGGAGATGATGGACTCAGTGATGGCAGTGTAGAAGTTCACCATCACTGTTTTTGGCAGGTTGAACTTCCTCAGCTGCCACAGAAAATACCTCCTCTGTTGTGCTATCTTGATGAGACAGCTGACATTCAGCACTCACGTGAGGTCGTGGGTGATGGTGGTCCCCAGGTAGTGGAAGGCCATAGTTTTTGGAGGCCTTCCCAAAACTACGTCAACAGTATCCTTACCCTGGAAACATAATCTTGTCCACTGATTTCAACAACTTCATTGACTCAGCTGAATGTTACGGCTCTGTTAAAGTACTGCTGCATACTACTACAGTGCAATTTTACTTCTGTACAAGCCTTTCATTGATGGCATTCGATTACATCTGTGGCTATCGTGGAAGACATTCTAAGACAGTCTGGTGATAGTTAGCTACAGATAGCAAAACATAAGGACGTGCTTCAGCTTTTATGGAAGGCTTGGATCACTACTCTTCTCCAGACATAATGTCAGCTCAAACGTAACAACATGGCCACAAATATTGTACTCCGGAGTTCACATGTTGGTAAACTGCCTCTTCGTTTATTGTCAATGAGATGACTGTGCTGTGCACCCTGCACTATGCAATGGGACACACACTGGAAAGTTAAATGCTTTTTATTTCTTTTCCACTTTCCAGAGCAGTACAAGCAAATTGGACATTGGTGGAAGAGACGTCCAGGTTTTTTTTTGCAGATATACTTTGTGACATTATACAGAAAAATTAAGCTGCAAAAGTTGACTTTTTAAGCAACAATCAATCTTGCTTTTATTTCGACATTATGTGAAATGCTAAATTACAGTTGCTTCTTTCAGGTCAGGTCAGGTCTGGAAGCATGTGCCATAGACAGCCTAGGGTCCTGGATAGCAACCACACGGGAAGACAACTCTTCCATTCAGACCTCTTGAAAATAGCTATCTACTTACCATAGCCAGGTGAAACGTGGGCATCCCCTTATTCTTCTCCTGTTGCTGGGACCCTCAAATGGAGGCACCTGCAAGCTGCCTTAATGGTTGCCATCTGGGACAAAGGGCGGTTCTGTGATCTGGTGGTGCCACCTAAAGCTCACAGACCTGACCTGATTATTAATTACTCTATCATGTATAATTTGAGTATCACTTCATGCCTGTGAAATAAATAATGTTTTTACAATGTACCTACTGACTACAATTTTTTTCTAACTGCGTTTGCTGTTATGTATAAAACACATGATGGCAATATTTCATGACAGCAAAACCCTGCAAGAAAGGATACATACCTCAGAAATCTTACAATGGTGCAAACAGTATCCCCCCTCCACCCACCCACCGCTAACATCTCGAATTTCTCCATCTGTGTCCACCATAGACTCTACGTTAATTCAATGCCATTATATTTCCAAACATAGCTTTAGTGTGTGTCTTCCCTCAATCACTGGCCGGCCTAACCCGTTGATCTCTGGCAATTGGGAGCCTAGTTGTGTGCTACTCCTCTCTGCGTACAGAACACACAAAAGGCCATGACCTAAATTGCAGGGGGATTTAGGCCCTAATCTGTCTTTGCTCTGTAGAGAAATGGATGGTTTGGACAGAGACTAGGGGAAAAAAGGGTGGAGGGTTTTTCAGGATGGTAGGTATGGAGGTATTAGACACACACCCCCAGATGGGAAAACATCTGCTCGTAATCGTTAGGGCACAGGTCTGGTCTAAAGCAGTGTGCTGGTGCTTGGGTTTGTGGTCTGTGGGCAGACACTAACATGGCCTGTTTTACATTTTTATAAAGCAACACGCAAGGTGTCTCCTACAATCACACAGACTATATTATCCCTGGTGTAAATGGTCTAAGACAGAACAACATGATACATGGTTCTACCTGCCAGCCAGCACCCCCCCCCCCCCCGCCCTGCACACACACGTGTAAACAACTGTAATTCTCTGTATTTATCATTTATTTAACTGCATCCTAACAGGCGGTCGGCGCAGAGAGTTGTAGGATATTCCCCCCTCTTCTTTATCAAGCACAGCCACATGCTTCCTTACACATCGGTGTGAATCATTCTTGAATCAGGACTTCTTTTGGAGTGGACATATGCTAGCAACAAGTCAATAAAGCATGAACTTGTACAGAAATGACAGCACTAACACTAACCCAAATGCTTATGTTGCCATTAACCTTAGCAACTCATAGGGTTGTCTTCACATCTGCAAATTTTGGTAGTTCCTGCTTTGGCCATTGCACTGCAAGCCAGGGCCCAATATGACCAGAAATGTGATATTTGTAATGTAGACAAATGAATATACCAGCAGTCAACCTGCACCACCATGTGGGCATTAATGCTTTTTTGACGTATGCCCATTTGCTACTGATGCTCTGTGCAGCAGAGGTAGCACCCTGTAATCTATGGCTAATGCCATAGTGTTACAGTGTGGGGTATGGCAGTGACGTCAGTGTAGACAGTCCTATAGGAATGACCAAGATCAGCTGGCAAAACTAGATTAGCTACTTGTTGGACTCAGTTGACTGTACTGTCGGTTTCTCAACAGCAATTGCTGGGAACTTGTTTCCACTTTTCAGTACTTTCTTGAACCCGCAAAGAAAGACCCTTTAATAAAAGTTACATTTGAAAAGGTCGTAGCCCACAGATGCACAAATGAAGTGAGAAGATGTTGTTCTATGATCTTTCAATTTACTGACAACATGATGCCTTCAACTCTACAGAGAGAAGGTCTTTTTGAGTTTTATTTTATCTGCAATCCACTGTGACACATTATGTTGCTAAATTAGACATCAGAACTACTTTGCAGTTTGATGGGTTATATTTAATTAAGTAGGTCCATGGTAAAGTGTGCAGTTCTTTGTTTATATTAGCCTAGACCATGATTTAGTGGTTGGACATTGTGGTGTTTGATTTTCAGCAGCACAAGTGAGTTACGTGAAGTAGAAAGTTAGGACAGTACTTTTACTCAAAGTGAAGGCAGCAACCTTACCTAGAAACTATAGAACTGGAAATTGCAAAGAAGCTAAAACATGTAAGTGCCACTTATGTAGTGTTTTTGTATTAGAAATTGGTGTAAATCAAGAGCAAAACACTGTAAAGCAGGCAGCTCATAGGAGTTGGGCTTCCAATTTGGACACCTGGGTTTGATCCCCAGTCAAGCTACCTGGCTGTGCCCTTGGATAAGACACTTCATCTGAATGGTCCCAGTCCACCCAGTTGTAGATGGGTATTGGTCTTGACTGGGGAAGAAACTGGCATCCCATCCACAGAGAGTTGATGATTCATCTGCATCACACTAAAAGATCTGGGGATAGGCACTAGTGTCAATGGGAATCTAGGACTAGTTTGTCAGGAAAGCATCTTGAAACAGAGATCACCTGTCATTTAGCTTACATCATATTAAGTTTCAGTGTTTAGCAGTCACGGTTTTAAAAAACTATGTAGCACAGAACATTCAAAAAAGTTTGTTAGTGAGGCAGCAGAAGAAAAGCAGCCACCCAGTGGTAACACGGACAGATGAAGTGGCGACAGAGGTTATTAAATTCTGAGCAAATGGCAAACCTTTAGCATGTAATGAAGCTAAGTCAAGTCACAAAGCCTTATCACTTCTAAATCTTTTCTAAATCATGGCAGCTGGCATCCTCTGAGTTGCATTACTGCCACCTTCTGAAAATAATTACATCAGACAAACAGGAGAGTTGCTCTCTGAGTGTGTGTGTGTGTGTGTGTGTGTGTGTGTGTGTGTGTGTGTGTGTGTGTGTGTGTGTGTGTGTGTGTGTGTGTGTGTGTGAAGTGACACCCTGAAAAAAAGGAAAGTGGATCAGCAATATTTTAAATGAAGGAGAAAAAGAGATACTGTTCATAAATGTGTGTTTTTGTAACACTCCTCCAAGCAGGAACCCTCCTACCCAACCTGGAGGAGTTGGATTATGAAGAACAACCAGATGATTCCTTTTCTCTTCCGACCCCCTGCCTTGCCCAAAACCTCCCATCCCATCACCCCCCACCCCCGGCGGCCCTCCGCCACTCAGCCCAGATTTTTCTCGCTCGTATGATTAAGGGTCAAGCATGCCACCTCGTCTCCAGCCCATCATTAAAAGGGCGACAAAAAAGAGAAAGACAGAGAAAGAGAGAGAGAGAGTGAGAAAGACATCCTGGCACATGGGGCTAATGAAAGCCATGAATCACAGTGTGGTCTTTAAAGAACATATTAGTGGCATCATTAACTCTGCACAAAGGCTAGCGCCAGGGTGAGCAGACAGGTCGCTCCACCAGCAAGCCTACTGCCCCACCCACCTCAACTCAACCCTGCCGCCCAGCCGTTTATATCCCCTAGAGCCGGCCCTCATTAGGGAGGAACCCACACTGCCTCATATGCTCCTTGTGCTTTCTCGTGCCTAATTTGTGAAGGATCTAAGGTGAAACATGAAATAACGGGTAAGGCCAAGTGATAACAACTGGTTCAATTATTACCAAACCTGAACAAATTAATCAAAGTCTATACCACCGAGTTTAAAACGCATAGTGCAAAGCAATTTGGAGGGTGTCTGACTCATCTGTGCTAGTTAGTGGGTGCACAAAGTTGGGTGCCAAGAGCAAAGGGGTTTGGTTTATCCTCTCCATTATTTATAGCTTTGGTATGGGCATAATGCTGCATAAACCATTCAGAGTGTCACCTGTCATTCCACTCAAGACAGAGTGCAGCAGGAGCAGAGGGCTCTATTTTTCAGAATTTGGGTGCAAGTGAGAGGTTTTCTGGTAATTTAAAGGATCAGCCCCAACCTTCTGCAGTATGGCACTGGATAGGGGCCCCAGTGCTCCCTGAGGTGAAGCAATGAAGCAGTAAGGTGAAGTTTTGTATTTTTCTATGTTTGTTTAATTTAGTGGTTGTTTTCAATTCACTTTCATTGTGTGCACAGACGGGAAACACTATAGTGGCCGAAAGGGGCCCACAACTCTTCTAGCAGTAGCAAATGCAGGAAACATTTACACATATATAAAAAATAACATAAAAACAACCCTCAAAATTCAGCTAAAGGTAATATCAAAAAATATCTTGTAAATTAAAGTTACAGTTACAGTCAGTTATAGTTCTCCAGGTGGAAACCGCTGTTGATGTTGCAAGTACTTTCATTAAGTTATTACTACTTCCATTGTGCTGAGAAGCTTTGAAGAGCCTTTCTGTGTTTGCAGAAGAGACACACACACTCACTCACACACACTCATCTTCAACCGCTTAGTCCAGTCAAGGGTCGCGGGAGGCTGGAGCCTATCCCAGCAATCATAGAGTGCGAGGCGGAGTACACCCAGGACTGGACGCCAGTCTGTCACAGGGTCACAAACAGACAAACAAACACATTCACACCCACTCGCACACCTACGGACAATTTAAAGATTCCAATCCACCTAACCCGCATGCCTTTGGATATGGGAAGAAACCAGAGCACCTGGAGGAAACCCACGTACACATGAGGAGAACATGAAAACTCCACACAGAAAGGCCACAGGCATAAACTGAACCCATGACCTTCTCGCTGTGAGGCAACAGTGCTAACCATTAAGCCACCGTGCTGCCTATTTGCAGAAGATGTGTTATAAAATTAAATTGTTGCATTTGTTGCAGGTTATACATGTGTTCTGTGTTTGCAAGCTCTTTTTTTCAAATTTGCAAGATGTTTTTAATGCAATTGCCTATTGTTGATTTGACGCGGATGATTTTTGCATTTGTGTTTTCGGTTGCTAGTGTTGTATGTACGATTATCCACCATATAATATGTGCCTCGTGGACCCTGTTACATAAAGTATATCCAAGTGTTGCACACTCTAAATATCAAAAATACACTACACTTGACTTTAGATCAGGTTTATCCTGGTTTTTGGTGCAACCACCTTCTGCTGCGAGATGGTATCCAATACACTTGCATTGCACCTGATAACATCTCATTTTTAGACCAGCACACCCACGGATGCACAAACAGGCACAAACTAACTGAGTATTTAGATGACGAGTGTACTGGGTGTGAAACCCACAACAGCATTGGATGGTAACTTCCAGAAGAGCTTCCACTGCACTGTGTGCACTTTTGTGCAAGGTAGAAGATAGAACCCAAAGTGTCTGAGCTCAACAGAACCAAACTCTTGAAACGAAATGTGCTATAAGAAGAAGAAGAAGAAGAAGGGGCTTTACATAGAACGGAATTTGTCCTCTACACTTAAATCATCCTATTTATAGTTTAACACAATCCAGCCACTAGGAGCAGTGGGCAGCCACAGTCATTCGCCCCAGGAAAAACTCCAGATCTAGACGCACTTCCTCAGTCAAGAGCAGCGAAAGGAGCATGAAAGTGTATGTTTTTGATGATGGGAGAAAACTGGACTTCCTGGATGAAACCCACGGAGACACAGGGATAACATGCAAACTCCACATAGAAAAGAACTTGGCATAGATGGCATTGAACCCCAGACATTCTTACTGTGAGGCAAAAGCACCAAACACTGATCCACCGCGCTGCCCTACTTTACGCTACTTTATGAGAAAACAGCAGACATATTTTTTGACGGACATGCTCCTGTTAACCTGCCACTTCCAGTTTGAACAAAAACAAGTCTCCCTCCAGACGCCCTGTAGCACGGGCCTGTGGGTACTCCTCGCGGGCAGTGACCTTTTCACACAGCCTCGGGACATAGGGGGCCTCTCAGCTCACCCTAGAACAACACCCACAGCTATTTTCTGTGTCCCTCCCTAACAACCCCCTGCCTCCTTTTCAGAGACAAGGACCTGGTGTTACCAGCAGAGGCTGTAGCCCATCAAGTACCCTCCATCAGAGGTGTGTCTGGATCCGTCGTGCTCAGGGAATCAGCCTGGGCCTCATTAAGAGCTTCATGATGAAATGAGCTGAAAGGCTCCAGCCTCAGCCAGCAATCACAGCAGCCTGAACTGGCAAGGCTCATCTCACGGCCCCATAGGTGTTAAATCATGGATAACCTTCTTGTTTCTCTTGCTATCTAACTATCCGCACGCTCTAACTTGCTCTGTCTCAGACTGTGTTTGGCTCGCCGCGCTCTCTCACTTCCACCGCTCTCAGCTGTCCGTCTCCTTCCCTCCGTCTGCATGGATGAGTCCTCAGCCTGCAACTGCTGCCGGACCACACTGTACTTTTACTGTTCGCTTGCAGGAGACATCAAAGTTTAACATCTACAACGACTCTCAGTCGCATCTCATTTCTCACTTTCCGTATTTCCACGTTTCTCTCCCGGATTGTTTCTCCCAGCTTTTCATCATGTGTTGTAATTGCTTTTTTTTTTTTTTGAAACCATTAACTCTGCTTCAAGCCTTCTTTGATCCTTCTTCTTTATCTTTTTCTTTCTTGTACTCCTCTCTATCAATCCAGTCATCTATATATTTATCTGGTTTTGACACTGACGTTGCTTTGAAACTAATAATGTGCACAAAGCTCCCTTTCCTTTGAAGCGGCGGTGACACGCAGGTGTAAGTGCCTCCAGGTACACAGTCAGTCCTGAATGCAACACCAGAAGAATCAAAGTCACGGCTCTCTGGGAATCATCGTCAAGGTGAGTGGGTTTGGACGACTAAAAGAGGACACCAGTGACAGACATATTAGTCTCACTCTCAGCCGACAGAAGCGTGAACCATTAATAAAAATCTGTTTCCGGGTTGTGAGCATTGCGGCAGAACATGAAATCCAAAACATCGGCGGTGACTGAGAGCGTAGCCGCTCTTTGAATATATGTTTGAATAATGGAAAAGCCACTTAGACCCATTTGAATGCTTGAATGTTGCAGATCTACTTCACCTCTGGAAGGTTGAGGTCACCACGGCCCCCACGGTCAGCCATTAATGCTTCTAATATTTTCATGACATAAGAGTGTCTGATTTTTGGTTGAAATCTTTCGCTAAGTCATAATCGGATGATTAAGAAATGCCACAATGCTTTATTTCCAGAGGCAGCTTTACTGCTCGTTCAATTGCACACCTCATTAAAAGCATAATTCTATGATAAAGCTAGTTTAGGGAAACCTTATGTTATATTAAAAGGGAGTTAATCATGCAAGGCGAGTCTCCTTACCATACATTATTATGCACTGCAGAATGCTTTAATGTGCAAAAAGGAAAAAAAAAAGACCTTTTTTGTTGGCCAAAAGTAGACATTATATTATTACAGGTTAATAAAACTGTAGATTTCTTAATTTTTCATAGTGGTTAGTGCATATGTAAATATTTAATGGGGTCTTTGTGATCCAGATATTCCAACAAAACGGTTAATAAGCTTGAAGATGGAGGATAGGGTGTGTAATCGCTGGTTTGTCCTACGCAGGGAGGAAGAATGGTGCAGTAGAAATAAAGGGCCCAAAAGAAATAAGGGAGAAGGAAGTGAAAAGAAAGACAGAGAACGTTGTTATGATGCAAGACCACTTTGACCACAAACAGTATTAAAAATAAAGATGACACTTAAATTTTTACTGCTGTTTATACCTATCAAAGAGGTTGTATTACATAGGATTTAGGCAAGCAATAAAAAAAAATAAAAATACCTGGGATAATATGCATCCCAAAATAACTCAGACCCAAATGTAAAAATCTTGCAGTTTAAAGCTGGAGAGTTATTCCTTTTTTGGGGGGTGAAGTTTGGAGATATGGATTAGCATTCGGTGGACCCTATAAAATGTCTACTTGTTCATAAGATATTACTTATCACAAGAGAAGGCACTGACAACTATGCTGGGGTGCATCATGAAAAACTGCATCAGAGGAGTGTCTGTGTGTGTGTTGCACAGCATGTTGTTTTATACATGTGGCACGCAATAATCAATAGACCTGTTGAAAATGTCAAATGTTACAAAATCTTTTGGGACACATGTTGTTGTGGTTACACTAATAAAATAAAACATCTGTGCCAAATTTTATTGTAAATGGACATTGTTTAGGAGTCCCCCACAAAGCAACAATTTTCCTCAAACAAGCAATGTCGGAATCCAGTAATGTTCTCCTCTGAGTGACCAATCAACCACTGCTTTTTGTGATTAGAAGCCATCACATGTACCTGTAAAAGAAAAATAATGGCATCAGAGTCTTCTCCCGTTCGGGTGACACTGCCTTGCCAGCAGAGGGAGAGGAAATGTGTCATTCTGGGGGACCTCTAAATCTTATCTGATTGAGTTCAAATTTGGCCAGCACCTATAAAACCCCAAGTGGAACAAAAACATGTGGCCTGTCCTGAAGGCAAAATGGGGTCCAGCCCAAAACTAGAATGGTGCACCTAATATAGTGCCTGGCGAGTGTGTGTGTTTGTGTGTGTGCGAGAGAGACTGCACCTTTTTTCCTCCCTGTAAAGTCCGCTATCACATTCTTGAGGGGGCTGTGACAGAGACAGTCCCCGTCAGTCATATCTCTGTGCAACCCAGGCTTAAAGGTGACAGACAGCAAGAGACACCATTTCCACACTGAAATGTACTAAATGCTAGGACTATTATTTTCTTGTTGTTTTGTGGCAGTTATGTTCTAAAACTCAAATTAACAGTTGTACAGTCACACAATCCCACAAAAATGTTTTGTATGAGTGTAGCTGAAGCAGACACTTCTTTCTCTCTCCGTCGGTGTCTACATAGGTGTAGTTTTGAAGTTTCGTGTAGGTTGCAGGGAGCTTGTTGATCAGTTTCTTTGGAAACCGGTGCTCATTCTTATATGTTTGGCATTTCGTTTCAGTCTCACTGTCAAAACGATCAAGTACAACCCAAAAACAAAATCAACACATTGACATCAGCGTGGAGAAGTGAAGCCCGGGTGTCACTTCCATTTAATGCATCTTGCTCCATGATGACATGTTAAGTGTATCGTTAATTTCTTAATTAACACGTGCTGCGGTGTGTTGCAATTATGAATAAATATTTTAGTGCCTGCTTGGTTTTATCGGCACGGCCGCTGGAATAGACTTTAATAGAGTGACAAGACATTCTCAGCGACTGCTGCTCCATAAAAAATGCACAAGCCACTTAAAACCAATGGCCAGTCACACGAAGCCCCTCAAGACATACCAGAACGTCGTCCCTGATGAGGGGAAAGAAGGTTTATTTTCAGAGTCTGCTGTGGAAACGAACGCCCTTGTCTGCACACATATCACTTAATTAAGTAGTGCGATAGTGAAACATTAGATTCTTTTAAATCTTTCTCCTGGTGAGCATTCTTCAAATGTAACACAGGCTTAATAATTAAAATGTCTAATATTAATCCTCGCAGCCATTCAGTAGTCCTTGTGATTCTCCACCCCTCAATAAACCTGAAATGAACCTTTGGGCTCATGTCATTCTATAAACATTCTATAATTTGAGAAGTTTGTTTGTTTCACAACTCCCCTGAAGTGCTTGGTCCAGTTTCCACCAAACATGCATGTCAGTAGACCACATAATTGCCTTTAAGGAGTTTGTTTTGGTAAAGCTCAAGGTCATTAAGGTCAAACATTTGGTTTATCTGTTTGTTCCCTTGCTCTTCTCATGTTCATTGGATAATTTCCACTAAACGTAATATGCGGATGTCAGTCAACCCCAGATTAGCCCTTAAAGGTCTTTTTGTGAAGGTCAAGATTATGATTTTGCATCCAGATGTCCACCAAACGTGGCAGATATGAAGGTCGATTCTGGAATTTCCCAGGCAACATTAAATTTACCAAATATCAACCATTGGAGTCAAGGTTATTGGGGTCAATGGTCAATGTTTTAAACTCCTATTTGCACCCAACTTGGCACACATATGTAGGTGGGTTCTGGAATTGCCCAGCCAAGATCAAATGCATCAAAAGTCAGACATTGGGGTGAAATGTCAAAACTGAAGTTTGTCCACACCGATTTGCATAGAAATTGACACACACAGGGTGGTGGCTTCTGGAACTGCCAATTAAGGACCAATTTGCAAAAGGCCAGTCACTGGAGTCAAGATCATGTCTGCCTGTCTGTTGGCCTACTTTTCTCAGGTCCCTTTGCTAATTTCTACCAACCTTGGTATGTCAATGAAAGCTGGTCCCAAAAAGAATTAAAATTAATTTTACCAAAGGTCAAGGTCAAGGTATTTGCTTTTCAATCTGATTTAGACCAAATGTGGCGCACACACTTAAGTGGATTCCAGAATTGGCCTGGCAAGGTGAGCCACAAGTCAATCATTTGTTTGAAGGTCAAGGTCATTGAGGTTAAATGTCAGAGTCTTCATGCCCATGTACGTATACTATTACCGAGTTACTGTGAGAGCACGGAAGAGACACTTGAATTATTTGTACAAAGAGTTTCCATCAATCTGTCAGAGGCTTTCCACAGATCTGAAACTGTATATGTTTAAAAGGTCAAAAGACTTAATTTGGAGTAGCTGAAGGTCAAATGATTCACTTAATAATGTATTGTTAAGTGCTTTTGGCCTCATCTGACTCAAGCCTGTCTCACAGTACCTGCTTATGATAGCCTAAAAGACATGGATCCAAGAAACAGAAAACATGTTTGTATGTATTTCCGCTAAGTGAAAATTATGTATTATTTAATTTATATGTTAGCACCATTACCACCAGGTTAGTGCTAATTAGCCGGGAGATTGGTGACATTAGGTTCGCTATTGGCACAATGGTTACTAAGGCAATATGCTGACTTTATGTTTTAATAGCCACACCCAAGTCATCTGTTATGAAAACCACCAACCACTCTACAAAACATATCCTTTAATCAAATACTCAAATCAAAGCAGGCCTATTAGCTGAAGCTTTACTTCTTTGGCTCTTGCCCACGCTCCTCCTGTGTGCTTCTTTATGGGGTGACTGGGAGTTCTGCAGAATTAAGAACGGCAAAGACAGCAGCCTCCAGAGCCGTCCCACTTGAACTTCAGAACAGCTCTACATGTGATATCATGGAGGGTTTATCTGTTGTGTGGGCCGCCAGAAGAGGAGGTACTGCTGGCCCACCACCAGAGGGCGCCCTGCCTGAAGTGCGGGCTTCAGGCACGAGAGGGCGCTGCCGCCACGGACACAGCCGGGAGTGACAGCTGTTACTCATTATGTCCTGACAGCTGTCACTCATTCTTCATCATCCCACTCCATAAAACCCAGACGTCATCTCCACCTCATCGCCGAGATATCGTACTTCACTGGAGGTAATATCCTCAGCCGTTTGTTTTGCAATATATCTGTATATTGTGAGTGTTTGCAGGAGTACCAGTCCCTCTTTCTGTGGAAGCTGAGTGAGTGCAGGACGGCACTCTTTTCCCCTGAGGAATCACTGCGGTACTCTTCAGCATATTGAGTGAGAGGTGGAGGTGGCATTCCCACCGTTGTTGTTACTGGGTGTACACACACCCACACTTGACTGTCTTTGTTCTTTGCCGGCAGTACCAGATCCGACAGTCGGGGACGGTGATCACCTGGGAATTCGGGACTTGGCGGCTCCAGTATTCACCAGGTTCGGTGGCGGCGGAAATCGTGTGGTTCCGGCTCTTCTCAGGACAGACGCCTTCTATCCTCGAGCCTGCCCACACGTCACCTTTATGGATTGACTGTAATCATATTCTGAGATTGTCTGTGTATTCGTTGTGCACCTTCACAACATTAAATTGTTACTTTTTGGCTCATCTATTGACCGTTCATTTGCGCCCCCTGTTGTGGGTCCGTGTCACTACACTTTCACAACAGGATATCTCGGCCAACGTCATGGATCCCGAGGGGCGTCATCCATCTGTTGGACAGCCAATGGAAGAGCAGGGTGCACAGGCGTCTGCAGGAGGCGTGCTCGGTGAGTTGCAGCAAATCCTCACCGCCTTTACCGCTCGGCTGGATTTGATGTCCGAGCAAAACATCATTCTTAATCGCAGGATGGAGGCTCTCACCGCACAGGTGGAAGCGCGCGATCAGAGCGCTGCTGTGGCTCCTCCTCTTGCCGACCCGGTGCCGGGTATTAACATTCCGCTGGTCGTTCAACAAACCCCCTGAAGCATACATAAGTCCCCCTGAGCCGTACAGGGGTTGTGTGGAGACGTGCGCGGACTTTCTGATGCAGTGTTCGCTCGTCTTTGCACAACGACCCGTGATGTACGCGTCTGACGCCAGCAAGGTGGCTTATGTTATTGCTTTGCTTCGGGGTAAGGCTACCCTGGGCTACGGCGCTCTGGGAACAGAACTCACGGTTGTTATCAGCATACACTGGGTTTGTGGGGGAGTTCAGAACAGTGTTTGATCACCCTAACAGAGGAGAGACTGCTTCAACAATGCTGCTGTCAATGTGACAGGGGCGCCGGTGTGCAGCCGAATATGCAGTCGACTTCCGCATCGCGGCTGCGAGGTCCGGCTGGAATAACGTTGCGCTCCGCGCCGCCTTCATAAACGGACTGTCATTGGTCCTGAAGGAGCATCTGGTAGCTAAGGAGGAACCGCGGGATTTAGATGGGCTTATCGATCTCGTTATACGGTTAGACAATCGGCTGGAGGAACGCCGTCGGGAGCGAGGCGAAGGACGTGGCCGGATACGCGCCGTCCCTCTCCCTTCCGGGTTCGAAAAGAGGCCGCCCTCCCCACGCTCCACAGCCGCAGCGCTCCGTGGGGCAACAGCTCCCCCTGTTGACATTGTTAGGGAAACGCACAGGGCCAAAATGAGGAGGCTGGTCCGCGGGGAGTGTTTTCTTTGCAGCTCGAAGGAGCACATACAGAAAAACTGCCCCAAACGGCCACAACAACAACCGCCCTCAGAGACTGGGCTAAGGGGGGGTCAACACATTCACGTGGGACACACACAGATTGCCACACGACTCCCAGTTACAATCCTGAGCGGGGATTTAACCCTTCAAGCCCCAGCACTGGTGGACACGGGGTCAGAAGGGAATCTGCTAGACAGCAGATGGGCAAGGGAGGTAGGGCTCCCTCTGGTGGCGCTTCCTTCGCCATTGCAGGTGCGGGCACTAGATGGCACCCTCCTCCCTTTAATCACACACAAGACACAACCAGTAACTCTGGTGGTGTCTGGAAACCATCGGGAGGAGATTGAGTTTTTTGTAACTCCTTCTACCTCCCGCGTGATTTTGGGCTTCCCATGGATGTTGAAGCACAATCCCCGGATTGATTGGCCGTCTGGGGTGGTGGTTCAGTGGAGCGAAACCTGCCATCGGGTGTGTTTAGGATCCTCGGTTCCTCCCGGTTTACAGGCTAAGGAGGAGGTCAAAGTCCCTCCCAATCTGACGGCAGTGCCGGTTGAGTACCACGATCTTGCTGACGTCTTCAGCAAGGATCTGGCACTCACCCTTCCCCCGCACCGTCCGTACGATTGTGCCATTGATTTGGTTCCAGGCGCTGAGTTCCCGTCCAGCAGGCTGTACAACCTCTCACGACCTGAGCGCGAATCAATGGAGACCTACATCCGGGACTCATTAGCTGCCGGGCTGATCCGGAACTCCACCTCCCCGATGGGGGCAGGTTTCTTTTTTGTGGGCAAGAAAGATGGCGGACTCCGTCCATGCATTGATTACAGGGGGCTGAATGAGATTACGGTTCGCAACCGATACCCGTTGCCATTGTTGGATTCCGTGTTCACCCCCCTGCATGGAGCCAAAATCTTTACTAAGCTGGATCTTAGAAATGCGTATCACGTGGTTCAGATCCGGAAGGGAGACGAATGGAAGACGGAATTTAACACCCCGTTAGGTCACTTTGAGTACCTGGTCATGCTGTTCGGCCTCACCAACGCCCCCGCGACGTTCCAAGCCTTGGTTAACGATGTCTTGCGGGACTTCCTGCACCGATTCGTCTTCGTATATCTGGACGATATACTCATCTTTTCTCCGGATCCTGAGACCCATGTCCAGCATGTACGTCAGGTCCTGCAGCGGTTGTTAGAGAACCAACTGTTTGTGAAGGGCGGGAAGTGCGAGTTTCACCGCACGTCTTTGTCCTTCCTGGGGTTTATCATCTCCTCTAACTCCGTCGCCCCTGATCTGGCCAAGGTTGCGGCGGTGAGAGATTGGCCCCAACCAACAAGCCGTAGGAAGCTGCAACAGTTCCTCGGCTTCGCTAATTTCTATAGGAGGTTCATTAAGGGCTACAGTCAGGTAGCTAGCCCCCTGACAGCCCTGACCTCTCCAAAAGTCCCCTTCACCTGGTCGGATCGGTGCGAAGCCGCGTTCAAGGAGTTGAAACGACGGTTCTCTACTGCGCCAGTTTTGGTGCAGCCCGACCCTAGTCGCCAGTTCGTGGTTGAAGTGGACGCCTCTGACTCAGGGATAGGAGCCGTGCTATCCCAGAGCGGAGAGACTGATAAGGTTCTTCACCCGTGTGCCTACTTTTCACGCAGGATGACCCCGGCTGAACGGAACTATGACGTCGGCAATCGAGAACTCCTTGCGGTGAAAGAGGCTCTTGAGGAGTGGAGACACCTGTTGGACGGAGCGTCTGTGCCGTTCACGGTTTTCTCTGACCATCGGAACCTGGAGTATATCAGGACCGCCAAGCGGCTGAACCCCAGGCAAGCCCGCTGGTCACTGTTCTTCGGGCGTTTTGACTTCCGGATCACCTATCGCCCCGGGACCAAGAACCAGAGGTCGGATGCCTTGTCCCGGGTACACGAAGAGGAGGTCAAAACTGCACTGTCGGATCCACCGGAGCCCATCCTGCCTGAGTCCACTATCGTGGCCACCCTCACCTGGGACGTGGAGAAGATCATCCGGGAGGCCCTGGCACGGAGCCCGGACCCAGGAACAGGTCCGAAGAACCGTTTATACGTCCCACCAGAGGCCAGAGCTGCAGTTTTGGACTTCTGTCACGGTTCCAAGCTCTCCTGTCATCCAGGGGTGCGAAGGACCGTGGCAGTTGTCCGGCAGCGCTTCTGGTGGGCGTCTATGGAGGCCGACGTCCGGGAGTACATCCAGGCCTGCACCACCTGTGCCAGGGGCAAGGCAGACCATAAAAGGTCCCAATGACTTCTCCAGCCGTTACCTGTGCCTCATCGCCCCTGGTCCCACATCGGCCAGGGCAACACCACCATCTTCACGATAGTGGACCGATTCTCCAAGGCGGCCCACTTCGTGGCCCTCCCGAAGCTCCCAACAGCCCAGGAGACAGCAGACCTCCTGGTCCACCACGTCGTCCGTCTGCATGGGATACCCACCGACATCGTCTCGGATCGTGGTCCCCAGTTCTCCTCACACGTCTGGAGGAGCTTCTGCCGGGAACTGGGGGCTACTGTGAGCCTCTTGTCCGGGTATCATCCGCAGACCAATGGACAGGCAGAACGGGCCAATCAGGAATTGGAGCAAGCTCTGCGCTGTGTGACGTCCGCACACCCGACGGCCTGGAGTAAACATCTGGCCTAGATCGAGTATGCGCATAACAGCCAGGTGTCCTCTGCCACCGGCCTCTCCCCATTTGAGGTGTGTTTGGGGTATCAGCCCCCGTTGTTTCCCATGGTGGAGGGAGAGGTCGGTGTGCCCTCGGTCCAGGCCCACCTGCGGAAGTGCCGTCGGGTGTGGTGCTCCGCCGTTCTGCCTTGTTGAAGGCCCGGACGAGGGCGAAGACCCATGCAGACCGCCGGCGATCCCCGGCCCCTGCTTACCAGCCCGGGCAGGAGGTGTGGCTTTCCACGAAGGACATCCCCCTCCAGGTGGACTCCCCGAAACTTCAGGACAGATATATCGGACCATTCAAGATCCTCAGTGTCCTCAGTCCTGCCGCAGTGAAGCTCCAACTCCCGGCTTCACTGCGGATCCACCCGGTTTTTCACGTGTCACGGATCAAACCTCACCACACCTCACCCCTCTGTGCTCCCGGACCGGCGCCGCCTCCTGCTCGGATCATCGACGGGGAGCCGGCTTGGACGGTGCGCTGGCTCCTGGACGTCCGTCGGATGGGCCAGGGGTTCCAGTACTTGGTGGACTGGGAGGGGTATGGACCCGAAGAACGCTCCTGGGTGAAGAGGAGCTTCATCCTGGATCCGGCCCTCCTGGCCGACTTCTACCACCGTCACCCGAACAAGCCTGGTCGGGCGCCAGGAGGCGCCCGTTGAGGGGGGGGTCCTGTTGTGTGGGCCGCCAGAAGAGGAGGTACTGCTGGCCCACCACCAGAGGGCGCCCTGCCTGAAGTGCGGGCTTCAGGCACGAGAGGGCGCTGCCGCCACGGACACAGCCGGGAGTGACAGCTGTTACTCATTATGTCCTGACAGCTGTCACTCATTCTTCATCATCCCACTCCATAAAACCCAGACGTCATCTCCACCTCATCGCCGAGATATCGTACTTCACTGGAGGTAATATCCTCAGCCGTTTGTTTTGCAATATATCTGTATATTGTGAGTGTTTGCAGGAGTACCAGTCCCTCTTTCTGTGGAAGCTGAGTGAGTGCAGGACAGCACTCTTTTCCCCTGAGGAATCACTGCGGTACTCTTCAGCATATTGAGTGAGAGGTGGAGGTGGCATTCCCACCGTTGTTGTTACTGGGTGTACACACACCCACACTTGACTGTCTTTGTTCTTTGCCGGCAGTACCAGATCCGACAGTCGGGGACGGTGATCACCTGGGAATTCGGGACTTGGCGGCTCCAGTATTCACCAGGTTCGGTGGCGGCGGAAATCGTGTGGTTCCGGCTCTTCTCAGGACAGACGTCTTCTATCCTCGAGCCTGCCCACACGTCACCTTTGTGGATTGACTGTAATCATATTCTGAGATTGTCTGTGTATTCGTTGTGCACCTTCACAACATTAAATTGTTACTTTTTGGCTCATCTATTGACCGTTCATTTGCGTCCCCTGTTGTGGGTCCATGTCACTACACTTTCACAACATTATCCAGTAGATATACAGTCTACGTGTACTGTATGTGTGAATTAACATCATCATTTTGAGAAGGCACTTACGGTAAATTTTACTTTAAAGAGACAGTGTGTAAGATTTAGGGGTGTTTCTTAGCAGAACTGTAATAAAATGTTAATAATCACCTGTTCATTAGTGTAGAATTACCTGCAAATGAATCAATGTGTTTTTAAGCTTAAAATGAACCCTTCAAATCTACATGGGAGGCATCACCACGTGGCACTGCCAAGGTCATATGGTATCCCAGAAGGGACAAGCTTACACCGGACACCAGAAATACAGACAAATATAAAGAGACACTGTAAGTCTTCACAGATGTGCAGTGAGGGAAGAAAATAAAAGGGATTCTGCGAAATTCTACTTCTCTGTGTTTCTTGCTAGCGAGGACAGATGTAAAGCTGATGGATCGTTTTAATGCATAAAGGCATAAATAACAGTCTGAGGAGAAGATTAAAGTAGATGCTGGTTTATAATTAGCCGGCTGGTCCACAGTGAGGACGCACTAGTACATCTTTGCCACGGGTGACAGAGTGTGTGTGTCACAGGGTTGACCAGAGGAAGGATTGAGCAACCTGTCAGCCATAATTCACACATTAAATTGAACAGTGCGGCTGTGCAGGAAGCTGTGCATTCCTTCCCAAAGTGGGCAGATTATAAAAGAGAACATCTGTGCATGTATCAAGAATTTGCTCAATGATACCATGCAGATTATGCGTTATATTACACATTAATACCCTGCTATATTAGTTATGTTTAAAATGCTTAAAGGGGAATTCAGGATTTTTCAATCTAGTCTCGACTATCAGATGTTTTTGATTTCATCTTTTTACTTGGGACAAAAATATGATTTTAATCAGTGCAAAACTGATATAGAACTCCAACATTGTCCCCAGTTAATCAACTACACAATGCAAGGCTTTGGAGCAAGCGAAAAACCTTCAAAGTAACCCGCATCTTGGTGGAAATGTCATTAGATGTGTCTTGTGGCATTGAGAGAATCCCTACAGAAGTACACATGTGCATGTTTACCTCCGTAAATGTAGAGATTTTTGATTATACAGTTAGCCACTTACCTTAATTTCCTTCTAGTCTTGACTGAGTCATTAGAAGTTGACAGTCGATGAGGGGTTCGTTATTTTGCTTACAGCAGGAAGCAAAGACAAAGTCACCAGGAAGGCCAGAGAGATCTCTGTGGGAGCAACACAAGCCATATTGAAACTGAGTTAAAAACAGAAATTAATCTGAGGCATGAAAGAAACCCTGGACACAGCCAATACAACAGTTTGGAAAGTCATGGAAATGGAAGGAACTACTGGTGCACTGCGCAGCAGACACTGGATGAGTCGACCAAGAATAGCTGATGACATAAACACTGTGAGAGCTGTGAATAAATTCCCCAGACAGTCAGTGACATCACAAATGACACAAAATGGGCGGGGGTGAAGGTCTCATAATCCATCATTTGAAGAAGTCATCACATCCACAATAAGAATCAGAAAGCTATGTTGAAAAAGAAGTAAGTTCTATATTATGAGGATCATTGGCACCAGCATTTATAACTGGATTCCATAACATGCAATGGGTAAATGTCCATGAAGTAACACAAGGTCAATGCGGTAGTTTGTCTTTCAACAAGACTTTGCCTTAAGTCACCCGTGCCCCTTTCTCCACACTCTGGAGTTGCATCAGGAAAAGCATGTGGCCTAAAACCTGGGCCAAATCAATATGTGGCTCCATACCCAACCTGCTGTGGGGAGGTGGACCAAAAATGGGAGATAAAGAGACAGAAATGTACAATGCAGGCACTTCTATCTCAATATGCAATACTGTGAAGAGATAGCTGGCATAGGGTGACCCTGTTGTATTTCTTAGGACATTTCTGTCCATTCAAACAGTTAAAAACATTTTTTAAACTTTTAAAAAATGTTCTGTATTTGCTTTGCTTATCATTTTGTGGTTATCTCTCAGGGGTTTTGGGGATATACCCATCTAAAAAGTCCAGTGGTGCAGGAAGCATGCACAGAAAGTCGATTAACTGACAAGATCAACTGAGGACACTTAGCACCATTTATTGCACACAATCTGCTTTTACGAGCATTAGATTTGGTCTTGAGAAAATATGTTCTGTGTGTGTGTGTATTCTAATCAGAGCTGCCTTCAGTCCAAGATGACAAGTCAACAGGTTGTAGTTTTAACATTGAGGAGATAAAAGAAGCTGGAAAACAGAACTCAATATAGAAGTGGGCGTTTTTCATACCCTTTAATTTATTGCAAAAATAATCGGAATGCCATGATTTGAATCCAGCTGTGATACTGACATTAACCTCTCTTGTTCCTTTGAGTTTCATATGGGGTCAGCTCTAAAATGACCAACACAAACACATGCAAGCACTGGTCCCAAACCTCCTTGATGACTCCTTTGTGTCTAATGAAGAAGTCAACAAACAGGAGTTCAGAAAACACTGACGGAAAACACAAGAAAGCGAAGCGAGAGCGAGAGTGCGCAACAACGAGAGAGAGAGAGAGAGAGAGAGAGAGAGAGAGAGAGAGAGAGAGAGAGAGAGACACAGAAAGACAACAACTGACATCTTTGGGAATTTCACAGCAATGGCTAATCCAATGTGATCAGCGGAAGATTTTAATATTTAAATAGCCAGCAACGCACCAGAAGTTTCTAATTAAATTATAACTCATGCTTGAAAAGCAAAAGTGCATGTGTTGTGGGAGCTTAAATTATTCAGCCCGCCCTATATCTAGTCTTTCTGTTAACCTGGAGACAAATGGCACTTGCTAGGGCTTTTAGACGGGGGGCTGGCACTGTCAGAAACATGAACAACATCAGCTTGTAAAGAACCTCACCCATCAGGGCCCAAATCCAAACTGACTGGCCTCACTACTGAACAACGCTTCTAACCTAGGAATTAATTTGGTTAATTAATTTATTATTAATTACCTGAAAGGCCACACAACATTGGCACACTGTAAAAAGATGACAGGGAGAGAGAAAAAATACCTCTTCCTAATGAACTGGGGATGTTAATAAGGCACCAGACAATGATTTTTTGTCTCCTCTCACTATATCACTCCACCTGCAGTCTTTTTTTAAACAACTTTCTAGCACAAAAAGTATCAGAAAAGAGTTTATTAATTAATACTCCTATGAAGGATATATGAGACACTCACAATATCTATGAGAAGTTTAAAATATTTAGAACGGGAGCTTTCATATTAATGGCAAAATTACACATACATCTCAGAAATTAAATTAGAATTCAACCCAGCATTGATGGCAAAGTCATGTCAAGCATATAAATGTACTTATGGCTGGAGGTTAGAATATCTTTTTTCATTCATTATTTTTTTTTTCCACCAGGTATCTTCGCTCTTGGCTATACTACCCTTGCGGCAAAATTCCAGAAAAAAAAATTACATTTTTGATGGGAACTAATTAAAACGACCGGTATCTGAAATTCTACCAGACTGTTGCATGTTCCCCAGTTGGGATGATGGTGGTATAACTTATTAAGGGGCACCTACTGTTCTGACTTGTGCCCAGGAACAGAGAATGAGAGATGGAGGAGGTGCAAAGTTTCATACAGTGTGTACTTTGAGTGCCTGAGAACAAAATAGACCCTTAAAAGCAAACAACAAAGAGCATGAAAGTCAATCCGCAGAAACGCCTCTCACTGCAGATTCCTATGTTGGAGAATCGCTGGAACGTGTCCGAATGTATGCATTCCTTTAAATGTTACTACCCTAATTTCTTACTGTATAATGTGTGTATTAGTTTTCTGTCTGACATGCATGGTTGTTCAATTTCAAATTAGTTGGTGAAGAACTTTCCACTTTTCTTTTTTGTGTAGAAACTTGGTAGCCAGTGCACTACTCATTGATGTCAGAAGCAAATAAACGTCAGGTCACAAGCCCTTATGAAAAATGACCATTTTCATGAGCAGAAGACAACATTTTCTCTGCTATCATTAAGGCCAACATAGGCATAAAGGAGTCAGTCTGCAAGTGAGTTGGTCTACAACCTTTGCATCAGTAATTTCATAAACACTACTGCATATTCACCTCTGAAAGTTAGGCTTCTGATAGTTACAGGTGAGGTCCAGTGAGTCTACCATTTTGGACCATGGTTGCATCTTTTAACATAATTTGCAGTTATTCTTGCATATCTTTCACATATGGGTGTTGGACTATGGCTGCCCACTGCTCCTAGTGTGTGGATTGTGTCTAACTGTAATTAGGATGAGTTAAATTCAGAGGACAAATTTCATTGTATATAGCTACAATGACAACAGAGTCTTCTTCTTTAAATAGGAACACTGGCACAATGGGACAGGAACGATCCACTAGTCCTACGGTCCACTGGTCATATAGTCCACTAGTCCTAAACTCTTTATATTATTTGATGGTGTATATTACATCCCCGAACTGATTTGAAAGCTCACCCTAACTCTAACCCCTAACCAGGACTAGTGGACCCTAGGATTAATGGACCCTAAGACTAGTGTACCCTAGGACTAGGACTAGTGAACCCTAGGACAAGGACTAGTAAACCCTAGGACTACTGGACCCTAGGATTAGTGGAAAGTTCCCCAATGCAACATGTCTTAGGTTGATCTGGTAAGCACATGAAGTTTTGTTACTAATCACAGGGTCATGGTGGTGGTGAACGCTGAGGCAAGTGTTCCTTGTAACATACTGGCTCTTCTTAGGGGAGGTGATGGTCTAGTGGTTAAAGCATTGGGCTTGAGACCAGGGGGTCCTCGGTTTAAATCCCAGCCTGACCGGAAAATCACTAAGGGCCCTTGGGCAAGGTCCTTAATCCCCTAGTTGCTCCCGGTGTGTAGCGGGCACCTTGCATGGCAGCAGCCTCACATCGGGGTGAATATGAGGCATTAATATGTAAAGCGTTTTGAGCATGTAATGCAGATGGAAAAGCGCTATATAAATGCAGTCTATTTGCCATTTTATTTCTTCCACAAACTACAAACCAATCAAGTAAAACTGGTTGAGCTTGTCACTACAGGTGACATGATGACTGATGATCAAATAACACAAATCAAAGTTTGGAACTGAGCTGAAATTGACCTATTAAGCTCTTATCTGAACTGTGGCACTGATATATAATTTTTTTTTAAATCCAAGACTGATACAGAATGGTCCAAAATCATCTGAGATTAAATGCACTCACTTTAATGTCCATTGTTAGCAAATATTGCAGATAAAGAACAAGTGATTACACATGAAGATGCTTTTCTCATTGCCTTCATGGAACCACATGGAACCACCTTTTTGGAGTTCAAAAATGTGACTTTTTGAAAACTGGTCCAGGAGTGGATAAATCTCAAATAACTGGTTTTGCATTTTTGCGTGTACAACCAATACACAACTTTTGTGAAATGATGACTTCATCTTCTTCTGTATTTGCACACAGCATGCAAACTTTATACACATGCTCCACATCTTCTCTGTTTTTGTGGGAGTGTTACAATACCACATGCAGACCTGGCATACTACCATTTATGAAGTTGTTCACCAATGAATAACAATTTTATCATATACCTATAAATGATAAATGTTGTATGGTTTTCTGTCCGGGTGGCAACGTAATAACCACTTAGTTTCTCACACAACACATTTCTGTCAAATTGCTCAAACTCCGTTTCTGATACTGAAGCAGCCAAGTACTCACGAAAATTCTCTGCAGCTTTCTTATTTGCAGCTAATGTGTTTTTAGGAGTTGTTTGGTGTATTTTATCAGCGACTTCTTCACGGGAACGTAAGACAAATTGCTGAGGGTGTCCGCCCTCGTCGGTGGCCATCGAGTCGTCTGGGTAAACAACAACAATCGCACGTGCTGTGACGTCACAACATATGTATGGATTGGCTGATTAACAAGGCAACATTTATTTTGTGGGTTTTACTCAGGTGGTATGAAAAATATTACTGGTCTGTGAAAAATATCACAAGGGTGTATTGCTATTTATTCTTTAGTGTTTTATTCAATCATATTGGCGTATCATTTATAGGTATATGATAATTGTATATACTACGGTGTTTTCAGTCATTTTCAGTGGTTTCGTGTGTACATGGATATTTCTTGAAATGGAAAACGTTTTTGAAACGGCAATGACTAAGATCGTAAGGGGAAAGTTCCATTTACGTGTGGGCAAGGCCTGAGGTGTAAAAAAAGAAACCCCCTGTTCTGTTCTATCTAAATTTTCTGATGCTTTTCAAACAAAAACATCAGAACAACTTTCCATTAGGGAAATGCTTAATAATAAAGAGACAACATGATGAAGACTGCCAATAATTGGGGCTGTTTGAAATCCATAGTACAAAATGTCTTTCTTGTGTCCATGTGTCCTTAGAGCTAAAACAGGGGGAATACTGAAGACCAAGATTAATGATTTACAGAGGGAATACTGAAGACTGGAATTAATGATTTGCTAGTTGCAGAAACTGGCTCAAATGTTGTGTTGCCAACAAGAATAGCGATCATATTATTTAATGACGTCAGCTCCACAGAGTCCACAGCAAAAAGTAATGACTTAGCTGTGTCATTCCAATAGTTATGGAGGGGAACTGTGACCCGAGTGGCCTGTGGCAAAAGAGAATGTGAAAGTGGACTCCAAACATGCCTAACTTCAGTGGTGTCTGACAGAGGAAGTGGTTTATACTTGGGTCTTTGTGCAAGTCTTTATGATGTCATGAATACAGCTGCACAAAAACAGACCAGAGTAAACTGCATTTTTGCTGAGGTTCCTCAATTTTTTTGTTGCTCCTTTTTCTCTTATTTCTTTATTTCCATGTAAGTGCACAAACATGCACACACAACTAGAAAAGAGCGTAAAGTGGTATAGCCAAGTGCCGGTGATGTCAGCGGTATCGTGATCTGAGATGATGAATTAAAACAGTCTGGCTGCTCAGAGGATTTCAGGTAGGAAACAGACGGAGACACGATAGATGTGTCAGGTCCTATAAAATTCAACAACACAAAGCAGACCAAACACCACAAACGACCAAACACAAATTTACATCTCACGCTCAACAACGAGACAGAAACCCGCAGATACAAAAGACCAAATCCAGAGTTGAGATTTATTGTGAAAGTTGGTGAATGCTGGTGCTGTCCTTTTGTTCCCATTTGGCCTCAAGTCTTCAAAAGTCATTATTCATGAGCAGCGCAAGTCTGTCAAGACATTTAATTTCAATAACTGCTACAAGAAAGCAGTGGAGTCCACCCCAGAGGTCTGTGTTTGTTCCCGACACTGACATGCATTCTGTATAAATGTATGCCTTGTGAGCAGGCCGTTATCAATTTTCTAATTGTTCTGATCGTAAAGAAACACCTTTCAAGAAGCTTCTGCTTCAGACTGAGAGTCTGATTAAAGAATGCATGATACTACAGTGACAAGACTGTATTATTTATTCATTGCAAACAGTGGAATTTGGGTGTGTTACTTTGAAAAATGTTCAAAACTGGCGGCCTGTAATAAAAGCACTGAGAGAAATTCCAACTCATTAAGATTTAATCACAAAATTCTCTTTCATATGAAATACCCAATATAGGCTGTCAGAATCAATCAGGTGTCCAGAAAAAGGGAGATGACACGCCAAAAGGATGGGGAATATGTCAGTTGTGGCACTTGCTGTTTCTTCTGGCTGTCATTTTGCCGGTGCCGCTGTTAAGCCAGATGCCGTTAGGAAATGTAGCACCGCGGTGCTGCTTTAAATCACGGGGTGGATGGGTTATAGAAGAAAAAAATATATAGCTTTGTTAGGGAACCAAACCAGACACTGAAGTTTATGTTATCTTTGAGTTTGAGAGACATGTTCAAAGCCAAGGCTTCTGGGTAACGGGGTTCTTTGGGGTGATCGTGGATCGAGACGAACCTTCACTTGATGATTTTATAATTGGCCTCCTGTCCCTGGGTTTTGTGCCAGTGCTACAACTTCAGCACAGCTCTTCAACATTGCAGCAGGTTGGCTCACATGTAAACGCTGGCTGCAGGGATGTGAGGATGATACACATTTCCCATGATGCTTTATCATCCGGGTTAATGAAGGGACAAAGCAGCTCGACAGAAAATATCATTTGAAGTGGTTTTCCCAAGCACTTTTTGAGCTTGGTACCACCGAAGTACAGTGCATCCAGAAGGTATTCACAGTGCTTCACTTTTTCCACATTTTGTTTTGTTACAGCCTTACTCCAAAATGGATTAAATTCATTTTTCCTCCAAATTGTACACACAATACCCCATAATGACAATGAAGTTTTTTTTAAGAGTTTTGCAAATTTATTTAAAAAAAGGAAAAAGAAATCACAAGTACATAAGTATTCACAGCATTCACCATGAATCTCAAAACTCAGGTGCATCCTGTTTCCACTGATCATCCTTGAGATGTTTCTACAGCTTAATTGGAGTCCACTTGGGGTAAATTCATTTGACTGGACATGATTTGGAAAGGCACACACCTGTCTACATATAAGGTCCCACAGATGACAGTGCAAGTCAGAGCACAAACCAAGCATGAAGTAAAAGGAATTGTCTGTAGACCTCAGAGACAGGATTGTCTTGAAGCACAAATCTGGGGAAGGGTACAGAAACATTTCTGCTGCTTTGAAGGTCCCAGTGAGCACAGCGGCCTCCATCATCTGTAAATATTCGTAGAAGAAGTTCAAAACCACCAGGACTCTTCCTAGAGCTGGCTGCCCATCTAAACTGAGTGATCATGGGAGAAGAGCCTTAGTCAGGGAGGTGACCAAGAACCTGATGGTCACTCTGTCAAAGCTCCAGCATTCCTCGGTGGAGAGAGGAGAACCTTCCAGAAGGACACCCATCTCTGCAGCAATCCACCAATCAGGCATGTATGGTAGAGTGGCCAGACGGAAGCCACTCCTTAGTAAAATGAACATGCCAGCCCACCTGGAGTTTGCCAAAAGGCACCTGAAGGACTCTCAGACCATGAGAAACAAAATTCTCTGGTCTGATGAGACAAAGCCTGCATACCTGCTAACATTTTAACTTACCAATGTGGGACATCCACGCATGGCTGCGAGCAACAAGGGCACAAAGCATAACTAGGAGGGTCTGGAGGCATGCCTGGACCCACATAAATGCAGAACTATTGGGCGTCCCGCACACACCCATGTGGGGCAAGGGGTTAAATACCGGGACTGTCCCGCCCAACGCGGGACGTTGGCATCGCTGAGATTGAACTCTTTGGTGTGAATGCCAGGCATCATGTTTGGAGGAAACCAGGCACCATAGAGCGCTCATCTTTCAGCGGGAAATCATTCTCAAGTCATGAATTGGCAAGTCACAAGTCTCAAGTCAAGTCTCAAGTCATAATAACCACCATTTGTTTGACAGTGACTTCGTCCCACCTCTGGTATTTGGGGTAAGAACTCTGGAAAGTGTTTTCAAAAAACAGAAGACTTGGATTGGACCCCCTGGTCCCCATATTCAAATTAAAAACAAACAAACAATCACTTTACCAGCAAACAAAATAACACAAGGGCGCTACTCAAATACTCAGTTGTCCACATTATGATACAATGACAAACACTGATCAATTACAGTTTTAATTGTTAGTCCTAACAGCATAAGCAGATACTCCACAAAACATATAACCCAAAGGATAAACTGTTTAAAAGGCTGGAATAAGGAGAACTATACCACCCTTAATGTGGTATAAATGTGATGTTTCTGAGCAGATAATCTTGATTTTAAATATTTTTATGGGCTGATAAAGCACACTCCACTTTTTTTCCACACAATTGTTTTCCCATGCAAAAGTAGAGCAGCAGAAAGATTTTTCTTCTCAGCCAGAAACCTGGAATCCAAGTAAATTAAATTGGGCCCACTAGCTTACAGTGTGTAGGCTCAGCAACATTTGTGCTTGTGTCATTAGTTTTACACTTTTCTAAAGCATGTTGGAAATGTTGTGGCACCCTGTCCCAGATAATATTCTAAGAGACAGTATATTTCTTCATGTGTCTATACAGAAAAAAAGGAAACACACACACACAACACACACACACACACACACACACACACACACACACACACACACACACACACACACACACACACACACACACACACACAAACAAACAAAACATAAAGTGGGTTCCAAGATCAATTCAGAATAAGCTTCACAATGCACCTTTAAACACAACATTTCACACTTCTGCTCTTCATGGATTTGACTATATGAGCTTTCATTTCTATTTCTATACAGCTCATTACTGGACTTACTCATGTCTTTTATGGAGTGATTTACAGGCCGACATGCTTTTCTTTTTGCTGCTTCCGAGCATCTGCACACCTCTTTGCACATCCCCACGCACATAAGTGCTACACGCTCTGTGCTGGTGCAAACATTACAAGCAGTAGCACAAAGCAGTCTGTATTAGGAAAATACAGACCGACTGTAATAGTGAAAATGAATGTGAAGGTATATGATTTTGAGTTTTATGTGTCCGTCCAGCTATATGTGAACAGAATAACTCAAACAATTTCGATATGATTTGGATCAAATTTGGTGGAATGATCGAGGGTCAGTCAAGAACAAATTTAACTGATTTTGAGAAAAATCCATTAAAAAAAATCAAGGTCAGGAGTGAAGGTATTGCTGACATGATCTTTGACCTAGAGTGACCTTGGATGTCAACCTCTGAATAACATCTGAACAAATATTGTCAGCTAGGTGGGGTTTTTTTCACCTAATATATTCCAGTTTATATCAACCCTGTACCAGTTTTCAAAGTGTAGTCTGGTCAGTTGTTTAGCATTGATGCTGAACATGCATCACATGTTGCCAGAATCAAAACAAACAAACAACTTTATCAACAACATATTGATTATGCATTATAGCAAACCAGACAAAAACTAAATTCAAAATAAATCAAATATCACAGGTACAAATAAAATATGTTGAAAGCATCTCTGTTATGATAGCTAATGCAGAACTGATACTTGTTCAATATTAATTAAACATTAAACAATAAAGTGGATATTCAATCTTCAAAAGAAATTTATGGTACAAGTACAACTAGTCGGCAAACAGTTCCTATGGAAACCTAATATCACCAGCAATATATATTGAAAGTATTGCATTGGCAAGAATATCAGACAAGCCTGATTATAAGATGACCCCCACCCCCTACCCTGCTCCCTGCTTTTTGGGTAAAAAAGGCCAAATCTTGTTTTTTAAAAAGAAAATTATTTCATTCAAAAACAGTGGGAATAAAAGCACACTGACAAATGCATCAAGTAGCAGTGCAATAAAGGGGTGCAATAAAGAGTGAAAACGGGTCTACTTTGGCTCCTCATATCATATCATGATATCGTGTCATCAGTCAAGTCTTCACAGATGGAACTTTCTGCACATTCTTAGGACCTCCTACATAATGATGTAAGATTGGTAGCATATTCTGAGCACTTTTCAGACAGGTAAATGCCCCACAGGTCCTCAGAGATTCCATTGAAAGGACAATGCAAACAGCTATGAAGATTTTAAAATATTTTGAAAAATTCTTTACTGTTTCACTGGACACAAATAAACACAATGGTCCCTGTCAACTGAGAATGCAGAAATAGTGCCACCCTAGTGTCTTCCGTGGAAGTAAAACATAGCACAACCAGGTGTGATTCTACTGCCATCTTTTAAATCTCTCCTGATGCAGTTTGAGCAGCAAAAAGAACATTGCTCCATTGGTGAAATAAAATTGTGGGGTTTCTAGAGGAGTGGCTTTGTGCACACGTCAAAATAGTCAGCACAGTGGACAGGCATGGATGTACCTCTAGTGGGAGCAGGAGCACTAGGACGACTGGTAAAACTGAAAAGAAAATTTAAATAACTGTGATTTATTGGGGCCAAGGTGGGTTAGTGGTTAGCACTGTTGCCTCACAACAAGAAGGTCATGGGATTGATTCCCACCTGTGACCTTTCTGTGTGGAGTTTGCATGTTCTCCCCATGTTTGTGTGGGTTCCCTCCGGGTGCTCCAGCTTCCTCCCACAATCAAAGACACGCAGGTTAGGTGGATTGGAAACTTGTCCGTAGGTGTGCATACAGGTGTGAATGTGTTTGTTTGTCTATATGTGGCCCTGCGACAGACTTGAATCCTGTCCAGGGTGTACCCCGCTTCATGCCCTATGAGTGCTGAGATAGGCTTCAGTGCCCCCCTGAACCCTACACTGAAAAAAGAGAGTTTGAACCAACTTAAAAAAAGTGTTACAATTTGTAAAAACCTGAATGAATTAAGTTGTGTGAGCTTAAGTTTGAAACTTAAATCAACTCTAACTTACAAACTTAAGTTCAAACAACTTAATTCATTCAGGTTTTTACAAATTGTAACACTTTTTTAAGTTGGTTCAAACATTCTCTTTTTTCAGTGTAATTGGAGTAAGCGTGTAAGATGTGTGTGTGTGTTTGTGTGATTTACTGTATTATTTGCAAACGATATGTGATCGTGTTATAGATGTGTAGATAAATGATTGTAGTGTTAAGTTGAGAGAGGTGTACAGGTATTTGGTGTCATTGTGGAAGGATGACATGTAAAAGTTTAATTCACATCATAAGATAACCCCCATTTCATATGTGTTTTAAGGAAAAAAAACAAAAAACAGAATAGCTGGGCCCATATGGAAATTACAAGAATGTGTACATAATTTTCTAGTTTTGGAAAAACAACAACATAAGTCTGAGTTAATTTTGAGCTCTATCCTGTGACCCTGTCCTTTAAATACCCCAGAGGAGAGGACAACCTGGCTTCTGACCCATGAGTAATTTGTGTTTGAAAACACCATCCTACTTGTTAACTGTCAAAATAAGTAAATGACTTCACCAAATTTTGATTCAAGGTTTATTTAACCCAGTAGGGTGTATTCAGTTATTATAGTATGTATTGGGTGTATTCAAGCCTCATGCTAACAAACACCCACCCTACTGAGGTGCCTCTGAACAAGACAGTAAATCTCTGAAGCATAGCTGACTGTAGTTTTTGAAATAAATTATTTGCCCGTGATTTCACTGGACTTTAAACTGTGAATGTGGATATAACGCTGACTGTAGTCCTCTGCCCAGAACTCAATACCAACCTATTTGACCTTAGCGAGAACTTCAGCGGCAGGATCACATGGTGCAGAGAGAGGCTATAAGGTTAGTAGACCCCAGAGCGATGTGAGAATGCTATTACAACCGTATGGGCTGCTGATCTCTAATGGCTGTGTGTTGGGCTCTAATGGTGCTTGTAGAGAGTGGAAAGAAGAAAATACGAAGAGGTAATCTTAGGAAATGCTGACCTCTGAGCCACAAAAACTATGTGAGAAGTGCTAACAGCTCCGTGGCACTGCTAAGGCTTTCTTCATAACCTTTGGCCTTCTGTCTCAGCAGACAGTAGAGCGCCTCCTCTGCACCCCCCTGTTGTTTCCTCACTCTTTTCTCTGCCTTATTTCATGCTCAAAAGAAACCAGAAAGAGATTTTGTTTGTTTTCGTTTGACCAAATTGAAGCTTTAGGGTTTCACTTTACAGAAGACAATCTTATTGATGGGAGAAAACTACCCCGGCTGCTTCTTATAAAGCTTTCAACGCCAGCAGATGATGGATGATGATGGGAAAAGCAACAATGTTGCAACGTTCATCAAACAAGCAAGAACTTACCCAATTTAAAGATGCAAACTTTAGCATTGTGTACAGCATTATATAAAAACAGTAAAGATGCTTATTTTAAGAAATGATTTTTTATTTTCCTATGGCGTTCTTATTGGAACAACACAGAGATGTAACTATGCAGAGGACAAGTTCACTTTTTCTTTCAACCATGTCAAAACATCAAAATTCAAATCTCTCAAAAATCAAATCTCTTTGACTTTTAGCCTCGTACACATGCACCACATCAAATTCAGCAAATGTTCATAACTTCAACAAACTACTTGAATATCCTATTAACATATGATGAATTGGTGCCTGTGTTTAAATGTGCGAGTGTTCATGAGGATTGTGAATTCATTCCAGAAACTGGCATCGGACATGAAGAAGAGCAACTTTCTGTCAGGATACGTGGACGCATGGCACAGAATGTAGTGGACACAAATGCAGACCTACAAACAGAGATGAAGGATTAAATCAAGAAGGCTTTATCTAGTAGCAAGCAGTGGTTCAAAACACAAGTAGGCAGGCAGAAATGCAGAGGTACAGGCAGGCGTGGGGCAAAAGGCGAGGTCAAAAATGAGCTGGGTTCAGTAACATGGAGAGATAAAGTACTTGGGCTGAGGCAAATGCAGATCCAAAAAACTAGGCAAGGTCAGGACACGGCAAGGCAAAAACAGGACTAGACAAATGGCTGGAATGTGGATACAAATGACTGTAATGAACTGGTGGGTGGTGGAGAATGCAAAAGACTTAAATAAGACAGGTGGTGATTTCAAGAACGAGACACAGGTGTGGGAGCACAATCTGGAAGGGGGTGTGGCAAACAGAAGGAACATGACACACCCATACCAAACCCTGAACACCAGACAAGAGCGTGCAGACAGACAAAAGCAAAGTGAAAGGGACCCAACTAAGGGCCCCTTCACACATAGTGCAAATTTGGTCAATTTGTACATAAAGGGCGCATGAAGCAAGAATTGTGTGCAAAACATGTAAAATTGTAGCTGCCTCGTACACGTGTTGCTACAACTATCTGCACACACCAGCAGCTGAAAGACAAAGTGTGCGCTGTGTGAGCCCATCGATCCCTCTCACGGCAGGTGTTGGCCAAATTCCAGGTGACCCACACGAACATCTAACACCACTTGTTTGGCACTTAGAAAATGGGGCCATTCACACTATTAACATGACAACAGTCAGCAGACAATTACTGTTGACCTGGCAGTGAAATTTGTCTAAGTGCCCCACGACTGTGAAGTTGCACATGTGGCGTGCCAGAGTGTTGGCTCCCCCCACAACACCTGTACGTGTGGTTTGCACCCCCAGCAGGTGAGGCATCTCTTATCTGATCACAGATGAGAGATGCCTTGCCTGTGGGCAAACAGGGGGTGTGGCTGGCTGCCCACAGCTGTTGAGACATCTCTGGTTCTGGATGTCACAGCTGCCACAGGACCAGGACAAACCAACAGTACCACAAATATGGCACTTTCAGTCATGTATCAGCAGAAATACGCTGTACCAAATGCCGTTTCATCAGTTATCATAGCGCTTGCTTTCTTTTTTTTAGAAAATACATATATCTGCTTGTTGATTTTAGCCATTTCATGCTCCTGTTACAAGACAGTGACTGTAGTGTAGTGGTAAAGTTTCCTTCTGGTAATCAGAGTGTGTGGATTCAAATCCCATGTGTGGCATTTTTTTATTCAACCAGAGTTATTTAACTGCAGGCTTCTGTATTGTGTTCCCCTTTTATGTATTATTTATAACAACCCAGTGATCGTCACTAATTATACAGCTGGTTTTTATTTTATTTTCCTCCACATCAGCGGTGCGATGTGGTGCACCTCGTCCCACGGAACACAGTGTGAGCAGCTGCACCAGCTCGCACTGTGTTCCTGCTGAAAAGACACCGTCGGGTGCACGAACAGTCGCACCGGCATCGTGCACGCCCACCCGTCGCCGTGATGTTTTGTGATGCGCTCATATGAGTTCTACCACCGTGAGTCACCCTGAGTTGTACATATTCACACTATGTGCAAAGTGGCCCTTAAAGATGAACCTACAACCACAGTGATCCAAATAAAATACCAAAATCAAAGTAGAACAAAACCCAATTTTAAAAATAAAGAAGAAATAAAGAAAGCCCAAAATGAAAGAACAAACAATTAACCAGAAAACAAATGTAAGTACTGAAAAGAGATCTACAACATAAAAGAAGGCTAAGACAAAACTACAATGGAACTTACAAGTGGCAACAGTAAAATAAACAGATAATTCAACACATGACAACAGTAAAACAAACAGGTGATTCAACTAATGATTACATAATGGAAAATACACATGTTGGGTCGAAACTAGAGTGAAACTACAGACGTGACTAAAGTATGATTAACAGAAAATAACTGATAAGCAGAAAACAAAACCGGGGACTAAAGAAACACAAACAGCTTATCAAAGAATGGGCCAAAAGGGATCAAAGAAGGGAGGACAGATGCAGAAAGGGGATGAAGCGCAATACAGGCCCGGGCAGGGGCAAGCCATAACACTTTCATCATGTTGATGTCCTGCTATTAGGGAATTAAGGTACCTGGTAATGTCAGGGAATGGGGAAAAATAATGAGTGCCGTTAATGCTGTGCTACAAGATAGCTGCACCATCACTGAAGTGAAAAAAATAGTTTGACAATTCCATTGTCTGTCAACAATGGTTGACGACATCATGATGTGGAGTCACCATGGAAAAATGCCCCCCCATACACAAACTAATCACATTGCCCCGGTATAATTTATTTGGCTACTGGAAATATGCAATTTAAGGAGTGCCAGCAACAGGCAATCACTGAGTGATGTGCATTCAGAAATGAACACATGCATAATCCTGCCAATAGTTCTGAAGGAAGATACTGCGCTGCTCAGTGTACAATGTGGCATCCAATTTTCAAACTGCGCACAGTAAAAATTCATCCTAGGTATAAAGAAGAGCTCATTTCTGTGCAGTTACATGGAGATGCAGTGATCATGAGGCATGTACAGGCTGAAAGTAGGTGGGAAAGTATAGCACGTTTGACTGAATCTTCTGAGCTGTGCTGCTAGTGAAATTTTATTTTATTTTATTATATATTTTTTGCAGAGTACATACATAACAAAAGAGAAATCACTTCGCACTCCGCAATAATTTCCATGAATGAAAAGCCATCTTAAATAGGGTGTGGCTGATTACGTCACAGGATGTTGTCATAGAAAAAACATAACCTTTTTAATATACACATCCATAAAACTCATACAATAATGTATACAAAATTGATATATACCTATATACCACAATGAAACATATTACATACATAAAAAACATGGATATATAAAACAGCTCAATATACATACACACATACACGCTTGTCAAGAGACCTGCCTCAATAAATAAGCTAGACAGAGGAAATGGAGCGTGTACCATAGGACTACGAGTATAATGGAAAAATGTCATAAAAAGATATTGAGAATCAGTTCATCATTAAGCCCCTTAGGTGCCAAAGTTTGTAATGTTTCAATCCAGTAGGCCTCTCTTTTTTTCAAAAGTTTATCATGGTCTCCCCCTCTAAAGGGAGGAGGGACCTGTTTAATGCCACAAAAACAAAGGGTGCTTACATTATGATGTGCATCATTGAAATGAACAGCTACTGGATAATTCCTATCGTTTCTGCGGATTGAACTTTTGTGTTCACTTATTCTTTGTTTTAATTGTCTCATGGTCTTGCCCACGTATGCTAAACCACAAGGACAGCGTAAGAGATAAATCACGTGTGGATGCACAAGTTATTACATTCCGAATGGATATTTTTTTTACCGCTGTGGTTGTGCTGGAAAAAAGTAGTTTTATAAGTATTATTACATTGTGCACAATTCCCACACCGGTAATTTCCATTTGGAATAGGTGCCAGTAAACTCTGAATAGATGTAGCTTTGGGGGTAACATTGGCACGAACAAGGTAGTCTCTAAGATTCCTACCCCTCCTACTGACAAAAAGGGGAGGGTATCTAAAAATTGTAGAAAGCCCAGAATCAGATGTCAGAATGTGCCAGTGTTTTTTTTAAAATAGCCTTGATGGTAGCAGAGTGAGGAGAATACTGTGTAATGCAGGTAACAGAGAATTCCTTTTTCTGTTTAATTCTGTTAAGAATTAAACAGAGTACATACATCTGTTAGATGTATCAGAGTACATCTGTCATCTATCAGAGTACATCTGTTAAGAGTACATACATAAAAATCTGAGATGGCAAAACGAGTTCTCCTGCCTGGAGTTAAACCACTTTTCCTGACTTGCTAGAAAGAGGTCTTCCAAAGGTAAACACGTGACAGGTGCTGGTGAAAATCAACTGAGAAATGCTGTTAAGTCTCCTGTTAAGGTGAATTAGTACATTAGTAATAGTAGAAATGCGTATCAAGCCTATATGGTGTTTTAGCAGTGGTGGGAGGCTGAAAAGACAGGCAACAAATATCAGCTGAGAGGTCGGTGTTACCTTGTCAATGGTTTGATGTGACCCAGTCCCTCCACCCCACCTCCGTCACACCCGTGCAACCATTAACACAGTGAGTGTTGGCCCAGGGGAATAACCTGCATTAGTACAGACAAGACGACTGGTGTGATATTGATGGTCATCACACCCACTCGATGTTTGGAGAGCGACAAGACAGTGGCACGGGGGACAACTGCCCAGCAGCAAAAGGTATAAGAAGGTGTCTGTGTTAAAACTTTGACATGATTAAATACAAACGTATTACCCAAACCATGAGGTTAGAGGTGAATTGATATTACCCACATGATGTAGAATCAATCAAGACCACACACACACACACACACACACACACACACACACACACACACACACACACACACACACACACACACACACACACGCAATCATGGGCCCAGAAAGATCTCCTGATTAAGACCAACTCAGTGCTTCCACACCTCATCAACCCTGAGCGACAACTCCCCGGAGACAACAGGCCTCATTATGCCCAAGCAAAAACAATGACACCCAGTGGTAGCCGTGACTCTTTTGCTAATGGCCGAGCGGAGCGACAAAGGCAGATCGGGATCGCTGCCTGGTACCGGGAGTGCGCGAACATGAAACCTGATGCCATGGCGTGCCTTGTGGGCAAGTATTATTCCGACTGTATATCATTAGCAGAGTGCGCTGTCTAATTAGCAACAGGGCAGGAATAATGAATATAGCTCCATTAATCAAAAGGTAATATATGTAAAAGTAGTGATTTTATGGCCTGGAGGCAGAGTGCGAAAGGTAAGAGAGAAAACAGAGAAATGAGATAGAAAGTGAAAACAGCCATCATTGAACATTGCTTTTCATATTCATTTACACACATTTCTTTTATGCAATTTCAAGCGCTCGCTCTGCTGAGGCCAGTGCAAGTGCAGAAAATCGAACGAGAGGGGATATTTGAGTCAGCACAGGTTCTCCACTGTTCAAATTTTAGCGCAAAGAGCTGGATTAAATTAAAATTCAGGTGGTTCCACAGGTCATCAGAAATCTATGATGAATGAAAGATAAATGATTTTGGCCTGCTTATAAACATGAGCCGTCGGTCACGTTAACAAAATAAGGTTTTCTTTGTTCTCCATTTCATATTTCAAATGATAAATCACTCTGTGCAAATCATAAACTGTGGCAGGAAATAGTCCATTAGCCTGCAGAGATGTTTGACCGAATCAGTACCACCTAAAGTGACCTAAGAACACTTACAATCCAGTCTCGGTAAACCACGGCCTGCACAAAAATGTACCATAACTTTCCAAGACCATCATCTGAAACCAGGTCGGGGTTAATGCAGGATTACACTAAAAATGAAAAAATGCATCAATCATGTTGAGAAGTATACCATATTATATATATGATCATAAAGATTACAAAAAGGAAATGTTTGTACTGTCTATGCTCAAATGTTTTGGAGTTATGGGGTAAAAACAACAGAAATGGTGACAAAGCATCAATAGCTGATCTAACTAGATTAAAAAACAGAACAGTTTGTTTGGAGTGCTTGGTCTCCAAAGTAACAGGTAAACAAGGTCAAACTTCATTGGATTCTATGACAAATGCTCCAGTGCAACAAACGTTTTGTACAAAATCATATGAAAAGTTAAGCATGGTATTTTGTGTCTAATTATACAAAACGTCACATGTAGCAGTCACATAATCAGTCTCCCACCTGGAAATTCTGGGATTTCTGGAGTATACCTTAAGTGTTTTTTTTTTAGTTTTGGAGGTCCTGCCGCTTATACACCAGTGTAACCTACATATAAGAAAGCCAAAACAACAAACACCAAAACAAGCAAACAACAACAACAACAAAAAACACCACACATTCAATAATAATAACAATAATACAACAACAATTTATGTTGGGCTTTCCCACAAATAAAAGCACTAAAAGTAAAATCCAACAGTAAAAGAATAAATGCCAATATTAAATTTCTCACTACAACAATGCACAAAAATCCCAAATTAAAGAGTTGATATTACATAAAAAGGTGTGGCTTATACTCCAGAAAATACTGCATGTCCAAATTTTTGTGCATTACTTTTTGTAGTTTATACTGCAAAATACAGATGATGACATCACATAACATAATAACGATACATAACAGATGGTGCAAACTGTTCTATTTTTAAAAACTCATTAGCTCAGCCAATAATTTCCAACAATTTTTAACAGTATTGGAGCAACCTCAATTTCTGGCTCCTGTAGAAACAGAAATGGGCCTTTGTCACTGTTTTTTTTTAAATGCTAAATGGATTACTGTGGCACTTTTCCATCTGATGTAGATGGTCAAAGTACTTAACAATAATGCCTCACATTCACCCACAACAATGTAAATGTGATGCCATGCAAGGTGCTCAACTGCACACTGGGAGCAACTTGAGGATTAAGAACCTCAGCTAAGGGACCTTAATGATTATCCTAATTGACAGGGAAGTGAACTGAGGATCTTCTGGTCTCAAGCCCACCACTTAAGTGCTAGATCATTACCTCCATTTATGGTGTTTTACCTGTTTTCCCGCTCTAAATTCCAACTAAGGTACCACAGACCAGAGAGAATTAGAACCAACAGAAGCAGGTTCCACAACCATTTTTTTCTCCAACAGATACAATATGATGCAATACACACAATGCACCTTAAACCAGCAGATTTTTAGATTCAGATATATATTTATATTTATATTATTCGTACTGTGACTTCTCTTATTGCGCATTACTTATTAGGACTGCAATTTATTATTCTTGTCTTTCATGTGTTTTATATTGTTTTTATATGTTTTAATAAGTGATGATGAGACCTGCACAAGAATTCAAATGTACTTGTACTTGGGCAAACAGCAAATAAAGTCAGTTCAATTTCAATCACAGACAGTCCAAACTGTACTTTTTTGGTATATTTATAATCAGATGCATGATGTGGTGTGCTTTCCAAGTGGATAGAAGCATTTTTTGAAAATGTTTGCCTGTATTATTGATTGACCCATCCTGCCTGGATCAACCACTCTGGAATGGTTATCTTTAATTTTTGTGTCAGTCATGATATACCAAGACTAGATTATAAGTGATTCATCATGTTCGGTGGTACTAAACACTTGCTTGACCCATGGCTATCAGGTCTGATGGACAGAGACGCCTGGACACAATTGCAGGACCCAACAAAACAGCTCTGGTTTGTAAAAACATTTACTGAGATATTCAGTGGAGTCCGGTACACAGCAAGACAGTCCATGATAAGCAAACAAATCCAAAACATCAGGCGTAAAGCGTGGTCGGTATAACCAGGCAGGTGGTCAAAACACAACATGGTAGCAGAACTAGGAAACACAGAAATCAGAGCTGGAAACGTAGGCACAAGGCACAACGATCTGGCGGAGAATTAGTGCAACCAGTGAAGTTTATATATACCCTGGTGATGAGCTACAGATTGGAAACAGGCATGTGGAAAACTCCAGAACAGGGTGTGGCCCAGACAGTGTGCACCGCCCACCACCAAGCACCAAGACAGACAAGAGAGATAGGGCCAAGCAGGAAAACCACAGACAGAACCATCAAAACTAAACTAAGCAAGATTAAACAGAGCAAACAATACAAAAGCTCCAGATCATGACATGGATTAAGATTCTAGATGGTCATTGCTGTTGACATAGAAGGTCATATAAGGTCAGGAATAAATTTTATGCTTGAAATAAGAAGAAATAAGAAAAATTTAAGTCTAATCTGATTAGCCTCACATTACCAATGGCAGCAGCTACTAAACTGTCTTAGAAATGTCCTGTGCTATAAAAGGTGAAATATGATTCAGTGAATTGAAAGAAAGGACAACAAGCACAATAAAGACAAAAAGATGAGCTCAACGTCTCCTCAAGAAGTGTTTGGGAAAGCATTTAAGCGGTCTGAGATTTTTGCTGCCACAACACTCCTGGCTACTTTGTGCGACTGAATCTCTGGCTCAAGCCTTTTTTCATACATTTGCACCTTGCCGTCCAAAGTGAGCGAAGCCATCTCCGCCTGACAGCAGCCCAGGCTTTTAAACGCATCCTAGAAGATATAAATACACTTTGCTGAGCGGAAGCTGCAAATGCATTTTTATCCGCTCTTACAAAACAATAAAGATGAAGTTTGATGTCTTCTCAAGAAAGGGGGGAATAGAAATATCATTAAATTCCTTTGAAATATAGATCACTTCTCACAGGGAGAGACAATTGCCACTCTGGATGTCAGGTTTATTCATTTCATCTTGCTGCCACAATCATTTGCTAAAGTACAACTTTACATTTAGATACCAAACCATGAAGAAATTTTGCTACAAGGATATAATTCTGTTTTTTGTTTCTGTTTCAAATGGTGTAAAAGCAGACCTGAAATAAAGTTTTAACAAACTGAAATCCTTCAAAAGGCTAAACGCAGTCACACAGACAACCAACAATGCACAAGGGTTTTAAACATGCTTTTAACACACGTAAAGCTTTTTTTTTGGTGTTACATTAAGTCAAATGTGTGTAGAATTTTTCCTTCACCTTTACATTTTAGGAAATAAAGCTACACTTGTTTAGGTGGATTCTTGGAGTTTATAAGAATATTGGGCTGAATTCAATCAGGTATTTACAACTATTCCCGATTGATCATTACAACCGTCGTTGTGTTGCCATGTATCTTGTACTGTCAATGAAAAAACAAACAAACAAATAGATCAATTATTTAATTTAAAAATGAAACTTGATAATTAACTAGTTTACTTAATGAATTGCAGAAAAAAACCCTCACATATCATTTGTGTTAGATTAGTATCTTTGGGCATGTTAAATGTTACAAAATAATCAAACTTTGTAGGCTTCAAGGTACAGATTTTTTGCAGTAGCAGAAAAAAAGGGATTTCTGACATGCATACGATTCTCTGTGATATGACATGTTGTCTCAACCATGATTTGTTGCCACTCCCTGAGCAGCAGAGTTAAAAGACTCAGAGTGACTTGAGGAAGACGTACACTTTAATCACGTTAGCGAAGTATCATGAAAATTTCAGACCAAGATGCCGACATCTGCTTTCCATTATTAATCACTGTTGTCACCACAAAGCACAACCTGGCAACATGATACACTTGACTGTTGAAGTTATACTTTCTACCATAACACAGGTGTTACTGGTGCACGCACACACACAAGTATAGCACATGCACATACAAAGCAGAGTACAACACATTATATGTCATTCAAGGAAAACTATTTTAAATTAACTCACACAGACGAAGGGAAAAAAAGCATCATTTTCATTTCATTTCATTTTCAAATGGGAGCGACTGAGAAAGAAAAGCAAGTCGCATCACTGATTCTTAAACATGCTCCTCCCTGTCATTTTCCCTGCATTTTGATCAGTGGCACTTATCTGCTAACGAGGGTAATGATATCAGCAATATCAAAGTAGGACTTTTGTCATGTTGCATTCGACTCCCTCCCCCTCTACCTGCTTACACACCTCTGATCAGCCATTGTTTGCTCAGATACCAAGTGAAAGATGACTACTTATGTATAAAAGAGAAGCAGCCTGTTGTCTTCTTGGTGGTTGATCATTCTTAAGCAGCTCACCACCTCCTAACAAGCTGCATCTCTTTTCATTCTGTGTTTTCCTTCACATTTTCCTTTGCTGGAGCTGCCTTTCACCGCTCGCTTCATGCTGTCCAGGTTATCCAATCAGACTGCAAAACAAGCCAGAAAAGGACGCCTGACAGCCCCAATTAGGGAGGACAGAATGGAAGGGCCTTTCTTGCGTGCATTAGTCAAAATGTCTTTTTGTGCACAAGGTGTACTTGCAAATGTGTGGACAAGTGCATGTAGCAATATGTGACAGATTTTCTCTCCGCTTCTTTAATTCCTTCGAAACGCAGCATAACGTTACACTGAAGTGCATTCAGCAGTGCATCGGATGAAGCCAATTTTACTGCACAGGTGACTTTCTTTGCATCACTTGCAAGCAAATAAGCTACGAGTACATTTGTGTAAAATAAAATACAAGTGACAGCAGCTTTTTGTTGTTGCAAAAACAATACACTTACCTAAAATCACCCTCAACTTTTCTAAGGTGACAAACACACCCACAACTTCCACTCAGTAATTACATGAAATAAATGCATAAAACCTGCATGCAACTTATGTATTCACGAATACAATTATTGATATATTATATGTGGTTTTGATAAGACATTTGTAGCTTTTTCCAGTACTCATTGTGAGTGCAGAACAGTCTTCATCTCTGTGCAAAGCACCACATTTCACCATCACCAGATGGCGCTTTAGTCCTTTAGATTTATTTTTCTTGTGCACTCGGTGCCACAGAGTGAGACTGCCTGCATGAAGCAACACATTAAGCAGATATAAATAAGTTGCACTTACAATAATAGTATTATAACTATGAGAATCTCTGGAGTGATGTTACTGTTTAATGTATTTATGAGGATGCTCACAGTACCTAAAGTGTGCACATTACATTTATCACTGTCTTATTGAGTGTCTGACCTCATAATTTAATTATTGTGATTAATGTAAAATACACGCGTTTTTCCAAAATATTAAAAATATAAAATTTTTGTGTTACTTGATTTTTTTGTGTTTTAATAGTGGCACCTTCAGATGTTTTCTATTGGTGGGACGAGATGGAGACATGAAAAGTGATGAAGAGACAGAATTAGTCATACATGTGTGGAAATATGCATTTTAAACAAGCGGTGACTACTGGTACTGAGAAGTGAAGTCAGCATGGAAGTGCTAAATGAATGCTTACTGAGGCTGGCTGCAAAGGTGAGTCACTCTCCATTAATCCCCATATTATAACTTTATAACAGAAGTAAACAAAACAACATTGAGAATTTTTTTTTTTAAGTAATCAGTTGAAGCTATTATGACAAGAGGGAGAAAACTGTGGCTTCACTGAGTAAAAGTTCCACCATATGCATATAAAAACAGGTTATTTCACTGATTAGCTCACCTACCTGCCTGAAGAGTTGAACTCAGAATGAGGTGTTGTCATGGGTGGATGGAACAAATATGTAGTAGAACTTTACTAACTGAAGCCAGGGTCTTCCACCTTGTAGCGGGAGACTACTGTTCCCACAATGCTGTTCGACGGATGTTGTATGAACTTCCGGGTATTGAATAAAGACGGCTGGGGTTCCACGAGACAGAGGAGACTCGGGTGTCCTGTTTGTACATGGTGTCAGAGAGTGCGAACTGCCTCCACCGTATTTTTGAGTGCAGTACAGTGTAATTAACTTGCGAAAGTTTTCGTGCAGTCGCAACCCGAAAATGACCGACAGGCAGGCGAAACGCGGCCACGACAGACACCCGCGCTAGCTATGAGGTGGGTGCGCTCTGTTAAGCACGGCCTACATGTTGGTGGAGGGAGACGTGGTCGACTCACCGGACAGTTCGGATTCTGGACATGAAGCAGCCAGAGATCCACTCATTACGATGGCGACCACGGTACAAATAACTCCCCCAGAGACATTTGACTTTTCTCATCCTGCTGAATGGCCAAAGTGGATCAGAAGGTTTGAAAGGTTTCGTATTGCAACCGCTCTCGACAATAAGCCTGACGAATATCAGGTCAACTCACTTCTGTACGCGATGGGAGATGCTGATGATGATGTTTTGGCTGTCTTACCACTGAATGATGCAGAGAAAAAGAAATATGCAACTGTTAAAGAGGCATTTGAGAGGGCATTATGTTGGAAAACATAATGTCATTTTCGAAAGAGCACAGTTTAATTCCAGATGGCAACAAGAGGGTGAGAGTGCAGAATCATTCATCACAGCTCTACATAAACTTGCAGAAAACTGTGGATTCAGAGTGCTCAAAGATGAACTTATACGGGACAGAGTTGTAGTTGGCATAAGAGACAAAAGACTGTCTGAGCAGCTACAAATGGACTCAGAGTTAACCCTTGCTAAAGCCATTCAGAAAGTTAGGCAGAGTGAATCTGTAAAGAAACAACAATTAATACTTCACAGCAGCTCTGCAGAAGGGAAAACACTGAACATGGATACTATAAGGTCAAGCATGAAAAGAGGGAGAACAGAGACACGGCAGAAGAAAGAACAAAGGCCACCCAAGCAAAGTGATAGGGAATGTGGCCGCTGTGGCCGCAAGAGCAAGCACTCATGGAAGGATTGCCCAGCTAGAGAAGTACAGTGCCGAAAATGTTCGAGGAAAGGACATTTTGCTGTAGTTTGTCGCAGTAGTGATGCTGCAAGGGTACGAGAAGTGACGGAAAGTCTAAAAGATACGGACAGTGAGGATTGTGTGTTCCTGGGAGAAGTGGGGACAGTGAGGTCACAGCCCTGGATGCAAAAGGTCAAGCTAAATGGGGAAAACATAGACTTTAAACTTGACACAGGGGCAGATATTACGTCTATTCCTGAGGGACTATACAGCCCAGATAGGGATGGTAAGCTGCAGAAACTTAAAAAGACACTACTGGGGCCAGGCAGTTACCCACTCAATGTTAAAGGCTGCTTTGGGGCACAACTGGTAGTGAAAGGACACAGTGTATCACAGGAGGTCTACCTTGTGTCTGGTCTAGTTCAGCCACTGTTAAGCAGACCTGCATGTGAGGCTTTAGGCCTCGTGTATAGGGTCAATATGGTCACTGAATCAGAGATAGATTTCAGGGCGGCTTACCCAGATGTGTTTAAGGGTTTAGGAATGTTGAAGGAGCCATATCACATTGAGCTAGAGCAGGGAGCCATACCGGTAGCCCTATCCGCCCCGCGACGGGTTCCGCTTCCCCTCAGAGATGCAGTGAGAACAGAGCTGCACAGGATGGAGGAGATGGGAGTTATCTCCAAAGTCACTGAGCCTATGGAGTGGTGTTCGGGCATTGTTGTGATCCCCAGACCAGTAAAAAAGCCTCCCAGAATATGTGTGGACCTCACACCCCTGAATGCAGCAGTTCACAAAGCTCGATGCCCGTTCTGGATTTTGGCAAATTCCTCTGACACCCGAGTCAAGGCCACTCACAACCTTCATCACGCCTTTTGGAAGGTTTCAGTTCAACTGCCTTCCTTTTGGCATAGCGTCGGCACCGGAACATTTCCAAAGGAGAATGTCGCAGATGCTGGAAGATTTTGAAGGTGTGATTTGTCATGCCGACGATGTGCTTGTGTACGGCAGAGACAGGCAGAAGCATGACCATAGGTTGCATTGTGTGCTCCAAAAGTTTCAGAGGGAAGGTCTCACTCTGAACGAGAAGTGTGAGTTTGTTAAAAGCGAAATTATCTTTGTGGGACACAAAGTTTCAGCAAAAGGCATTGAGGCTGATCCCAACAAGGTAAAAGCAATTCAACAGCCACAGCCTCAGAATGTGGAAGATGTGCGCCGTCTCTTGGGAATGGCCAACTATCTCGCTAAGTTCATGCCACAATTAGCCACAATCACCACACCGCTAAAAGACCTACAAAAAGAGAGAAACGACTGGACGTGGGCGGAGCCACAGGAGACTAAAAGCGATACTAAGCTCTCCTGAAGTGCTCGCTCAGTACTCTAACTCAGTGGATACAAGAGTTGCGGCTGATGCGTCGCCATACGGTATTGGAGCTGTTCTTACTCAGAAACAGTCCGACGGCTCGTGGCGACCAGTGACATATATCTCAAGAGGACTCACAGACACAGAGAGACGTTATGCGCAGATAGAAAAGGAGGCGCTTGCTGCGACATGGGCATGTGAGAGACTCTCATCTTATCTCAGGGGATTGCAGTTCACCCTGATCACAGATCACAAACCCCTGGTTCCTCTCCTGAGCACAAGAGGCCTGGATGACCTACCTCCACGCATTCTGAGATTCCGCCTCAGACTGCTGCGTTTTTCTTTTAACATTGTTCATGTTCCTTGGAAGAACCTCATCACCGCTGATGCCCTGTCCCGAGCACCGCTGGAGGGCCCGCCCTCTCCAGGAGACCTTCAGCTGGAAAAGGAAGTGGACGTCTTTGTGGACTGTGTTGTATCCCAGCTTCCAGCCACAAAAGGCTGGAGGACATTAAACTAGCACAAGGTAAAGATGAACTGTGCAAAAAGGTGGTAAATCACTGTTTGTTAGGATGGCCAGAAAAGTGTAAACTAGATCCAGAGTTAAGGGATTACTGGCAATACAGAATGGACTTAAATGTAGCACAGGATCTTCTCATGAAAGGAGAGAGACTGGTGATACCACCTCCTCTGCGAGCAGAGGTTTTGGCATGTCTTCATGAAGGCCACGAGGGCATTTCAAAGGGCAGGGCTAGAGCTAAAGAGGCTGTGTGGTGGCCGGGCATCTCAACTCAAATACAACAGATGGTAGACAGGTGTGAAATATGTCAAAAGCACAGGGTACAGAATCGTGAACCCATGTTACCAACTCCTGTTCCCGACCGCCTGTGGCAGAAAGTTGGCATGGATCTTTTTGAGTGGTCACAGAAACAATATTTGCTGATTATTGACTTCTTTTCTCGGTACACTGAGATAGCTGAACTGAAGCACACAATGGCAGAGGTCACTATTAAGGCAGTGAAAGAGGCCTTTGCAAGACACGGAGTTGCAGAGACTGTGGTGTCAGATAACGGGCCACAGTTTTCTTCAGACCAGTTCAGACAGTTTGCTAAGGAGTACCAGTTCACACATATCACGAGCAGCCCTAGATACCCCCAAGCTAATGGGGAGGCAGAGCGCGCTGTTCGTACCATCAAAGATCTGTGGAGAAAGGACTGTGACTTCAGCAGGGCGCTGCTTGTCTACAGATCCACCCCACTGGAACACAGGTTCTCACCGGCACAGTTGCTCATGGGGAGACACCTGCACAGCTCCCTTCCACAGTCCGCAGCCAAGTTGATGCCCAAGTGGCCTGACCTGCAGGCTTTTCGGACGAAGGATGAGGAGGGGAGGGGTGCGCAGGCATGGCAATATAACCGGAGACATCGTGCCAGACCGCTCCCAGAATTGGAGACAGGACAGAAAGTGTGGATAACTACGGAAGGAATCACTGGAGCAGTAGTTAGACCTGCCAATGCTCCCAGATCTTATGAGGTAGAAACTGACAGGGGTTTTCTGAGGAGAAATAGGAGCCACCTCAGACCAACTGGGACGGTTACCAGATCTGGAAGAGTTGTGAGACCTCCACAAAGGTTGGATATGTAAATCTGCTAATGGTATGCATACAGGCTTATAGAAATGTTCGTTAGGCTGTAAAAGAGAACGTTTACCAGAAATGCAATTGTGTTCTATGTTACAAGTAACTGTACGGAAAAAAGTATTAAAAATGTTTGCAATGAAAGATGCTCCTCAGTTATGTTTTTGGTGAGCCATTTTGAGTTGTTTTCTTAGAGATGTCTTTAGCTAAAAGGAGGAGGTGTAGCGGGAGACTACTGTTCCCACAATGCTGTTCGACGGATGTTGTATGAACTTCCGGGTATTGAATAAAGACAGCTGGGGTTCCACGAGACAGAGGAGACTCGGGTGTCCTGTTTGTACACACCTCTGATTATAAGCCATAAAGTTATGAATAATTAAGGGCATGGTTGTGTGCCGGGGTCAGGACCTTGCTAGCAGCAGCTGCTAGCTGCGGTGGAATGTCAGCTGTTTGTAATTTCTAAACATGTTATTATAATTATCTGTGATAATATGGCTTGCTGTGTGGTTAATTGTATTAATGTACCATCAAAGAAGTCGGTGCTCCCCTATTTCCCTTGAGTGAAATTTTAGCATTATTTAATTTATATATTAGCACCGTTAGCACCAGGCTAGCACTAATAAGAAAGTAGTTTGCTGACATTTCATCCAACCATTATACCAACCAATCATTAGACCATCCACTGATGGTCTACGGGTTACTCAGAAATTATACCAAAAAATAGAATGATCCGCACCACCACAATGCTCCCATGCAAAAAAGCTTTATTAGGAAAGGCGTGACGTTTCGGGCATACTGCCGTCATGCATCACTAAGGGTTACTAAGGCCATATATCAATAAAATGTTTTAATACCCACAGCCAACTACCGTTCAGTCCACGAAAATGTGCATGGATCAAACACCTGAACAAAAGTTAGCTTGTGAACTTAGCTTTATTTGGTTGGTAAATGTAAAATGTGGCGTACTTGGGCTTCATTCATCCTATGCGGGGGAGGTGATGGTCTAGTGGTTAAGGCGTTGGGCTTAAGTCCAGAAGATCATGGGCTCAAATCCCCACCTGACTGGAAAATCACTAAGGGCCCTTGGGCAAGGCCTTTAATCCCCTATCGCTCCCGGTGTGTAGTGAGCGCCTTGTATGGCAGCACCCTGACATCGGGGTGAATGTGAGGCATAATTGTAAAGCGCTTTGAGCATCTGATGCAGATGGAAAAGCGCTATATAAATGCAGTCCATTTACCATTTATGCAGGTCACGCCATCTTGCGCACACTATGATTTTAGAGCAAATTTTATATAACTAATACATACATGTTGTTATGTGGATACAACATACACAACTTATAGCATCTTCAGTAGTAGATGTTTAGAAATGATAACCCTTCTAAGAGGGCACAAATGCAAATTTGGAAAAGTTACATCAAGTGCCAGGATAGAGGAGCTAAACTGTCATCCTCTCATTTCTCCAATTCATTAAGTCATGTTTTCTAGAAAGAGGTGTATGAACTGGTAAATTGACTGTATTTATATTGTGCTTTCGGGAGGGCCTCACATTTACCTATTAACACCCACACTGATGGCGGGGTGCTGCCATACAAGGCGCTCACTACACACCCGGAGCAACTCGGGGATTAAGGCCTTGTCCAGGGGCCCTGACTGATTTTCCGGTCTGACTGGGATGGGAACTGAGGATCCTCTGGTCACAACCCACAGCTTGACCAACACCTCCCCAAGGAGACATGACAAGCCAGCTAAGGCAACTATCTATTTTCTAAATCATGTTAGAATGCCAAAGCAAACAGAACAGAATGATGAAATTACATTGATTGACATGACTACATTATTATTAATATCTCATGGATGTTATGGAAATGGCAAAGGCTTTGGGAAGTGATCAGTCCCAGAATGGTGCTGATGGTAAGAATCAGAGGCAGAGAGGAAAAAAACCATTAAAAATGCCAATAATGCAGCAACTACAATTCTTGGGGAGGGTTTGCAACCCCCCGCCCCCCATAGTTACAAATTACAGTAAATGAAGTGTTGACCGGTGACACTTCAGTTGCACGTCATCCTGACAGCAGAGATGGAGATCCAATGCAGCAGGAGTACAAAGCACTCTGAGGCGGCCGGGCTGAAGGAAACAATATAAGATCGATACGCACGAGCTCGTCTGCTTTTCCGAGCTGTGCGAGGCCTGAATGCCCAGCGGTGCTGCTCTTCTAACACAGGCTTCATAATCACAATGCAACACAGGCTCTCTTATCAGCTACAATAAGAGAGGCGATGAAGTGAGACAACACCAAGGAAGATCACTGCAGGGGAGGCTGAGCCGTCACAACATCCACACGCACAGCAGGATGGTTTTCTTTATCAAAATCAAACTCTTGAGACAGAGATTCTGCATTTTTGAGCACTCAATTTATTGAGTAGACCAAAGCAATTAAAAAAAATGTAGAGGCAATTTCTTTTAAATAAAAAGCTGTCTGAGGGCTTCAGTTTGCCTCACTGACTGACAGAAGACTACTGGTCTGTGGGAAAGACCTAGCTCAGCCCTTCACGCTCACTTGCTCATTGCTCAGCCACACAGGGAGCTGGTGTCCTTCACGGGACCTCCACCTCACATTGCCCTGATGGCGCCTTGGAGCCTTTTTAACTTCTCTGTGCTCTACCTCCTCACGTGGAGGTGAACAGGCCTCATAAATGGTGATCATGGATGGGAGCAGCACGAGGGGAAGTGGGGTGGGAGGTTGCCCCTTGATGACGGGGGCCAAAGGGCTACAGTAAAAACGCGAAGAGCCCAGACAGCTGCTGAAAAGTCTGTGTGCAACAGGAATGACCATTTACAAAGACAAGGCAATACACGCTTGAACATGGGAGTACAGAACAGGCATTAGTATCTCACTGAACCATAGGCAGCTCTAGGGGGTGATTAACAGAACTGCCCCCCCCCAACAAATTTCACTTGTCGTACTAGGAAAACTAAAACAGCTTTTCAAAACCCTGCTTCCAGTCACAATTACTCACCACTAGTACCACCCACTGGCCGATTCAGTTCTAGAGGACCCCCCCATTTCCAACACACCTTACGCACTGTCCTCACGTCAACTTGGCAAGACCATGTCACACACAAAATACAACATGTATTTATTTAGTTGCTGTCTTTGGCCTGCTATTTAAGCATAATTAAATATGGATAATATCCTCCCTCTAGAAACACATGATTAAATTAAAAAAAGACAAAAAAGGACAATATTTTCATTCATTTATTCATTCATTCATTTTCTGCAACTTATCCGAGTCCGGGTCGTGGTGGCAGCAGACCAAACAGCTCATCCCACGCTTCCTTATTCTCGGCCAAGTCCTGTAACTATTCCCGGGGAATCCCAAGGCATTCTCAAGCCAGGCGCAAAATATAATCCCTCCAGCATATCCTGGGTCTTCCCTGGGTCCTCCTCCCAGTTGAACGTGCCTGGAAAACCTCTTTAGGGAAATAACCAGAACCACCTCAACTGGCTCCTGTGGATGCGAAGAAACACCTGAAATCCGAAACACTGTAGCTTGAATTTTTTTAAGGTGGCAAGTTGTTATATTTTGTTACAATTCAACTTGTTTTCTCAAGTTCAGTCAACTTAAAATTTTAAGGCAGCCAGGACATTTACTTTCAAAGGTTAAAACAAAAGACTTTTTGTTTTAACTTTAATAGACCAACATTCAGAAGTTAAAGTAATCCTGCCCAGTGAGAACAGCTTCCATCTTGATTGTTTTGTTTGTTGTATGCTGGATAGTTTTACTATCGTTATTGTGATTTTTCTGAAATCTTTCACATTTGCAGTTGTGTCCTGTCAGAAAGATTAATTATTGTGATGTTTATACAAGTGCAAATTTTAACTGTATCTATTGTATGTGTGAATTAAAACTCGATTTCACACCAAGTTTGTGATGGCGTCATGAAGAGTGAATGAATCTATTAATTTGTGATATTGTCATGAAACATGTTACATGTTTGCGACTGCCTCACTAAATTATTTTGTGATGTATCATAAAATTTGGGGTGACATGGGGGTGTTGGGGTTACAGTTAAGGTTAAGGCTAGGCTTATGGTTAAAAACAGTGGTGGGCACAGCTAACCAAAAGGTTAGCTTAGATAAGTTAATTTTTATAAAGCTAAACCGATAAAGCCCTAAAAAACTTAGTGGAAGTTACAGATAAAAGGTAAACCGATAACTTTCAGTATCGACTTCAGTACATTTTAACACAACAAGCCAATGCTTCTGTCTCAGATCAGCCTTCTCTCAGTAAAAGAGACCTGTGGTCATAAAGAAAGGAAAGAGAAGAGCAAAAGGAAGAGGGAAGGAAAAAAGATCATTTCTTTTCACACCATACAGACTTGCCAGCATATCACACAAGACATGCACAGACGGACAGTTTTGACTTATGGTTAAAATTTTAAACAAACGAATTCCAGACAAGTTATTGAAATTAACGTCACGTTTGTCGTTTTACAAAGTGAAAATATCAGCTATATGTTTTTAGTTTTAAAGTAATGCACTAAGTTTGAAGGTTTTAGCATTTAGACACACATGCCACAATGCATTATGGGTAAATTAGTTTCCTGACATGAGAGGTTGGTCGGTCGGTATAACACACAACTTACTGAAACGTGTGGTGGGTTTTACAAATCAATCTGTATTTGTAAATATGTCATTTTGTTTTCATTTGTAAAAAAAGGCTATTTGAAAACTGAAAATTCTGTTTGTTAAGTGGATTCAGCACTTTTAGCAAATGTGTGGCAAATGCTGTTCATACTGCCATGAACACTGCCATCTGCTGGCCAGTAGATGGCAGTGTTTATGGCAGTGTGAATACAATTGTGGAACTGAGGATAGAGCTGCACCACTCATTAGTGGTTTGTCTGCTAGAAAACATGTAATAAGCAGGCACTAAAATCTTTGTTTTAAGACTTCACAAATGTTTTAACTGCTAAGCTTTATTCACTATGCCCACAAAAATATGTTAGCGGTCTAAAAATGATCTGAACTAAATTTATTGGAACCTAATTGGTCCACTGATGGTTTTCAAAGTTATCTGAAAAGCTAATCCTCGAACAAAAATGTTAGCTTCGATAATTAGCAGTTAGCGGAACTGTGCCTACCACTGGTTAAAAATGACTGAATCTTGTCTGCATCACAAAAATGTGACACATTTCGTGATGGCAAACCCCCCCCCCCCCCCCCCCCAAAAAAAAACAAACCCAAATGTGATCGTGGGCTGGTGAATTAACATAAATTTGAAATTTAATTGTAAATGCACGTTTACTACAAATTATGTCACCCACTACTGTATAGTCATGCTCCAGAGTACACTTCTCCCGAAAGAAAAACAAACAAAAAAAACCCTCCCAAAAACCTGGAGCAGTCACTGCACCAACTGTAAATGTAAAGAGAACATTGAAAAATTTTTAGAGAAAGTCCAAGAAGCAATTCCATTTCAGATGAACAAACTAAGTCTGAGTGCGTAGAGTTGGACGGCAGAGAAATTATCCCCCCCCCCGTGTCTGCGCTTCAAATGAACCAACAGCTGTGTTACTGCTGGAGCTAAAAAGAGCCATCGAGCCATGTGGCCGGCCCCTTGCCCTTTCTCTGTTGCCTCGGCTGGCTGTAAACAGACTGAGAGGCAGGGAGGTCGAGGCTTCCTGCCTGGGAACCTGGACTCCACCGAGGCATACTAATTACAACAATAATGGAGCCTGATCGCAGGTCCTCTCGGGCCACGCTTCCCAGCAAACTACTTCTATGTATACTAGCTATCGATGCTGCTTTTGCCTCTTTGAGATTAGCACGTAGCTGTTCTCTGCAGCCCACTAGGGGGACAACTGGGCTGGTTAGAGCATGTTAAAAAGGCCCTCAGTTCTGACTCAGGCAGCGGCCTGGCCTGGTGTCGTTGGGTTTAATGAGGAGGCGTTAGTGTAAACACACGTTAATGCTGTGGGGAAACAGGCGGGGTCGGGTCAGCAAAGTGATGTTACTGGTATGGAAGCTAGCGCGCCAGAGCTGCAGTCCTGATTAGTGCTTGTAAATAATGCAGCAGGCAAAGGCTGGTTGGAGAAGGGGATTGGCTGAAGCTGAGGAAACGCTGCCGCATAACGATGACAGGGGATCAGCACAAGGTCACAGTCGCCGCTGGTAAGCAGATGATTTTCCGAAAGCATGACAGCGGCAAAAAGACTCCCGTGTTTGCTTTGTGTCATTGCAGATATCGTGCCTGTTTTATTTTTTTAAGCTGTGACATGCGGGCTGCAGGCTGCAGCCACCGCTGCACACTCCCGCTCGGTTTGTGTCACTTTGAGAGACAGCAGGGGGTGCAGAGGTCAAAGGTCAAATCCATTATGGAGGATTGAGAAGGAGTACTTGAGTGGCGTGTGTTGCTATGGTAACCTGGGGTATGAACTCTGGCCTCTGTGAACTTCGGCTGAGAGCAGAAGAGAGCGTGACACTGAGGAGCGGTCGCACGAGTCCATTAAAGTGCATGATCAATCAGGATACAATGCCGAAACCCGTTACACACAAACAGAACAAAGACTAAATCATTCAACAAAATGATACATTCTCTAATTACTAATTACAGCACAGCAACTACAGAACGAAACTGATCTCATGACAGTTTGTACAATTTATAATAAAGCATCAACACATTCAAAGCAAGTGAGAAATACATATTTCTGGTAACTGTTTCTTCTGGAATAAGGCTCATTATAATTAGGTTCTTAGTGCATTTTTGTTTGCAGTACTGAAAAGTGAAGAAACTGCATTTTAAAAATGAGATCAATAGGTTTAATAGAATAATAAGTTTTACATATTTTTATTCCATATATTACACTTTATTTTATTAAATATATTTGTACAGGCTCCAGCTCCCCCGTGACCCAATAAGCTGGTTCAGAAAATTAATGGATGGATGTAAATATACTGGTTCTATAGTTTGGATTTGGAAGAGACACCATTGGATTTGGGCTGATTGCTACAATAAATTTATAATAGATTTTACTTTGTTTTATTATTTTTTTTAAACATGTAAGTGCCTGTGTTTTGGGCCGTGGTGAAGACATGCAAACTGTATTCCCTTCAAGGTTTAATATCAATACCATGAGACTGTTACACAATATACTTCTAGACATCATACAATATATTGCAAATAAAAGTTGATTTGACACAATTTAATTCAGCTCCAATTCAACAGTAGTTTAGTCAGAATTAATTTAAAGTTGACGGACAGGTGTGTAAAAATGTATTTGCTCACTTGATCTTTCTGGTACAGGCTAAAACCCACAACAAAACTGTCTCCTGCCAACAATAATGAATCTGTACAGTAGTACACTGACATATGGTGAGAAAATTTCATGTATTTTGGACAGTACCCAACTGATTTTTAATCACAGAAATGTTGCTGCCTGCGTAGAGTTTTTCTTTGTTCCCAGGTCAGTGCTGTCCGTGGTTCCTCCAGTGCTGCATGGCCACATTTCTGTTACTGTTTACAGCTTCAATTTCTTTGCTGGAAAGTGTTTGTTGCCCGAGTGAAATGAAAGTTGTACTTGTGGTTTATGGTACACTGACGGTTCAGGTCTGTAATTTTACTATCGTCACCCAAATGGTCATATTTAGTTTGTGAAGATTTCTGTAAATCCATAAAGATTCCACTGCACATCCTGCTTGAATGTATTGCAGCATTATAGGCCCCTATTTAAAATGCGTGTGTGTATATATATATATATATATGTGTGTGTGTGTGTGTGTACACAAAGGCAAAGTAATGTGGAAAGTGTCATCACACTTTGTATTTAGTATATACACACACTCGCCAGTCACTTTATTAGATTCACATTGCAAGTATTGGGTATCTTTTGCCTTCAGAACTGTCTTATATCTTGCTGGCATAGATTCAACAAGATGATGGAAGCATTCCTCAGAGATGTTGGTCATATCGATATGATAAACAACATGGCCTCCCTGCATTGGCTTCATGTCTCTGTAAGGTCTGACTTTAAGGTTCTGTAACTAACTTATAAAATTATTCATAGATTAGCACCTTCCTACCTAGCTGACCTAATAACACCCTATGTATGTTCTCAGGACGCAGGACTACTTTGCGTCCCGAAGATTAAAACAAAGTCAGCAGGCCACAGAGACTTCTCTTACTGTGCACCTGAGTTGTGGAATGATCTCCCTGCAGAAATAAAAGTGATGCCAGTGATGTTACTGCATGCATCATTTAGTTGCAATGAAGACATCTGTATACATATTAGAATGCATTTGATGCTGTAGACATGATCCACTAAAAAAAGAATAATGGTTTGGACAAAGTTCATGTGTTATTGTGTCTGTCGTAATGCTATTTTCTGCCGTTATAAAATTATTATTTTTTGTTTCCTTAACTGTTGGCACTGGAAAGTCCCCTTCAGTTGAATCCTTTAAGACACATCTTTAAAACTACTCCATTCAATAGCTATATATTGCCAAACCACAACATAAGTTGTCCCAAGTTGTTTCACAAGGGTAAGGTCTAACATGCTAGACAGAGATGATGGAACTAAGTAAGTATCTTGGTACTTATCAGTTCCAGTGGCCATAGTAATTAATTTCTCCAAACAAATAAGCCCACGTAGACTGCCCATCTAGACATATGACCGTTCTGAAAGTCCCCCAGACTCCACACTGCGGTCTCCAACCATCTCCCTGCCCTCATCTCAATCCAATAAAGTTAAACCCAGCTGTTTTACATCCCGCATCCAACCTGGTCTCATGGCAAGTCGTTATTCAGCAGCATGAAATATACATTAATCTACTGGTTTGTGATATTGTGACGAAAAGCGCCTAATTTTCATCACGGCAGCACGAATTCATTGTAATTCATTCTGTGATGGATGCACAAAATTAAAAGTGAAGCGGGGGGGGGGGGGGTAAAGAGTAAGATTAGGTTATGATTAAGGTTAGGGTCGGGGGTAGGAGTAGGGTTAGGAGTAGTGAGTTAAAAAAAAACCCTGTCACGAAAATTTGACTCATTCGTGCTCTCGTGATTCGTCACGGGAGCACGAAAATAAAAAACGTGAGACTGAGCTGCCCGCATCACACTCAGGTAGATGAGATTGTTGGTGGAAAACTTGTAATGCTCATATTGAAAACTCATGCTCATATTGATGACGCACAACTGACTCACAAGGTCCCAAGACTTGATTCGCCACAATCATTGATTGTAATTTCCCAGGAATTCCTTTCATGACACAGAATACAAAATACATTTTTGGTGGGGTATTTAACAGGACGGCCTCAGTGGGATTACAAATATCCGTTTTAACAGCATTAATAAGTTGCTAGACCATAATAGTGAGATAAATGACACAAGTTTCAGACCCTAAATGCTCCCGTCTCACAAACTATAGCTGCAGCACTTTTCATAAAATTTGGTTTGAAATTTTTTTGATGAATCCTGCAAACAGAAAGAAGTAAACACACGTATGATCTCTCTCATTGAAGCAGCTAACAATTATAAAACAAAATGCCAAATCAAACCACAAATTGGCAATAAAACACAAACTACACTGGAGCTTTAAATCATTAGATCTATCAGGTTTTTGTTGGAAACAGCCATGTGCAGTATACACAGTCTGACACACACCGCTCCCTCTCCTCACAAAGATGGTCAGACGAGGGCATGCATCTGAAACCAAGAGTGAATCCATATTACATGTGTAGTGTGCTGTCTGTCTGGGTCCGGGTCATCAATTATGAATAGAAATATACAGCCTCCACAGCCCAGGCCCGAGTGTCTCACCACTTGTAAAGGATTTCTTAAAAGGGGACACACGCACACACAGGTTTGTCATTTAGATGCATGTCCAGGACTTAAGAGACAGATGCCAAGAAGGTTTCCTGTTCTCTTACACTCTCTGCCTGGGGAACTTTCTTCTGCTTTCATTCAGACCAGTCCCAGTTGTGCTGAATGTGAAGCTATTTTCTGACATGAGCTCCGGACGTTGTCCGGAGTTGCCCTTTCACAGATGTCGGACACGACAGGAGACTGTCCATGTCAGAAGCATTCCCACCCACTGGACATATCTGGTTTTGGAGAGTGCATAGGCTTCAGGATGGCATCCTGAGGAAACTTCCAGGTTCTTGAATTTGTTCTGATGATTTGAGACACTTACTGACTACAGTCCCCATGAGCGGCTTGGTGGACAAGCAGTTTGTGTACTTGCTTCCAGAGCAGAAGGTTCCTGGTTCAACACCTATTCTCCATGAAATGTGCAGTTGTGTCAGGAAGGACATCCAGTGTAAAACTTGTGACAAATCAACATGCAAATCCATCTTGGGTTAGTTGTGGTGACTCCAAGTGAAAAAACAGCAAAGCCAAACTTACTGACAGAAGTTCCCAAATCATGCCATCTGTCCAGTTAGAGATGTTCATTGGAGCCTGACTAAACTTGCATTCTTCTTCACTCTAGAATATTTGCATTTTTCTGGTGTTGCACCAATTGGATGATAGGAATGCCCACTTGCTCATTGTGGATCCTTCGGTTTTTGTTGTGAGAGTGTAGGAACACGGACCCACAACAGGGGGCGCAAATGAACGGACAATGGAGGAAGTCAAATAACAACACTTTACTGTTGTGAATGAGCACAACAAACATGGCAGGTCACAATAGTATGCAATGAAGTCAATTTACAGAACGTGTCATGTGGGCAGGCTCGAAGATAAGAGATGTCTGTCCAAAGCAGAACCGGAACCACACGATTTCCTCCGCCACCGAACCCCGGGAATACTGGAGCCGCCAAGTCCCGAACTCCCAGGTGGCCACTGCCTCCGCTTGTCGGATCTGGTACTGCTGGCGAGGAACAAAAACAGTTAGATGTAGGTGTGTTTATACCCAGCAACAAGTATGGTGGGAAATCCACCTCCACCTCTCGTCGAAAAGTCTGCTGTCAAAAAACACAAAGCAACAATATTCTTCTGTCGGAAAGACAACTTGATTGGCTGAGCTCGTTACCTCCTAAGCATAGCGATATCTCGGCAAAGAAGTGGAGATGTCGTCCTGCTGATATATGATTGAAGATCAGATGATTGGTGACAGCTGTCACAGGTAATAAGTGACAGCTGTCACCCCGGCTGCTCCTGTGAGGCGGCGGCGCCCTCTTGTGCCTGGAGCCCGCACTCCAGGCAGGGTGCCCTCTGGTGGTTGTGGGCCAGCAGTACCTCCTCTTCAGCGGCCCACACAACAGTTTTTAACATCTGTTTAATGTTCAATCCAGGTGACTTGGAAATTTTTAATATGTGCCAAGGCTCATGTGTGAGCATGTGTGAAAGAGGCTTTAGTCCTTTAGGCATACTAGGTAATACTGTCCATGAGCATAAAGACAGTAACATCAATGGTAATCTGACTTTTGATCCCAGTGGCCTTGACCTTCAATCAAATGATTGCCAGGGCAATTCTGGAATCCACCTGAATGTGTGCCTCTTTTGGTCCAAATTAGATCGAAATCAAATTCCTTAACCTTGAGCTTTGGCTAATTTTAATTTAAATTTTTTAAATGGCAATTTTAGGGCCCGTCTTCACTGACATACCAAGTTTGGCAAAAATCACCAGAAGGACCTCAGAGGAGGAGGCCAACAAAAAGACAGGCAGATATAACCTTGATTCCAATGACTGAGGTTCAACAAATTCGATCTCACATGGGCAATTTCAGAACCCATCTCTATCTGTGTGCCAGGTTTGGTGCAAATCAAACTGAAAAACATCAATTTTGACCTTTGCCTTTGCCAAAGAAAAACTTTTAATGGCAATTCTGGGGTTGACTGTCATCCACATATCAGGTTTGGTGTAAATTGTCCAAAGGACCAGGGAGGAGTAGAGGGACAGACATAATTTTGACCTTTGACCAAACTGTCCCTGACCTTTGCCAAAACAAATCCTTTAAAGGTCAAACTACATGCATACATCATGTTTGGGGGAATGTCTACTGTTTCATTCATAGGCAAGTTTCTTGTTGAAATAATCTTCATCTAGAATTATGCTGCAATGATCAGTGTATGAAAGGAAGCTTTTCCAGACCAATAAACATCTGGATACACCATGAAAATATGGACACATAGGTCCATTTGTTTATTGAACGCTTCACCAGTCAGCAAATCAATTACGTAGACTACAAAAATGGGTCAATTTGCATGGAATGACTCAATGCATGACTCATCTTATCTTAATTTCTAATGGTGGTGACTCCTGGCCCTGAGCATGATGAAAGGAAAACTTTATTCCAATAAAGCATGATTTGATTGTCTAAATTGTTGGAATTCGTTAAATAGAAACCAAATAAAATGGTGCTCTGCATAATTTGTAAAATGTAAATGGGCCGCCACAGCAGCACATTGGCTTTGCCCAAATATCTTAAAAAAAGACATCCTGGAACTCTCCAACCTCAAAATGATGAGACAGTGAGTTTTCTCTGTCTTTGGTTGGTATCTGTGCCTGGGGAGAGTTGTTGCATCCTTATCTGTTGTTTCTCAACAGAAATTCCCAACGTGATCTTATGGCAACCTCATGATGCATCATGAAAAATGATTTAACCTGTTAGGTCATGATACTTCTACGAAATGAAGTAGATTTTCATGATGGCATCAGGAAAAAATTTCATGATGGTATCGTGATATTTGGGGTAACATGAGGGGTCATTGGGGTTAGGGTTAAAATTAGTGAGCAAAAGATGACCTTTCCTGATGAGGCCTACACTGCATGAATCTTAACTTTTTGGATAAATATTATTTGTGTAAACTCTTTAAAGAGAATTATGCCCTAAAATCTTTTTCTACCAACTAGGTTGGGCTGAATTTATGTTAAATGCGCAGACATTTGGAATTTAATGGTGCCCCGACCTCACATTTTGTGATAATAATGTTGGGTTAAGTTGATGTTTGATGGATATTGATATTTCTGATGAATGCCTTTTAAGTGTTGACACGTTTTGTATATCTTTTTTTTAACAAGAAAATGCTCACATAAAAGTTGAAAAGATTGGTGATAGAGTTTATTGGCTAAGATTTGTAAGATTAATCAATTTAAAAAAATCATTAATTGCAACCCTACATCTTACCGACATTTAGTTTATTTTCTTTATTTGCATTTGCAGCGATAATAAAAAAGTAATCAATTTGCATTCATTTAAAATTGTGATACTTGGTTTTTAGCAGAAGAAATACTGGAACACATTTTTATAGGTAATATCCTTCCTAACCCCAAAGGTCTCACTCCTAAAAGCAACAAGAGAATCATATCCGTCCTCTACAAGTGTCACATCAAACCACAAAATATAAATCCAAAAATTTTTTGTATGTCGTAGGCGCGCTACAGTTGTTCTGAGAAAACAACAGCAGCAGCAAAATAACACAGTGGTACGTCACGTCTACTGTAGGTACATTCTTCTCCTGTGGAGAACTCATTAATCACAACTAAAACATTCAGATCTTCCACAAATTAAACAAAACATCCCGTCTTTGTGTGTGTTTACGTACAAATGCAGCTGCAGTCGGTGTGGAATTACAGAGCACATGTAGCTGGCAAAACAAATTTGCAATTCTCCTTGTCTATTCCCAAACCCCCAGTGTACTGCACGTGCCCTCCAGAGACAGAGCAAACAGCGGTTAAGATGTTTAAAAGACTGTGCTTTCTTACCTGAGCACAGCTGAATACCAACAGACTGTTTTTACATTAAGAGGCGGGGGGTGTGTGTGACAAGGTACTACATTCAGAGCTAACGGCAAAATACTAACTCCTCTGGATTCCTCAAGGGCAAAAGCAGGTTTCATGTGTTTTTGTGATGTTGGATGAGGGTACGTATTGTGCGGCTTATCCCATCTGCTCTCTGAATTAATACCGTGACCCTATAAATGTGCCGCTGTGGGCACCACGTCCTTTCAACTAGTGGGACAAACCCCACTGATTTCAAAAAGGTCACTGTCATTATTGTTGCTTAGCAACCTTGTACAGGGTGCCATAGATGTACCCTACAGAGTACTTGTGTACAGTACGTTGCAGGTGTCGGTGTGGAGATCATGGTGAAAATAAAATGATGGAGCTGATGGATGATGCTGATTCATAGTTAAACTAGAAGTGTCATAGATTTCAGAAGCTCACTGCCCTCATTGATGCTCTGTACAAGATTCATTACTATGACAGATGTGGAAACAATCTGTGCAACAGATCCCACTGGTGGCTCTAAAGAAAATGTTTTCTTGATGTGACTGGGTTCCATTAGGTGGCAGTTTGTTTTTGTAAAAATTTGTAAAAATACAAATATTCAGTTAATTTTAATTTACTTATCCAGTGTCAAATCATATGTTGCCTCAAAGTGCTACACACAAGTAATGTCTCGACCAGGGGTGCGCAGAAGTGTACCATGAGAGCCTATTCTTACAAAGAATTAAGAGTAAAATGCATGAAAAAGTAATGCACCAAGATTCTTCCATAGTCTTCCATAATTTTAAGCCAAATTCATATTGCATGTATTCCACAGCCGGGAGCCTGTGATGATGTCACTTGAAAGCAAAATAGCAGATCATCTACGGGAAAACGAAAGCAGAAATTTGGGTAACCCTATTGTTATTCTAACCCTAACCCTAAACCTATGGATGGGTACCGAAACCCAGTGTGAAACAGGCTAAATTAAAGACCAGAGTACCAATGCTTTTGAGACTAAAAAATAAACTGATGCTCTGCAGAAGATTTGCTCTCTCTCTCTCTGCATTCGGTTCAGATAACAATACTGTTAAAGCACCGGCCTGATAAGCAGTACCGTTAAGAGTAGTAGTACTGAATCTTAATGATACCCATCCCAAGCAAAACTTAACCCTAATGCTCATTTCTGAACATGAATTGCAAAACGCAAGTGGTAAATGCAAATTGTATGTTGCACATGCACAGTGGAATACTAGAAAAATATTGCGCGCAATTTTTAGTATAATATCACGTGGAACTTGTCCTGAGAATATGTTGCCCATGAACTACATGTTTTCCTTGCAACCTCAACCGGTGGTTTTACTTTTGAGTGCCTACTTTCAATTTAAAGTACTGATCATCTGTGAAATCACCAGCTGAGGTTATTAGTAGCAAGACAAGCCTGCGCTATCTGGGCCCTCATGTCCATCCCCGGTCTAGTCCTTAACAAGCAGATTGGTGAAAGCAGTAAAGAAACACTGTGGGGTTTTTCTTATTTTGATAACAGGAAAAAACCTCAAGCAGACAGGAGTCACTGGGGTGATCATCTACTCTGTCCATTCTGCTGAGACAAAACAAAACAGATAACTAAGTGCTGTCTCCTGTTGCTGATCTGTGATAGCTGCCTGTGTTTTTTCCACAAAAAATAAAAATAAAAAATCTGATACCCAATTGTGGCCAGACATTTGGTTTAAGTAGTAGTAAAAGTAGCGTTGTAGAACACTGCACAGTAAATTTTACTGAGTAAAATTTACTCTGCTGAAATAGCATTTGATCCCAGTCCAAATAGAGTGAATTATATTCTATCACAGAGCTAAATCAACTCTTATTGGAGTAAAACCACTTGCATTGACCAGATGGTGTTGCAGACCGAACGGTCCTCCGTCAGCCCTGCCTTCACTGCGTTTACCCCATCAGCCACGGTTCACTGATGATCACCTCGTTTCTGCTTAAAACCACACTCCAATCATCATCTATTTCAGCGACATATATCTAAAGCTTTTGTACAACAATCATTTCCACACAAATTCAGCATTATTCCATAATAACAGACAGAGGAAGCGATCAGAGCAGCGCGGCTGCACAAGCTGTTAGCTGATCCGTTCACTTCACATCAGACATTTCACTGCATCACCATTTAAAGCCTCATTTCTGCTTAAAACTGACTTTAGAATGATTCAAGAGGTTTTACCTTGTCATATGATGGTTAATAATCTCATTAATCCATTTGATCGCTTTGGGTGGAGAGACTCTGTGTCACATGGGCTGCTGGGCTCCAGCATGACACATGCACAGTGGAGGCAGGGCGGACCAATGTTTATGGGGCGGACCGTTCAGTCTGCCACAACTGTTGAGCTGATTCACTCTATGATAGAGTGTAATTTACTCTATTTAGACTGGGATCAAATGCTATCCCAGCAGAGTAAATTTTATTCAGCAAAATTTCCTGTGTGTGAGTGATCGGTAAATTTTGGAACATGTTTTTTTTGTAAGAATTGTGACCTCAGGATACATCGTGATTCAAACCAGTGAAGAATCCAATACAATTTGTGCATAATGGGGTGATATTTTGCTAAAGTCGATGAAGGGTGGACATCCAGGTCCAGTATGCAGTAATGGGTTCTCTGAGCAGAAGCCTCCTTGTGATTTTCCTCTAGAACATAAATCATATATAAAGTATCTTCAACTCTAGACAGTTATGAGGTGGAATTGTACATACAATTCGGCACCAATCGGCAAAACTAGGAAATCATCGGTTACACTCATTTATAAATGGTCATATAATAGTAGTTAATACGAATGCTATTTTAAATAATTGTGCCTAATTTCCTCAATTTTGCAATCTGGATGCAAATTGGGGCCAAAAAAATTGGCAAATGAAGACCACATTATGACCAATATTGGACCCAGGGCCAATACAGCTTATCCCCAGATTCATAATAACACATTTGAGCTCATGCTTGCTCAGTGAGACACGTCCACTAATCTATGTGACACACCTCATTTTAAACGAGCAGTGTACCGCAATTAAAGTGAAAATTAATTAGGTTTCATAGAATGCTTGCACAAATCTTGTGTTCAGGATTTTTTGCAAAGTTGCACAAACTTATTCATTTTATTCGATGTTGTGCAGCCAACAAAAATTGAAATCTCTTGTAGGATTCACTGGAAGATTACAGAGTCCATTAATTTCCCAGTTATCACGGGTGTCCTCCGGCTACCTTCTACTGCTGCTTTCAAACTTGCGGGCTGAAAGGTCAGACAGCCAAACACAGCGAGTGCGCAGGTGAGTCTCAGCAGTAGTGATGGAAAAACACTGTATACAGACAAATTATTATTATTTTTGTCGTTTTCCAAAGCTTGCTGAATGTCCACAAGCTCTTTTTGCATGCTTTGTGATGACATCTTCCTGAGGCTCGATGGAAGTTCCTCTCAGCTCAGTGTTATATGAGCCGGTGTCAGGCACGTGCAGAGCCTGCTACAGAGGCGGAGTGATGTCTGAGTCATGTCCCATTTGTGGAGGTTGATGGATTTCCCTTTTGCTCTGCTCCCTCAGCTCAGTGGGGAGAATGTAGGCCTGATAAGGTGATTTATCTGCACCTTTCCACCTCCTGTAATGGATGGCACATCCACCTTTCTCTGAAACTTCATCATCTCACAGCACCCCCTCTCACCAAGACATGAACACGAACGAGAAAGAAAGACATGCCACACACGCACACACAAAGAACAAACAGACTAAAACCGACAGGGACCTGTTTTCTACACTTTCTCATTAAGGTTCGGAGGGTGTGGGAACATTACACTTAGAACTGTGACGCCACTAAATCACTCTCCAGTGTCGAGTAAAAGCAGATATCGGATAGCTCTTCATCTCACCTCGTCGGTATCGCAGCTTTGATTGATTCCTCATTTCCTTCACCTGGCATCGCACCTTTGGGGCAATGCTTTGTGTTTCCTTGGCACAGACACAATGGAGGGGATGCGAGTATCCAACAACTTGGGTTGGGAATTTATAAGATTTTAACAATATCAGTGGCACTATTGATTCTGTTTGTTGATGCCTGATCAATTTTCTATGTGGAAAAATGTAGGTCTACAACAGGCTTTTGGTATCAAGCCATCTTCCTTGTTGGTCAATGTGGGGGGCTGACATAATGATGCCACATTTGACATCACGATGACTAGGTGTTTGCAATGGACAGCTGTCAGAAAAACACGTATGGTGGCCGATAGGAACCATAACACTAGTAAATGCAGAGAACATTTGCATATACCCCCCCCCCCCCACAAACCAAACACCTTCATCAATTCAACAACAGGTAGTTGTATCAAAAATGTCTTGCAAATCAAAAAAACACAAACAAAATGCCTACAAACATAACCTATGGCGCATGTAATGATTTCATTTGATAACGTGTCTCCTGCAAATGCAAACAACACACGCAAACACAGAAATGCATTTGGTCAGTCAGTTAAAGTTCTCTGGGTGAAAACTGCTGTTTGTGTCCTCAGTACGTCTGTTGTGTTGTGAAGCTTTGCAAAGCATTTCTTGTGTTTGCATGCCTTGTGTGATTTTTGCAGCAGACACATTATCAAATTAAACTGTTGCATGTGCTACACGGTATATTTGTGTTCTCTGTTTTTGCAAATGTTTAATGTTGTAAGACTTTTTATGCAATTACTTGTTACTGCATTGGTGCAGTTTTTGTTTTTTAATTTGTAAGTGTTTTCTGCTTTTGCTGGTGTCTTACTTTGGAAGCAATGTCACCTCTATTGGCCACCGCGAACCTCCCATCATTGATAAGAGGAATTGATAGCATGTCAGGAGTATGATGTTGATGTATTGAAAATTATGGAATTTGGTTCTCAGCTGGAACTGATTCTCGATTCCAATTTTTTTTTTTTTTTTTTTAGCACTGTTGTCGTGCGTTACCTGTGCTGCTCCACAGCCTGTCCAGTGGATTTTTATTTTATTTTTAGCACTGTTGTCGTGCGTTACCTGTGCTGCTCCACAGCCTGTCTAGTGGATTTTTATTTTGTTTTAGCACTGTTGTCGTGCGTTACCTGTGCTGCTCCACAGCCTGTCTAGTGGATTTTTATTTTGTTTTAGCACTGTTGTCGTGCGTTGCCTGTGCTGCTCCACAGCCTATCCAGTGGATTTTTATTTTTATTTTATTTTATTTTTTAGCACTGTTGTTGTGCGTTACCTGTGCTGCTCCACAGCCTGTCTAGTGGATTTTTATTTTGTTTTAGCACTGTTGTTGTGCGTTACCTGTGCTGTTCCACAGCCTGTCCAGTGGATTTTTATTTTGTTTTAGCACTGTTGTTGTGCGTTACCTGTGCTGCTCCACAGCCTGTCTAGTGGATTTTTATTTTGTTTTAGCACTGTTGTTGTGCGTTACCTGTGCTGCTCCACAGCCTGTCTAGTGGATTTCTATTTTGTTTTAGCACTGTTGTTGTGCGTTACCTGTGCTGCTCCACAGCCTGTCTAGTGGATTTCTATTTTGTTTTAGCACTGTTGTTGTGCGTTACCTGTGCTGCTCCACAGCCTGTCTAGTGGATTTTTATTTTGTTTTAGCACTGTTGTTGTGCGTTACCTGTGCTGCTCCACAGCCTGTCTAGTGGATTTTTATTTTGTTTTAGCACTGTTGTTGTGCGTTACCTGTGCTGCTCCACAGCCTGTCTAGTGGATTTCTATTTTGTTTTAGCACTGTTGTCGTGCGTTACCTGTGCTGCTCCACAGCCTGTCTAGTGGATTTTTATTTTGTTTTATCACTGTTGTCGTGCGTTGCCTGTGCTGCTCCACAGCCTGTCCAGTGGATTTTTATTTTTATTTTATTTTATTTTTTAGCACTGTTGTTGTGCGTTACCTGTGCTGCTCCACAGCCTGTCCAGTGGATTTTTATTTTTATTTTATTTTATTTTTTAGCACTGTTGTTGTGCGTTACCTGTGCTGCTCCACAGCCTGTCTAGTGGATTTTTATTTTATTTTAGCACTGTTGTCGTGCGTTACCTGTGCTGCTCCACAGCCTGTCTAGTGGATTTTTATTTTGTTTTAGCACTGTTGTCGTGCGTTGCCTGTGCTGCTCCACAGCCTGTCCAGTGGATTTTTATTTTTATTTTATTTTATTTTTTAGCACTGTTGTTGTGCGTTACCTGTGCTGCTCCACAGCCTGTCTAGTGTCGGATTCCCTGTTTGGGAATCCGCTAGCTTAGCGTAGCTACTAGCTCTTAGCCGTTTTAGCATGGCGGCTTCTCCTGTCTCTCCCGTACTTTTCTGCTCTGGGTGTGAAATGTTTAGTTATTCCTCGGCCTCTTTTAGCAGTAACGGTACATGTAATAAGTGCAGCTTATTCGTAGCTTTGGAGGCCAGGCTGGGCGAATTGGAGGCTCGGCTCCGCACCGTGGAAAATTCTACAGCTAGCCAGGCCCCTGTAGTCGGTGCGGACCAAGGTAGCTTAGCCGCCGTTAGTTCCCCCCTGGCAGACCCCGTGCAGTTGGGAAGGCAGGCTGACTGGGTGACTGTGAGGAGGAAGCGTAGCCCTAAACAGAAGCCCCGTGTACACCGTCAACCCGTTCACATCTCTAACCGTTTTTCCCCACTCGACGATACACTCGCCGAGGATCAAACTCTGGTTATTGGCGACTCTGTTTTGAGAAATGTGAAGTTAGCGACACTAGCAACCATTGTCAATTGTCTTCCGGGGGCCAGAGCAGGCAACATCGAAGGACATTTGAAATTGCTGGCTAAGGCTAAGCGTAAATTTGGTAAGATTGTAATTCACGTCGGCAGTAATGACACTCGGTTACGCCAATCGGAGGTCACTAAAATTAACATTGAATCGGTGTGTAATTTTGCAAAAACAATGTCGGACTCTGTTGTTTTCTCTGGGCCCCTCCCCAATCAGACCGGGAGTGACATGTTTAGCCGCATGTTCTCCTTGAATTGCTGGCTGTCTGAGTGGTGTCCAAAAAATGAGGTGGGCTTCATTGATAATTGGCAAAGCTTCTGGGGAAAACCTGGTCTTGTTAGGAGAGACGGCATCCATCCCACTTTAGAGGGAGCAGCTCTCATTTCTAGAAATCTGGCCAATTTTTTGGGATCCTCCAAACTGTGACTGTCTAGCGTTGGGACCAGGAGGCAGAGCTGTGGTCTTATACACCTCTCTGCAGCTTCTCTCCCCCTGCCATCCCCCTATTACCCCATCCCCGTAGAGACGGTGCCTGCTCCCAGACCACCAATAACTAGCAAAAATCTATTTAAGCATAAAAATTCAAAAAGAAAAAATAATATAGCACCTTCAATTGCACCACAGACTAAAACAGTTAAATGTGGTCTATTAAACATTAGGTCTCTTTCTTCTAAGTCCCTGTTGGTAAATGATATAATAATTGATCAACGTATTGATTTATTCTGCCTAACAGAAACTTGGTTACAGCAGGATGAATATGTTAGTTTAAATGAGTCAACACCCCCGAGTCACACTAACTGTCAGAATGCTCGTAGCACGGGCCGGGGCGGAGGATTAGCAGCAATCTTCCATTCCACCTTATTAATTAATCAAAAACCTAGACAGAGCTTTAATTCATTTGAAAGCTTGTCTCTTAGTCTTGTCCATCCAAATTGGAAGTCCCAAAAACCAGTTTTATTTGTTATTATCTATCGTCCACCTGGTCGTTACTGTGAGTTTCTCTGTGAATTTTCAGACCTTTTGTCTGACTTAGTGCTTAGCTCAGATAAGATAATTATAGTGGGCGATTTTAACATCCACACAGATGCTGAGAATGACAGCCTCAACACTGCATTTAATCTATTATTAGACTCTATCGGCTTTGCTCAAAAAGTAAATGAGTCCACCCACCACTTTAATCATATTTTAGATCTTGTTCTGACTTATGGTATGGAAATAGAAGACTTAACAGTATTCCCTGAAAACTCCCTTTTGTCTGATCATTTTTTAATAACATTTACATTTACCCTGATGGACTACCCTGCAGTGGGGAATAAGTTTCATTACACTAGAAGTCTTTCAGAAAGCGCTGTAACTAGGTTTAAGGATATGATTCCTTCTTTATGTTCTCTAATGTCATATACCAACACAGAGCAGAGTAGCTACCTAAACTCTGTAAGGGAGTTAGAGTATCTTGTCAATAGTTTTACATCCTCATTGAAGACAACTTTGGATGCTGTAGCTCCTCTGAAAAAGAGAGCTTTAAATCAGAAGTGTCTGACTCCGTGGTATAACTCACAAACTCGTAGCTTAAAGCAGATAACCCGTAAGTTGGAGAGGAAATGGCGTCTCACTAATTTAGAAGATCTTCACTTAGCCTGGAAAAAGAGTTTGTTGCTCTATAAGAAAGCCCTTCGTGAAGCTAGGACATCTTTCTACTCATCACTAATTGAAGAAAATAAGAACAACCCCAGGTTTCTTTTCAGCACTGTAGCCAGGCTGACAAAGAGTCAGAGCTCTATTGAGCTGAGTATTCCATTAACTTTAACTAGTAATGACTTCATGACTTTCTTTGCTAACAAAATTTTGACTATTAGAGAAAAAATTACTCATAACCATCCCAAAGATGTATCGTTATCTTTGGCTGCTTTCAGTGATGCCGGTATTTGGTTAGACTCTTTCTCTCCGATTGTTGTGTCTGAGTTATTTTCATTAGTTACTTCATCCAAACCATCAACATGCTTATTAGACCCCATTCCTGCCAGGCTGCTCAAGGAAGTCCTACCATTATTTAATGCTTCAATCTTAAATATGATCAATCTATCTTTGTTAGTTGGTTATGTACCACAGGCCTTTAAGGTGGCAGTAATTAAACCATTACTTAAAAAGCCATCACTTGACCCAGCTATCTTAGCTAATTATAGGCCAATCTCCAACCTTCCTTTTCTCTCAAAGATTCTTGAGAGGGTAGTTGTAAAACAGCTAACTGATCACCTGCAGAGGAATGGTCTATATGAAGAGTTTCAGTCAGGTTTTAGAATTCATCATAGTACAGAAACAGCATTAGTGAAGGTTACAAATGATCTTCTTATGGCTTCGGACAGTGGACTTATCTCTGTGCTTGTTCTGTTGGACCTCAGTGCTGCTTTTGATACTGTTGACCATAAAATTTTATTACAGAGATTAGAGCATGTCATAGGTATTAAAGGCATTGCGCTGCGGTGGTTTGAATCATATTTGTCTAATAGATTACAGTTTGTTCATGTAAATGGGGAATCTTCTTCACAGACTAAAGTTAATTATGGAGTTCCACAAGGTTCTGTGCTAGGACCAATTTTATTCACTTTATACATGCTTCCCTTGGGCAGTATTATTAGACGGTATTGCTTAAATTTTCATTGTTACGCAGATGATACCCAGCTTTATCTATCCATGAAGCCAGAGGATACGCACCAATTAGCTAAACTGCAGGATTGTCTTACAGACATAAAGACATGGATGACCTCTAATTTCCTGCTTTTAAACTCAGATAAAACTGAAGTTATTGTACTTGGCCCCACAAATCTTAGAAGCATGGTGTCTAACCAGATCGTTACTCTGGATGGCATTTCCCTGATCTCTAGTAATACTGTGAGAAATCTTGGAGTTATTTTTGATCAGGATATGTCATTCAAAGCGCATATTAAACAAATATGTAGGACTGCCTTTTTGCATTTACGCAATATCTCTAAAATCAGAAAGGTCTTGTCTCAGAGTGATGCTGAAAAACTAATTCATGCATTTGTTTCCTCTAGGCTGGACTATTGTAATTCATTATTATCAGGTTGTCCTAAAAGTTCCCTAAAAAGCCTTCAGTTGGTTCAGAATGCTGCAGCTAGAGTACTGACGGGGACTAGCAGGAGAGAGCATATCTCACCCGTGTTGGCCTCCCTTCATTGGCTTCCTGTTAATGCTAGAATAGAATTTAAAATTCTTCTTCTTACTTATAAGGTTTTGAATAATCAGGTCCCATCTTATCTTAGGGACCTCGTAGTACCATATTACCCCATTAGAGCGCTTCGCTCTCAGACTGCGGGCTTACTTGTAGTTCCTAGGGTTTGTAAGAGTAGAATGGGAGGCAGAGCCTTCAGCTTTCAGGCTCCTCTCCTGTGGAACCAGCTCCCAATTCAGATCAGGGAGACAGATACCCTCTCTACTTTTAAGATTAGGCTTAAAACTTTCCTTTTCGCTAAGGCTTATAGTTAGGGCTGGATCAGGTGACCCTGGACCATCCCTTGGTTATGTTGCTTTAGACGTAGACTGTGTTTCATAATTATTGTATGGCCTTGCCTTGCAATGTGGAGCGCCTTGGGGCAACTGTTTGTTGTGATTTGGCGCTATACAAGAAAAAAGTTGATTGATTGATTAATTGAATTCCAACAAGCAACACATGGATACTGAGTACACTTAAGATTGTGGTCATTGGTAGAGTTATGGACAAGGGATAGACTATTACCGGCTGGGTCGATTACTGGCCAATTATTATCACTTACTGAGGCGTTGCTGGGCCAGCAGCATAGATTTACATTTACACTACCTGGCTATACCTGCCTGCAGTAGCGGGTGGGTATTCCAATACCCGCCCACTGTGCATAAACTGGTGATGTCATAGAGCGCAGCCCAAGAACTGTCCACAGACGATAACATGAAAAGGTGATAAGTGTGTGTTGGTCCCAATATGGATATTATAGATGATTTTCTCATGGATAGTACGACAATGAACAGCAGCCAAAGCAGCCAGCTTGATGAGGACGCCCTGCTGAATTTGGAGAGCAGCGCAGTACCAGCCAACACGACAAAAGTTAAAGTGAGCCAGCTTTTTATGTATGCGCTTGCTGTATGTTGTGCGTTTTGAAATTACATTAAATATTGTTAATGTGATTCCCTCGTCTAACTCGGGTGAATATCTGTCATTTTGGGTGACTGGGCATGGATGGAGAGACTCAGAAAATGCATACTGCCTTCCAAAAGTATGTTATTGTATTATTACCAGCTAGGTCAACTATTGGCTGATTACCGTCTGGGCCGACAGCAATCGATATAATGGTCTATCCCTATTATGGGCAGACTGGCTGAGCAAGACTGTCTGAGATGGGACACAAACTGCAGTATTTCGTGTCCAATTCTTATGTTTCATATATTCACTTTTACTAGTTGCCTCCTTCTTCATGTTTGCAGTTCGGTAATAATAATAATAATAAAAATTAAAGTTCCTATCAGTCTGGAAAAATTTAAGGAGTCCCTGCTTAGAATGAAAAGTCAAGAGGCTATGAAAATAAACAAGAAATGTTTTACCATGTATTGTATTCTTTTAATTATGTGAAGGCATTAAGTATTCTTGAGCTTCTATTGGAATGATATGTGCATTTCAGTTAAAATATTCGTTTATGTCATTCTTTTGCTGTCAATGTAATAGCTGTTTGTAGAAATCATCCCCATGAATAGGCAAACATGTAGATGCTAAAATCTTATCAATTTGTCTACTCATCAGTGAGTACCTATGGTGCAAACATCAATGGACTACCCTGCATTGAAGACTGGGAGTATGCATTGGTGCCAGGACCTTAAAAACATGAACCTTTGTTCTCCAAAAATGATAAGCATTACCAAACATGTCTGTTCAAAGACCTCTCGACTCCATGAGCTCTTCCCAGACGTGTCCCGATCTCAAAGGCTGAGGACCCAGAGACATGAATGATACACATCTGATCCAGTAATTCATTAAAATATTGGATCTTGGGAAATTCACAAACCTAGACTTTTAGAGTCCTTGCTCAGCTTCCCAAGTGCTACAAGTGCTTCCCTACATTGTTAATGTCTTATTGTGTTCAAAAGGCAAGTCATTTCATGATCGATATGCAAACATATGCATCAAGCAACCTGAAAATCTAAACAGATCATTTAATCCCCACATTTTACTGGTGGTATGAGTATCACGTGTCTCCACTGTGTTGTTTATGAGTTATCGTCATCATAAGGAAAATCTCATCATTAATGTTTATATCATTAATGATCATTAATAATGAGTGATTTTGCATTACATTTCTCTAAAATCTTATCTTTCAATGCACAGGGGAAACTATGCTACAAGTATCTACCTTCTACTGTATCCAGATGCACTGAGAGTAATAATTTAATGCAAATGTTTGTGTGACATAGAAATCAAGAAATCAAGGATTTATTAAATACGAGCGTATTGCGTATGGGGATCCGCGAGCTCTAGATTGGGTAGTGTTTATAAAATAGGGAGCTGGTATTTTTCAAGAGTGGCAAAGTTTCTATAATGATTTGGATTGGCATGTGAGTTCAGAATGTAATTATCAACGTCCATTGTTCACTGTTGTTAGCTAATATCCGTAATTCAAAAATATCCGTATTCCAAAAATATTAGTCCTATCAACATTCTGTTTTAGCAGCATTCATCCTTGACCCAAGAGTAAATACATAAGCATACCAAAGGGTAGAGGTCAGCTCTCCCCAGTTTCTCCGTGATCGAAGCTATACGCACGCACGCACGCACGCACCCACGCATGCATACATATACACAGAGGCTACTTGGCTTTTATCCATCCATCCATCCATTTTCTTCCACTTTATCCGGAGTCGGGTCGCGGGGGCAGCAGCTCAAGCAAAGCCGCCCAGACCTCCCGATCCACACACACCTCCCCCAGCTCCTCTGGGGGAACCCCAAGGCATTCCCAAGCCAGCCGAGAGATGTAATCCCTCCAGCGTGTCCTGGGTCTTCCCCGGGGCCTCCTCCCAGTGGGACGTGCCCCGAACACCTCTCCAGCGAGGCGTCCAGGAGGCATCCGGAAAAGATGCCCGAGCCACCTCAACTGACTCCTTTCGATGTGGAGGAGCAGCGGCTCGACTCCGAGCTCCTCCCGAGTGACCGAGCTCCTCACCCTATCTCTAAGGGAGCGCCCAGCCACCCTGCGGAGGAAACTCATCTCGGCTGCTTGTACTCGCGATCTCGTTCTTTCGGTCATGAGCCAAATCTCATGACCATAGGTGAGGATCGGAACGTAGATCGATCGGTAAATCGAGAGCTTTGCCCCCCTACTCAGCTCTCTCTTCACCACGACGGTCCGATACAGCGACCGCATCACTGCAGATTCTGTACCGATCCGTCTATCAATCTCACGCTCCATCCGTCCCTCACTCGTGAACAAGACCCCGAGATACTTAAACTCCTCCACTTGAGGCAAGGACACTCCACCGACCTGAAGAGGGCAAAGCACCTTTTTCCGGTCGAGAACCATGGCCTCGGATTTGGAGGTGCTGATTTTCATCCCAGACGCTTCACACTCGGCTGCAAACCGCCCCAGTGCACGCTGAAGGTCCTGATTTGATGAAGCCAACAGAACCACATCGTCCGCAAACAGCAGAGACAAGATTCTGTGGTTCCCAAACCAGACCCCCTCTACACCCTGGCTGCGCCTAGAAATTCTGTCCATAAAAATAATGAACAGAACTGGTGACAAAGGGCAGCCCTGGCAGAGGCCAACGTGCACTGGAAACAGGCTTGACTTACTACCGGCAATGCGAACCAAGCTCCTGCTGTGGTCGTACAGGGACCGGATAGCCCTTAACAAAGGACCCCGGATCCCGTACTCCCGGAGCACTCCCCACAGGGTGCCCCGAGGGACACGGTCGAACGCCTTCTCCAGATCCACAAAACACATGTGGACTGGTTGGGCAAACTCCCATGAACCCTCGAGCACCCGATGGAGCGTGTAGAGCTGGTCCAGTGTGCCGCGACCAGGATGAAAACCACACTGCTCCTCCTGAATCCGAGGTTCGACCATCGGTCGAATTCTCCTCTCCAGTACTCTGGAATAGACCTTACCGGGGAGGCTGAGGAGTGTGATCCCCCTATAGTTGGAACACACCCTCTGGTCCCCCTTCTTAAACAGAGGGACCACCACCCCCGTCTGCCAATCCAGAGGCACTGTCCCCGATCGCCACGCGATGTTGCAGAGGCGTGTCAGCCAAGACAGCCCCACAACATCCAGAGACTTAAGGTACTCAGGACGGATTTCATCCACCCCAGGAGCTTTGCCACTGAGGAGCTTTCTAACCACCTCGGTGACTTTGGCCTGGGTAATGGATGAGTCCGCCTCTGAGTCCCCAGTCTCTGCTTCCTCTTCGGAAGACGTGACGATGGGATTGAGGAGATCCTCGAAGTACTCCTTGGGCTCTGGTACCCAACTCCTGGAGAGGGGCTGGACGCTTCATTTTTCTGGCGTCGCCCATGGGAGAGGCGGAGAGCTGGGGTCGCATTGCTTATTGCTCCCCAGCTCAGTTGCCAAGTGTTGGAGTTCACTCCGGTGAACGAGAGGGTCGTGTCCCTACGCCTTCGGGTCGGGGACAGGTCTCTCACCGTTGTCTCGGCCTTCGGGCCAAGCAGCAGTGCAGAGTACCCGACCTTCCTGGAGTCCCTGGGAGGGGTACTAGATAGCGCTCTGACTGGGGACTCCATTGTTCTCCTGGGGGATTTCAACACCCACGTGGGCGGCGACAGTGAGACCTGGAGGGGGGTGATCGGGAAGCATGGCCTCCCCGATCTGAACCCGAGTGGTGTTCAGTTGTTGGACTTCTGTGCTAGTCACAGTTTGTCCATCATGAACACCATGTTCGAGTACAAGGGTGTCCATAAGTGCACGTGGCGCCAGGACACCCAGGTCAATGATCGACTTTGTAGTCGTATCATCTGACCTTCGGCCACGTGTCTCGGACACTCGAGTGAAGAGAGGGGCAGAGCTGTCGACTGATCACCAGCTGGTGATGAGTTGGATCCGCTGGGAGGGTAGGAAGCCGGTCAGACCTGGCAGACCCAAACGTATCGTGAGGGTCTGCTGGGAATGACTGGCGGAACCCTCTGTCAGCGAGGTCTTCAACTCCCACCTCCGGGAGAGCTTCTCCCAGATCCCGGGGGAGGTTGGAGACATGGAGTCCGAGTGGACCATGTTCTCCACCTCCATTGTCGATGCGCCTGCTCGTAGCTGTGGTCGCAAGGTCTCTGGTGCCTGTTGCGGCGGCAATCCCCGAACCCGGTGGTGGACACCGGAAGTAAGGGATGCTGTCAAGCTGAAGAAGGAGTCCTACTTATCTTTGTTGGTAGGTGGGACCCCAGAGGCAGTTGACAGGTACCGGCAGGCCAAGCGTGTCACGGCCCGTGCGGTCGCAGAGGCAAAAACCCGGGTCTGGGAGGAGTTCGGGGAGGCTATGGAGGAGGACTATCGGTCCGCCTCGAAGAGATACTTAGCTTTTAATATATAGATAATATATAGATAAGTGGAATTCCTACATTTATTGAAGTGATTCTGTGGTTTGACTCTAAGGGCCCTCCACAGTCCACCTCATCTTTCCTTCAACAATAATTTCAAACTTCACACAACAAAGAGGCTATCAATTAACCTCATTGGTCAACATGAAAATCACAGCAGCATGCTGCCTGTTCTAGCTACGATGCTCCAGGCTGCTGGCTGACTCACCTATGTTTTAACAGCAGTGAGGAAAGGAGGAGGCGGGATGAGGAGGAGGAGGGAGAAAATCAATAGCAGATCAAAGAGTTTTAGCTTACCTTGGGCTGGAGAGGGAGCGTTCGTGTTGTAATCAGCAAAGACACTGTTTACTCGCCAAGCCTCCCTAAAGTGGAGGGAAGTTCTTGAGGCATTGCAGGCTAGCTGTGATACTTTCAGCAACCAGTCTGAAATTACACGGGGAAATAAAAGAGCACATTGGAAAACACTCAGTTAGTTTATGTGATTGCATTATATAGAACTTTGCAGTTTGTTATCTTGAACGTACTTGAACGTAATAATGCAATACAGTATATAGGAAAGTTTAACAGGTTGTTTCTAAATATATCACACATGATGCATCTACCTTCAAAAACTGAACCATCACCCCCCCCCCCCCCCCCCCCAAAAAAAAAAAAAAATCTTAGCAGTCTGGACCACAACTTCTTTGAAGGGAGCTTTTGATTGATGAAATTTGAAGGGTCATTCCTTCATAATAAAAATAGTTTTGTGCCCCCAGCATTGTTTTGTTTTTTATTTTAAACACTGACACATACTTCCAAATGGTCAGTTCAGGTGTAGCATGCACTGGTGCCGTGTATTGCTACATCCACCACAGTAAGAAAACACCATGGGTCCTTAGTGGCAAACAACCAAGCACATTACCACTCCATCCTCACCTGTCAAAAGGAATCATCTATCTGCTGCCACCAGGTGAAACGTGGGTGTCCTCTTGGCCTTCTCAAGCTGCTGGGGTCCACAACAGTGAGACAGCTGAGTGCTGGATCAGGCCCACAGAAAAGTGCCACATGGCCAGAATGTCCTAGTTGATGTTTCCTCACAATGCAGGTGATATTCTTCATCTGAGTCTCTCAAAGTAACCCTTCATTTCACACAAAGTCTTTCTGTATCCAAGGATAATTAAAAAAGACCTAGTACCAAAGACATCTAGCTGTCGCGTTATGTCAGTGGAGCACATCCAAGTTTCACAAGTACACACAAAGACAGGAAGCATCAAGACCCGAAAGACCTGGACCTTTATTCTCCAAAGGCCGTGTATGTGGGTGGTTGTGAACCAGGATCTAAGGCGGTTCCATCATGTAGTGGATGCTGTGGTGCACTGCACCAGCACGTTCCCAGATCTGATTTGAAAATTTAAAAGTTCCCAGAGAAGTGATGGCACTGAGAAGCGACGGAGGTACACTATAATCCGGAGGCTATCTGGCATTAGTTGGGTTCTTCTTGGCATATAATAGTTAGAAAATGTTGTGCCCTTATTGTGTTCTGGAAAACATAAGCTTTCCTTAGATATTCATGTATTGCAATTTAGTTAAGAAAAAATACTTGTGCATGCTACTTTAAATTTGCTAAGTCAACCCCTGGGTTGCTCTGGCATTAAGGGGCTCAACACTGGGATTGCCTTTTCTGAATGTTGAGTGAAAAAAGCCTCAGGAGTGATTACAAGCTGACTATATTCCACCTGTAAAGGTACAAAGCTGTTTTAAACCTAAGCTGTGTTGATGGCAAAACGTTTTACATCTCAAGCTCATAGACTGTGCTAATAAAAGTGAGAAGACTTTCATGTGTGGGAGAAACGTGAATTTATTTCACCACACTGACAGTGAACAAAATGTCCAGGCCATGCAACATCTGGAATAGTGAACTGCACATGTACTCTCACACTTAAACCCACATTGTTGGAATGTTGGGTTACGTTTTTGTGCAAATATTTGCACAAAAACAAGTTTATCAGCTGGAACATTAAATATCTTGTCTTTGTGGTGTATTCAGTTGAATATAGGTTGAAGAAGATTTGCAAATCATTGTATTCTGTTTTATTTACATTTTACACAACGTCCCAACTTCATTGGAATTGGGGTTGTACAACATAACAGAAAAGGTGTTGCTTGATCTAGTCTAGACCAGGTGGTTAGTTACATATTTAAAGATGCTGAAATGAAGATGCATGCACATTTTCCTTTTTATAATGCTCCACATCAAAAAAATTGTGAAGAAATGGAAAATGCAACAAATGAAAAAATAAACAAACATAAACCCCCACAGTGATTCTTACATTTACTTTGACTTCTGTTTCATTGCGAACAGTATAAATCCAAGATTTTTCAAGTTTTGGGTGGTCAACTTCATTTCTTTTGTTCATACACATCCATTCTTGCATTTAAGGTTTGCAACATATAATCAAATAAGTTGGGACACTTTTACAGTGATCACCTTTGCAGCCAGTATTCTTGAGACAAGTCAGGGGATGGATACTTGAACATTTCAAAGTCACAGAATATGTCTTGGACTTCATTTACATCAGTCATTAAGAAAACAGTACAAACACTATGGTATTGCACGGTATATCCGTGTCAACCAGGAAGTTCTCAAAAATTGTGTGACCATGCTGGAAGGAGAACATTGAGGGAAGCCACCAAGATACCCATGATAGCTCTGAAAGAATTATAGGCTTCTGTGGATGTGAGTAGAGAAGCTGGAAAAGGTGCAACATTTGCCCATTGCATCCCCGTTCACAGCTTCACGTTGGAGTGGAACAGAGAAGGATCATAAAACAGGAAAACACATCAAATCGAGGCTTCCATGTGCCTTCTAGCAAAAACGCAGCTGAATTTTGCATGTTTTTTTTTTAAAGAAAATCCACCTCTACACCAACCACAACCACAGAAGAGCATCCTATCATGGGTGTCTTGGTGGCTTTTCTCACTAGTCTGTTCACCCTCAAGTTTAGAGAACTGCTTCCCTGAGTCCTGACACAGATTTACCATATAGTACAACATTGTTTGTATTTCTTAATGACTGATGTAAGTGAAGTTTAAGACACATTCACTGAAATAATTGAGATGAAGATCACTTCATTTTAATTGTTTTTTTCTTCCATCACACTTCCATTTGTTTCCATACACTTATGCATGTATATATATATATATATACACACACACACACACACACACACACACACACACTAAAACATGCAGCTGTGTTTAGTTATGTCCATTTGCTACATCTTTAACATAAAGAGCTCTTACAAGTTTTGGATGTTGAACTCAACTTTACAACTCAACTCAACTTGTAAAGTTGAGTTCAACATCCAAAACTTGTAAGAGCTCTTTATGTTAAAGAGAGGTAGCAAGTGGGCATAACTAAACACAGCTGCATGTTTTAGCGTGTACACACACACACACACACACACACACACACACACACACACACACACACACACACACACACACACACACACACACACACACACACACACACACACACACACACACACACACACACACACACACAGTATAGTGCCAAGGGGGTTAAAAAATGATGCTACCAGCACATCTACAGCACACGGATTAGCTTTATGGTCACAGGTGGCTGCTCATCAGTCAATTTTTTAAAACATGCAAAATTGCTTTTGTGCAAGTTTTGCATTTGTGTAGTTTGAACTGCATGATAATCACTGACAACAACCAAGAAAGAAAAAAAAAAACAATAAATAAAAATGCATGCATGCTGCATTTTGAATTATGACAAAGGAATTTCAAGGAAAAAGACATTTAGTCCAGACTGACTTTTTATGAGGTGCCATCATTGGCCACGTCCTTCAACATGCCTCCCCCTCTTGCCGAAATACGAATACGAATGACCAATGAACTTCATGAAAGTAAATTGAATATGTTATAATTCTCTGATATCAGCTTTACGATAGACTCGGACGTGAATCTGGGCTTCCTTTTTATAAATAACACTATACAGTGAAGAACATGTAAGTATTTGATACACTGTCGATTTTGCAAGTTTTCCCACCGACAAAGATTGGAGAGGTCTATACACACACACACACACACACACACACACACACACACACACACACACACACACACACACACACACACACACACACACACACACACACACACACACACACACATATATATATATATCCTTTTAATCATTTGCCTCATTTGAGTTGATTCACCTGTAATATTGAGTCTAATTTTACTTCAACATTACTGAGAGATTTGAAATGGCAATGGAGACTGGTAGGGAGTGTGAAAGACAGCACACGTCAACACCTGGGAGTTCTCCTCTCAGCAGTCCACATCCATTGAGTAGACCCATGACATTAACCTCCCTCCTCTGCTACTTTCTCCAAACTATAAAAATGCTGCCTAAAACAAGGTGAGGGCTGAGAGAGAAAAATGGGAGAAAGAAGGAGGAGTAGTAGAAGGAGGAGGTGTTATCCACAGAGACCAAAGACCAAAGTGTTAAAGTTTGGGGGGGGGAAAAAAAACTTAAAAGTAGTATTTGGGTGACTTTTCAAATCATTGGAGAAGTAACGCTGTCTTGCTCAAACCTTGTCGTTTTTGCAGTTTCCTCCTGTTTTGGTCAACACCTGACGTGGTCTCTCTCTATTTCTGGGCTGAAGTGACCATGCAGCATGTGTGTCACAGGCCAACCAGACGGGCAAAACCAGCAGTGATTTAGCTAACAAGGTCTCAATCAATAGAGCAGTGAAGCACATAACACACGCCAGTCACAAGCGATTACATTCAAACAGCCCTCTTCAACTTCCACTCCACTGGTCCGACCCTGGGCGGGGAGCCGAAGAGAACGGACAGGGGACAGTAAAAAGGTTACACAGAACCAGCAGTGCCTTTTGCTAGTTTCTAGAGATCGGTATTAATATTTTAATAATAATCTTACAAATCTACATTGACTAATTTAAAAATAACAATATATGTGAGGAAAATTATAAAAACTGTGGTGCAAACTACAGTTTGTTTAATATATATGTATATATATATATGTATATGTGTATATATATATATATATATATATATATATATATATATATGATTTGCACTGGGGTTATTGCTACAACATAATCAATCTAATGAACCCTAAATTAATAGAAAGCACCTTTTGATTGCATTCAGTGTACATTACCAATAATCTAGTATACAAATAATGAATGTTTACGAGTGCAATGGTAGGAATATTGTATTCGGTGACAGATGGATCCATCTGTCACCGAATGCAATATTCTTACTACTGCATGAATGAAAAACATTCATTATTTGTTTTATATAATGCCTTAAATTAGTACTTGTCATTTGATATTTTATTAATTTATAAACAAGAGAAAAGGGACTTACATTTTGGTGTGGGTCACTGGTCCTCTGACATCAAGAGGTTCCAAACAGCCTAACACGAACTTTAAATAGCAATCAAATCCAATCCAAAATTGTTCTCACTCAACTTGCAAAAGCAGATAGTTCAAAAACAATCCTGACGATGTAGTCTGTACCTGATACCATGCAAAAACAAACTCCGCCATGTTCGTTTTTAAGGTAAGTGCCGTCGCCGCTTGTATGAGTGCACGGCGGTTGAGGCATGGAATAGCACAAAACATATAGATTCAAAATTGCACACTAAATATAACCACAACTGCACAGTAAATGGAACACAATGGCAAATGGGGTAATAATCCATATGACGTGACATACAACCACCAATCAAATGACAAGGACCTATTTAGGTGTTATATTAACTTAATCAACAAATCGCACTCATTTACTTACAAATGAAAGTTTGAGTTTGTAAGGTCACACAGCGGGGCATAGTTCTGCCAAGGCCAAAAAACCCCCCCAGAATTCTATGTTGGCATCAAAAACATTATCCAGTCTGTCCAGGAGACTGATGTCATGATCGCAGTACTTGATGCAAATTCAACCAATTTCTGTGAATTCTGCATGATGTTACAATTTTGTCCAATCACCACAACTCTTCTGCACATGTAATTGACCAATCATTGTTTCCCATGAATTTGACCAATCGTAGAAGTCTCCTGCACAACTCCTTCAGCCATCACATTCTCTCGGTCAACTCATCACATTTTAATAGAAAACCCTTGTTGTGACCGAACATCAATATGCGATGAGTTGGGGACCTAATAACCCCAACGCCATCCCTAAACTTTAACCAAAACATGGATATTTGGTCCTGCTGTGTTGAGGGATAACGTAGGCATCAAAAAGATAGTTTTGTATGTTATCAGAGAGAAGTTATGTCACTAAATGATGCAACAGCGTACTGACCAAGCACAAATATGTGATGAGGTGGGAGTGAGAATGTGTAGGTTCAGCTGTACATCACCAAACTCGTTTCTATGTTTTGGTTTGTAAAGAAATATAGACATGTGACATGAACATCTCACGTTTGCAAAAAGGAATAAATAAATAAATACTGCTTAAAATGTTTTGTGTGAAAGTGGAGGGACAATGCATTTTTTTACTACATGTAATCTTTCCCACCAGTTATGACTAATGGCCCCTTCGTAAGACCTGGTTCTGCTTGAGGTTTTTTCCTGTTAAAAGGGGCTTTTCCCCCTCACCATAGCCATTGAGTAAATGTTTGATTTTTGTAATTATGTAACACAAAATACAGTTTAAACCTGCTATATGCAAAGTGCCTTTAATTGAGGCCTTTTATGATTTTTTTTTTTTTGCTAGAAAAATTAAAAGTTTTGATATGTACTTTTGGCTTTGTTTGAAGTGTTTCTTCTCTTCGCTCTCCTCACTCCCTCATTTCTTTGATCAGTTAAAGATACACAGCTTCATGGTGGAAAGGAACAGAAAAGGATTTTCTTTGAAACATAATGTGAAATTATAACCTCCACCAGCGAAGTTGGAGGAGGCTATGATTTCACTCTGTTTGTTTGCTTGTATGTTTGTGAACAGCCTGGAGCCCACAATTTTTGATGACACAGAATTATTTTTGGACTCTATTTAAAGTTTGTGTTAGATTGTTGATGTCAGAGCAGCACTGATGCACCAGAACTGGACAAATTTCTGACGTGATTTTTCGCTGGAGTGAGGAAGTACACAAACTCTTTTTTTTTGTTTGTTTTGGAAGTACACAAAGTCAGTGCAGTGACGCACCAAAATGTAAGTCCCTTTTCTGTTGTTCATAAATTAATATAATATCAAATGACAAGGATCTATTTTAGCTGTTATATAAAACAAATAATGGATGTTTTTACATTCTGTTCAATGGAACAAATATTTAATTTGGTGAAAGCTGAAACATACCATTCAACTAGCTTTGCCTCATTGAATGGTATGTTCCAGCTTTCATCTCATGAAATATTCGTACCACTGAACTAATAAACATTCATTTTTTGTATATTATATTTTAGCTTATGACAAGCCACTTCTAACAGGACTTTAACCTGGAATTTTTTTTCCAAGGTAAAAATTTATGATATTGGAAACTAGTGTTGGCGGAGGTTTACGCTCTACAAGTGCGGTGCTGTAGTTTTTACTTTGTTGTTGTTAAGACTTCAGACATTTTATTAAATATTCTGATTACATAAACTTTTCCACACAGTCTCTGCATTTTAATTTTGGCAATGCAAAATAAATGTTGATGATGAATATGTCAAAAATAACCTGATGTTGATAAAGTCACTGCTCTGCTTCCCGTCACTGTTTGGACATTTCCCACACTGTCTGCACGAGTGCGGTTCCTACCGTCACCTTACGGTTTGCACGCATGCACTTCTGCATCCGTGCATGCTCAAATGTGAAAAGAATTTGAAAAACATACCCTCACCAACACACACATGAGAGGCAGGCTATGAGCGAGCGGGGTTTTTGTGTAGCACCACATGCGAATGAGGGTAAAAGAAGTGAAATGAACCCTTTGAGTCAAAGAGGAGCTCGGGGCGTGCTGCAGGCACAGAGCGCAGTCAGAGAGGGAGCTTGGCAGGCAAATGTGCCTTCTGTTGACAGCTTCCACTGAACATCTAATGGCAAGAGATGGGGGCCTACAACTGCTTTCTTCCAAGCCATTGGTTTCCCATTTCATCGCATTTAGTAGGGCGCCTCTCAGCGCATTTGTAAATATGTCAAGTCACCATTCATATTTTACTGTTATTAGCATTGTCTTCCCGCTTTTTTTTTCTCTGAGCGATGTTGTTTTTCTTCTTTTTCTTTCTAAGGAAAGTTCTTTGTTTCAGCTCTTTGCTGTACAGAGTTAGAGAACAGGGCTAGGCACTGATGCCTTGGAGACTGGGCAGGTTTTTTTTTTTTTTTGGAGAAGGGGTTTATGTATTCTTTATGATGTGATATACAGCCCGGATGAGCGAACATCGGGTAAGAACATACCAATGCCAGACTACGTTCTCAGCATGGTATGAGGATGAAAATGTTGAGAATATTTGAGTGTGTGCTCTCTTTCTGTCAATACCGTAGGCTGCTATTGTTGCACGCTGGCCCATCATGTTATTCAGTGTGCTCCTGTGCATTATCCATTAGCATAGTTAACAGAAGAAAACACACATGCAAAACCCTGCAACAGAAATTGTACTCATTTATAAACTTAAATGAGCATCTAGGAATTCAACTACAACTGTGAACTAATGGATACAGGATGGTTGCTGTAGCAACTAAAGTTGAATCTACAACTGTTTAAGGCACCTGAATGTAGTTGATTTTCTGTAGACAACTAAATTTGCTTTGGTTTGAAAAAGAAATACGATAAGGGGATAAAAACGATTGTCTTTCACACTGCAAAATTTTGTTCCTTTGTATTCAAATAAAGGATTCACAATCTTGCATCACCAACAGGATCAAAATTTGAGTTTTCTGGAAGCAGTTTAGGATTTTTACTCATATGGGTTAAAATATAGCAACAATACACCGTGACATACTGCGCAGCATGCTGTTGGTGGGTCAAATGGCATGGCTATATGCTACTGTGAGCATTATTGAGTAGAATTCCAATTGTGAGTAAAAAAAAAAGCCAAAAATGGAAACAGAATGTCAGTAAGAGATACAGCAAAAATATGTAAGCCACCAAAGCTCTGATTGGGAAGAAGTGCAGATAAACTCTGGACATAGTTCACAGAATGATTTTGCTGGCTATTTGCTGGATGACACACAGATCTGATGTGTCAGCTGTCAGTCATTTTACCATAACCTTATTCAAAGTATTTTTCCCCAGTCAGAAATTCAGAATTCCAGTTTCCAACAAATGCAGCATGAACTTCAAATATTGCACACACACTTCCTCCATGTCATATGCAAGATCTCAAAGCCTGTTTCTCTATTCAGGGGCTGCATACTTCTAAGGCTGACCTATAAGAAGATCTGGCCTTCAGAGAGAGCGGAGGCCGCAGCCAACCATTTCTAAATGAGACGGTCCATCCTATTGCGCAATTAATTTTCCTACTGTACCATGGCAACTTTGACAGCTACATGCAACAAGCTAGCGTAGTGGGTATAACTCAGAATTTAGTCCTCATTATTTAGTAGTTATTTTTACTTTCTTAATAAGCATTAGCTACAGTTGTAGATATGGAATCTGACTCTTTCTCCCCTAAATTTACCAGCCAATTTGACTTGAATTAGGAAAGAAAAAAGGAAAAAATGTGCAACGTCTTATGGGATTGTTTGGGCTGTGATGGATACACCTGTTTTATCCTTCGTTTTCAGGCAAAAGAAGGTTGCATTCCTTGGATACCTTCCAAGGAATGAAATGGTGCAGCCCCTGAATTGGGACACAGCCACAGAGCAAACTTAATATTTTTGCCTAGGAATTCTCCCCAGACATATACTTTACCAGAAATAAATTTAGCTGTAGTTTTATGATCATACCACTAAAATAAAGGTGTTTTATTATAACTAGGTTTCAATACAAAGTCAATTTGGACAATTTTGTGCAAAATCAAGTGTTGATCAACTTGATTTAACAATTAGAATGTTGATTTAATGCTGCACAAATTTGATTTATCAGTTTTTAACAGGACCATGTGCACTCTCTCCAGTGTTAATTTATCACTGTGTAATTTACCATGTAGCATATTTTAACCCATTTGTCCGTGTAACAAAAAATGGCATCTTTATTTTGTGATGGTTTTACTTCAGTGATGGTCCTCTGTCTCACAGTCTTTAAGAGACAGAACACATGTATGGCTATTACAATTAATATATCACTCCTCAATATGTCACCTTGACGTAACCCACTGCTTTGAAAGCACTGAAGGAAATGGAGCTCAAAAGTACTTTTCTTAATGTTTGAAAATGATAAACATGTTGTTCCTTGGCCATCTAATTTGCTATGATGGCATTAATCAGCGTTGCTCGGCGGGTGATGGCAAAACGGAAAGGACAAAATGAGCCAGGACATTAGTCAATGAGAGTGATGCATTACCTGTTCACTCATAACGTCATTGAGTGGGGAAATTAGACAAAGGACTTCATGCGACTCCCTGTGCAACACTGAAACTACAGGAATTACGGCAGGATTTCAGTGGTCGGGCACAAATGGCCTTTTATACGTGAGACACACAATCACACAATAGATCAGATTTCTTCCAGGTTATATGATCACAGGGATTTGTTTGTTTGCTGACAGGATTACATAAAAGTAATCAATTAATTTTAGTAAACTTAGTGGAGGGGTGTGACATGGGCACTGGAAGAATGGGTGATTATAAGAAATCTTGACTTTTGATTTTGATCACTGAGCTGTGAGCCAGATTGCTTTGATCTGACAATAAGGATCACAGATCGAAGCTCTCAACCCCATTCCAGAACCATAAAGAATTGTATTAAAGCTAAAACAGCAAGAGCAAAGATCAGTCATCAGGATCAAAGACCAGCAATAAGGGCCAAAGTTCAGCAATGAAGATCAAAGATAACATCAAGGTTCAATGTCCAGCAATGAGAATATAAACATAGTGACCAAAGTCAAGAACAGGATCAAAGACTGCAGTCAGAGGCCAGCAATCAGAAACAAACCTGAATCATCAGGATCAAGAATGGATCTGGATCAACTTGATTTAACAATAAGAATGTTGACTTAATGCTGCAAAAAAACTGATTTATCACAGTTTGAAACTGGAATGAAACTGGAATGAAGAATTAAACTGTATCTGGAATCATTCCAGATCCAGATCCAGGAGGGGATTAAAGGACAACCTGTTGTGAAAGTGTAGGAACACGGACCCACAACAGGGGGCGTAAAAGAACGGGCAATGGATAAGCCAAACAGTAACAATTTAATGTTGTAAATTGTGCACAACGGAATACAGACAAGAATCAGTTTGGGACTACAGTCAATTACACGTTGGGTGACGTGTGGGCAGGCTTGAGGATAGGAGACGCCCGTCCAGAACCGAGCCGGATCCCACACGGCCCTCACCGCCAACGGACCTGAAGAACACCGGAGCCGCCAAGTCCTGGGTCCCCAGGTGGTCACCGTCTTCAGTTGTCAGACCTGGTACTGCTGGCAGAGAACAGAAACAGCACAGGTGAGTGTGAGTATGCACACTCAGTAATCCCACCTTCTGTGTTCAGTAAGGAGGGAGCACCTCCACCTCCAATCACACACTCGTGCAGCTCCTGTCTAACCACTTATCTGGTTGGGGTGTGAAGCGAAGCCGTCGCTGATCACACCAAACACCAATCCCACAGATAAGGCAAACACCACAGGAAGACGGCTGCAAAAGAGTTCAGACTATTATTCAGTTTTAAGTCAGCAGAGAAGTTACCTCCAAGGTAGCTGATTTCTCGGCGAGGAGGTGGAGTTGCAGTCCGGCCTTTATGGTGATGGTGATGAGTTGACTGAGTGACAGCTGGTGCTGATGAAGAGTGACAGCTGTCACTCCCAGTGGCTCCGGCGCCCTCTCGTGCTTGAAGCCCGCACTCCAAGCAGGGCGCCATCTGGTGGTGGTGGGCCAGCAGTACCTCCTCTTCAGCGGCCCACACAACAGGACCCCCCCCTCAACGGGCGCCTCCTGGCGCCCGACCAGGCTTGTCCGGGTGCCGCTGGTAGAAGTCGGCCAGGAGGGCCGGGTCCAGGATGAAGCTCCTCTTCACCCAGGAGCGTTCTTCGGGTCCATACCCCTCCCAGTCCACCAAATACTGGAACCCCCAGCCCTTTCGACGGACATCCAGGAGCCTGCGCACGGTCCAGGCAGGCTCTCCATCTATGATCCGGGCAGGAGGCGGCGCCGGTCCGGGGGTGCAGAGAGCTGATGTGTGGTAGGGTTTGATCCGTGAAACATGGAACACTGGATGAATCCGCAGTGAAGCTGGTAGCTTCAGCTTCACTGCGGCCGGACTGAGGACTTTGAGTATGGTAAAGGGTCCTATGTACCTGTCCTTGAGCTTCTGGGATTCCACCTGCAGGGGGATGTCCTTTGTGGATAGCCAAACCTCCTGCCCAGGCTGGTATGCAGGGGCCGGGGAACGCCGGCGGTCTGCATGGGCCTTAGCCCTCGTCCGGGCTCTGAGCAGGGCAGAGCGGGTGGTACGCCACACCCGATGGCACTTCCTCAGATGGGCCTGGACCGAGGGCACCCCGACCTCTCCCTCCACTAGCGGAAACAATGGGGGCTGGTACACCAAACACACCTCAAACGGGGAGAGGCCGGTGGCAGATGAAACTTGGCTATTATGAGCGTACTCGATCCAGGCCAGATGGTCACTCCAGGCCGTCGGGTGCGCGGAGGTCACGCAGCGGAGGGCCTGCTCCAGTTCCTGGTTCGTCCGCTCTGCCTGCCCGTTCGTCTGGGGGTGGTACCCAGACGAGAGACTTACGGTGGCCCCCAGTTCCCTGCAGAAACTCCTCCAGACCTGGGAGGAGAACGGAGGACCACGATCCGAGACAATGTCCGATGGAATCCCATGCAGACGCACGACATGGTGGACCAGGAGGTCTGCAGTCTCCTGGGCCGTCGGGAGCTTCGGGAGGGCCATGAAGTGGGCCGCCTTGGAGAACCGGTCCACTATTGTGAGGATGGTAGTCATGCCCTGGGACGGCGGGAGGCCCATGACAAAGTCCAGGCCGATGTGAGACCAGGGGCGATGAGGCACGGGCAGAGGCTGGAGGAGGCCTTGGGCCTTGTGGTGGTCGGCTTTGCCCCTGGCACAGGTGGTGCAGGCCTGGACATACTCCCGGACGTCGGCTTCCATAGATGCCCACCAGAAGTGCTGCCGGACCACTGCCACGGTCCTTCGCACCCCTGGATGACAGGAGAGCTTGGAACCGTGACAGAAGTTGAGGACCACCTCTGGTGGGACGTACATTTTGTCCTTCGGACCTGTCCCCGGGTCCGGGCTCCATGTCAGGGCCTCCCGGACGGTCTTCTCCACGTCCCAGGTGAGGGTGGCCATGACAGTGGACTCGGGGATGATGGTTTCCGTCGGGTCTGACAGCTCGGTCTTGACCTCCTCTTCATGCACCCGGGACAGGGCGTCAGATCGTTGGTTTTTCGTCCCGGGGCGGTAGGTGATCCGGAAGTCAAAACGCCCGAAGAACAGCGACCAACGGGCTTGCCTGGGGTTCAGACGCCTGGCGATCCGAATGTACTCCAGGTTCCGATGGTCCGTGAAAACCGTAAATGGTACCGATGCTCCCTCCAACAGGTGTCTCCACTCCTCAAGAGCCTCCTTCACCGCAAGAAGTTCCCTATTGCCGATGTCATAGTTCCTCTCAGCCGGGGTCAACCTGCGGGAAAAGTAGGCACATGGATGGAGAACCTTGTCGGACTCCCCGCTCTGGGATAGCACGGCTCCTATCCCTGAGTCAGAGGCGTCCACTTCAACTACAAACTGGCGATTGGGATCGGGCTGCACCAGAACCGGTGCAGTCGAGAACCGGCGTTTCAACTCCCTAAGCGCGGCTTCGCACCGATCCGACCAGGTGAAGGGGACTTTTGTGGAGGTCAGGGCTGTCAGGGGGCTAACTATCTGACTGTAGCCCTTGATGAACCTCCGGTAGAAATTTGCGAAACCGAGGAAGTGTTGCAGTTTCCTACGGTTTGTTGGTTGGGGCCAATCTCTCGCCGCCGCAACCTTGGCCGGATCAGGGGCGACGGAGTTGGAGGAGATTATGAACCCCAGGAAGGACAAAGAAGTGAGGTGGAACTCGCACTTCTCACCCTTCACAAACAGCCGGTTCTCCAACAACCGCTGTAGGACCTGACGTACATCCTTGACATGGGTCTCAGGATCCGGAGAAAAGATGAGTATATCGTCTAGATATACGAAGACAAACCGATGCAGGAAGTCCCGCAAGACATCATTAACCAACGCTTGGAACGTCGCGGGCGCATTGGTGAGGCCGAACGGCATGACCAGGTACTCAAAGTGACCTAATGACGTGTTGAATGCCGTCTTCCACTCGTCTCCCTCCCGGATCTGAACCAGGTGATAAGCATTCCTAAGATCCAATTTTGTGAAAATTTGGGCTCCATGCAAGGGCGTGAACACTGAATCTAACAGAGGCAACGGGTATCGGTTGCGAACCGTGATCTCGTTCAGCCCTCTGTAATCAATGCATGGACGGAGTCCGCCGTCCTTCTTGCCCACAAAAAAGAAACCAGCACCCATCGGGGAGGTGGAGTTCCGGATCAACCCGGCAGCTAACGAGTCCTGGATGTAGGTCTCCATTGATTCGCGTTCCGGACGTGAGAGGTTGTACAGCCTGCTGGACGGGTACTCAGCGCCCGGTATCAAATCAATGGCACAATCGTACAGACGGTGTGGGGGCAGCGTGAGTGCCAGATCCTTGCTGAAGATGTCAGCAAGGTCATGGTACTCGGCTGGCACCGCCGCCAGATTGGGGGGGACTAAAACCTCCTCCTTAGCTGTCACACCGGGTGGAACCGAGGATCCTAAACACTCCCGGTGGCAGGTTTCGCTCCACTGAACCACAACCCCAGACGGCCAATCAATCCGGGGATTGTGTTTTAACACCCATGGAAAACCCAAAATCACTCGGGAGGTAGAAGGTGTTACATAAAACACAATCTCCTCCCTGTGATTCCCAGATACAACCAAAGTCACGGGCTGTGTCTGGTGTGTGATTAGTGGAAGAAGGGTGCCATCTAGTGCCCGTACCGACAATGGTGACGGTAAGGCCACTAGAGGGAGCCCAACCTCCTTTGCCCATCTGCTATCCAGCAGATTCCCCTCCGACCCCGTGTCCACCAGTGCTGGGGCGTGAAGGGTTAGATCCCCACTCAGGATCGTGACTGGGATACGTGCAGATTTTCGGGGTCTCCCCGCGTGGGTATTGTGACCCACCCTTAGCCCAGTCTCTAAGGATGAGTGCTGCTGTTTTGACCGTTTGGGGCATTCTCTCTGTGTGTGCTCAGTTGAGCTGCAGAGAAAACACTCTCCACGGATCAGCCTCCTTTGTCTCTGATCTGATCGCTTTTTGGCCCTGCTCGTTTCCATAGCAACGTCAGCAGGGGGAGCTGTCATCACGTGGAGAGTCCTGGCTGTGGAGCGTGGGGAAGTCGGCTCCCTTTCGGACCCGGGAGGAAGAGGGACGGCTTGTGCCTGACCACGCCCTTCGTCTCGCTCCCGTCGGTGTTCTGTTAATCAGTTGTTTAACCGTATAACCAGGTCGATAAGCTCGTCTAAATCCCGCAGCCCGTCCTTCGCCACCAGGTGCTCCTTAAGGACCAGAGGCAGTCCGTTTACAAAGGCGGCGCGGAGCGCAACAGCATTCCAGCCAGCTCGCGCTGCCGTGATGCGGAAGTCGACTGCATACTTCGCTGCGCTCCGACAACCCTGTCTTATCGACAGCTGCACGCTTGAAACGGTCTCACCTCTATGAGGGTGGTCGAACACCTGTCGGAACTCCCTCACAAACTCAGTGTAAATCGTTAGGAGCCGTGAATTCTGCTCCCAGAGCGCCGTAGCCCAGGCGCGTGCCTCTCCTCGAAGCAAGTTTATAACGTAAGCCACCCGGCTAGCGTCTGACGCGTACATGACGGGACGCTGTGAAAAGACGAGCGAGCACTGCATCAAGAAGTCCGCGCACGTCTCCACACAGCCTCCGTACGGCTCCGGAGGGCTTATGTATGCTTCAGGGGAAGGTGGGGGGGGTTTGTTGAACGACCAGTGGAATGTCTGTCTCTGGCATTCGGTCAGCAGGAGGAGGTGCTGCAGCAGCGCCCTGAGCATGCACTTCCACCTGGGTGGTGAGAGCCTCCATCCTTTGATTGAGAACAATGCTCTGCTCGGTAACTAAATCCAACCGAGCAGTAAAAGCGGTTAAGATGTGCTGCAGCTCACCCAACACGCCTCCTGCTGGCGCCTGTGCACCTCGCTCTTCCATTGGCTGTTCAAGCGATGGTTGACGCCCCTCGGGATCCATGACGCTGGCCGAGAAATCCTGTTGTGAAAGTGTAGGAACACGGACCCACAACAGGGGGTGTAAAAGAACGGGCAATGGATAAGCCAAACAGTAACAATTTAATGTTGTAAATTGTGCACAACGGAATACAGACAACAATCAGTTTGGGACTACAGTCAATTACACGTTGAGTGATGTGTGGGCAGGCTTGAGGATAGGATACGCCCGTCCAGAACTGAGCCGGATCCCACACGGCCCTCACCGCCAACGGACCTGAAGAACACCGGAGCCGCCAAGTCCTGGGTCCCCAGGTGGTCACCGTCTTCAGTTGTCAGACCTGGTACTGCTGGCAGAGAACAGAAACAGCACAGGTGAGTGTGAGTATGCACACTCAGTAATCCCACCGTCTGTGTTCAGTAAGGAGGGAGCACCTCCACCTCCAATCACACACTCGTGCAGCTCCTGTCTAACCACTTATCTGGTTGGGGTGTGAAGCGAAGCCGTCGCTGATCACACCAAACGCCAATCCCACAGATAAGGCAAACACCACAGGAAAACGGCTGCAAAAGAGTTCAGACTATTATTCAGTTTTAAGTCGGCAGAGAAGTTACCTCCAAGGTAGCTGATTTCTCGGCGAGGAGGTGGAGTTGCAGTCCGGCCTTTATGGTGATGGTGATGAGTTGACTGAGTGACAGCTGGTGCTGATGAAGAGTGACAGCTGTCACTCCCAGTGGCTCTGGCGCCCTCTCGTGCTTGAAGCCCGCACTCCAAGCAGGGCGCCATCTGGTGGTGGTGGGCCAGCAGTACCTCCTCTTCAGCGGCCCACACAACACAACCAGCAAAATCAAAGGTCAGTAATCATGACCAAATGTTGGTAATCAAAATCAAACATCAAGGATCAGAATTAAAGGTTGTCAAAGAGGAACAAAGGTCACTGATGAGGATCCAACCTCAGGTTAAGGTTAAAAGTCCAGCAATCCGATTATATACTCAAAGACTGAGTGATCAGGAGCAAAGATCACAACCAGAGATCAGCAATTAGAAACAAACGTGAATGAACAGGATCGAGGTGACAGGTAAGATCAAAGGTGGACATTCAGCATCCCATAACTGTCTGTCCCAAGGTGTACTTGGTCTACATCAAGACAATTATTTGGTTCTGATGTAGAAACATGCACTGCTGGACAGCGTCCTAACTTAAAGTGTGTTGTAGGGCCTTGGCCGAGGTATGCACTCTATCATGTGCTCTTCTAATGATTCCTGTTACACTGTTTGACGTGTGAACTACTTTCAAGATCAGGTGGACTAGACTCTATGTAGTTTCCTCTTGACCAGGTGTGGTGAACATGGTGCCAGTAGGGGCCAAGACTGTGCAAGTATTCCTGACAACTGATCCAATGATCTCATCATATGACGGTCTACATGGGTGCAACAAGTACCAACTTTGCCCAGCTACAATTGAATATGTTCAATCAGAATGACTGCCTACAACGATATGGAGAATCTTTGAAATGTAGTCACTGCACCGGTCAACCTACGATGAATTTCTCTGATGCAGTGTCTCGTCTGGCTCCACTGTAGGTAGTCATGGAGGTGTGGCCCAGACTTAAGAGTAAAGTTGAGTCTGGGAGCATGCACCAGTGCCACGCATTGCTGCAATCACCAAACCATGAAAAAGCCTTGGGACCTGGTTGGCAACCACCCAGGCAGACAACATATTCATCCTCAACCATGTATCTTCTGCAGCCTGGTGAAACATGGGCATCTCCTTGGCCTTCTCTGGCTGCTGGGGTCTTCAACACTCAAGAACCTCCATGCTGGATCATACACAAGCACACAAAACATCATAGCTAACATTCCCTGAAAATGCAAGCGATACTATTCATCTGAAATTACCTTCACTCATTTGACACAAGTCAGGAGTCACACCAGCAGCTTTACTGGGAATAATGGTGCATCAGTCCTACATGGATAAGGTCTACAGAAAGACTGCCTTGTTGGTAAAGGCATGCACAAGATTAAGACACAGTGATTGGTTGAGGCACAGCAGCTCTAGGTCGTATCTTTCTGATATATTAAAAATGAATACTATATATATATATATATATATATATAAAGTTTTAAAATTGGCCTCATACTGAAATGATGAGAAACAGTAAAACAGAGAAAATTGCTCTTTGTCCCTGCTGAGGATGAGGTAATGAGGCAGGTGAATGGAACTGTGCAAAAGAACAAAAACGTAAAATCACATGCATGCAACATGAAGACGCAGCTCATCTGCTCTGTGTAAGCCTGATCCCGTCAAATCTCAGAAGCTAAGCAGTGTGGGATCTGGTTAGTAATTGGATGGGAGACCTCTTTGGAACACCAGTACCTATGTGTGTTTCTCCAGGTAAAACTGGAGTTGCATCAGGAAGGGCATCCGGCGTAAAACTTGTGCCAAGTACCAATGTGGATCTGGGCTGTATCCGATGTGGCGACCCCGAACAACAACAGGAGCAGCTGAAGGCACAGCAGCATACAGCATGTCGATCTCAGGTCTGGGTCCATACACTGGTGCTATGTGTCACTGCACCCACCATGCCATGGAACCTCCGTGGGTTCTGGAACTGTGGGTTCCGTGGGTTCCATTCCCATCTCTCGAAAGTAACCACGTAACTGCTGCAGTCAGGTAAAATGTAGATTCCCATGGCCTTCTCCAGCAGCTGGGGTCCTCAACAATGAGGTCCCTGCATGCCAGAAAATGCACTAAGAAACACACCAAATAGGCAAACCGTCATAGTTGATGTTCCCTTACAATGCAACTGATATGCCTCATCTTAGTCTCCCTAAGCAATCGTTCAATTAAAGTCATTTCAGTGGTACCCAAGGATCCTCTGAAGACACCTAGCACCCATGATCTCTGCTTGGCACATGAAGTCATTGTCAACATATGACAGCCATACAGCAAGACAGGAGACACCACAACTCTAAAGATGTGGACCTTCATGCTCCTGCAAAGGTAATGGTATCACTAACCATGTTTGTCCCATTACCTCATTACTCATAAGCTCTTCACAGGAGCCTCTCGATCTCAAAGACTGAGGATCCAGAGATATAAAAGTCACCCAGACACTGCAATGCCTCACTGATTCCAAGAAGATCACAGCATCCTCCATGAAGTCAAGGTCCGTATGCCTTTCTTCTCCAACAAAAGCACCTGAGCCACTGGTTTCAACAACCCTACCCAACACCTGGTCAACACAAGCATTTAACAGTGTAGGAACCAGAGCACATCCCTGACATGTCAGCCATATATCAGATATTATGCAATGATTAATAAATGGTGTTTCTGAGCAAAGGTCCAGTCCCCAGAACTATTTGAGAAGGAATAAGGTAGCTCTTGCAAGGAGAAGCTCTGCCTAAGAGGAGAGTGAGCAGGGGGGATGAAGCCAGACTGCTAACAAGTGATTATACTGAAACCTACCCCCTCCCACCTCTTCTTCTTGATCCCCCTCCGGGCATGGGGACAGCAGGCTAGCAGTGTCTGCATGTGTGCGAAGGGGCGTGTTTGTTTGTATGTGTGGTTGTGTGTGCATGAGGCGCGTGTGAGCGTGCACCCTGCCTGTTTCAGCATATTGTATCCTCAAACACAAAAAGATGATTAGTGGGATTTTCTGTGGGCTGAACAGCATGCCTTTAAGACTGAGACAGCTGGTAAAGGATGTTCAAATTCAAGGTCCTGGGGTGTCCTCCCAGCCATTTCACTCCAAGAAAGATTTAAAATAAAATAGACTTTCTGGGCTACACTTTGTTCCAGTGCCGGGTTCCCATTGAAACAAACGCACCCAGGTAGCTAGCTCGCTGTGATGGACAGCTGGCAGAAATACAAACACCTCTCTGTACCGTGCACACAAATACGGACACATTATTGCATCCACATGTGCACATACTGACGTGTCCCTTTGGCCCAGAGGTTAAACAAACATATTGACTTTAATCAAACTACACACTTAAAGTCAGGCTCATATTAAAACAAGGGGTGAATCTCTGCATTCCCTCAAAGCTCATATAAATCCAACCAACAATATCTATTTATTCCTTTATGCAATATGCCTTTAATAAACATAGTGTCAGAGGGAAACCAAATCATCCGCAGCTGAAAGCATGTAAGAAAATCAATTAAAATGAAGTCACAGAGCTTGGCCGCCCAATTGTCGGTGGCAGTTATTTGATATAATATGGTTAATACCACTGGCTGGGTAATTAACGCAATTTCACCATAGTAGACTTATGTGTGTGTGGGTGTGGGTGAGAGTGTTGGGGGACACTGAGTAGAGGGGAAGAGGAGAGGGCCCTGGACTCCCAGGGGACCTTTGGGAGTTAGAGTAACACAACACTTGAAGTAAACAATAGCTGTGGCTGACCAGAGAGAGACCTCCAACTCACGTTGAATCTACCAGGATATAATTAAAGCTGTTGTTCTATTTCCGTCTTTGTTTCTCCTGCTCGTTCTACTTCCATGTCCCAACACATTCTCTGCCTCTCTCTTTGCACCTTCACATCTTTACCTGCAATAACTCTCCACCTTACTCTTCCGCGTCTCTCTCGGCCCTCGTTGTTGGTGGTGCGCTGTGATGCATGGACTTCAGCGGATCGTTTGTATGGTGCTGCAAAGCAATTGATTATGGTAGAAGTGGGGGGTGGAGGGGGGCAGAGGGGTGGCGTCCAGCCACCCGCCCCTGCCATCCCCAGGGCCTGCCGGAGAAGGAGTGGGAGTGAGTCGCTGAGCTGGAGGGCGGTACGGAGGGTCCACAACACATTGTTCTCCTCCCTGAACCCCGTCTGGAAGCTGTCATACACTTGTAACGGATTGGTGAAAGAAAAAGACTGTAAAAAAAAAAGAAAAAGGAAAGGAGGAGGAAGAGAGGGGGGAAAAACAATAAATATATTTTGGATCCCCCTTGCTATGAAGACTGGCTTATCCATTATGCCTTTATCTCAAATACACCCTGTACCCTGCATTACGCCTTAAGATATTAAAAGCAGAAATAAAAGTTTTCACAAAATTATTCAATTTCCAGGTGTGTTGCATAAACATTAAATGATACTGGGTTGATGCCCCGTGTTTGTCATTTCCACACAGCAAATATGCACATAGCCTTCATGTCCTTTACCCATTCACTTCTATGTGTGCCTCTGTGATGTCTCACATAGTGTGAAGTCACTCCTTCCATTTTTTTTTTTTTTTTTTTTGCTGTGAATTTGCCTGGAGTGTATAAAAACAACAACAAAAATAAAATAGAAAAAATTAACTTTTGCAGTGGATTTTAAAGAGATGTATTGCCTATGTGCCAGGAAGCTAGCTTTGGAAAGCTAATAAAGCTTTGGAAAGCTAACAAAGCTAGCTTCTTCATTTTGTTTGCTTTACTGTGAAAACTCAAGTGTAGTTGGAGAATTATAGAATTGTCTAGTGACTAACACATTGTGAATTTTAAGAGGGGTTTTTTGTTTGATTTTTTTTATTTATTATTTTTTTTACAGCCTCTTGTTTTTTTCTCTATAGTGCTCGTGCGCAAATTCCACACAACTGGACGATGAATAGAAAATGTGAGCGGACGTAACGTTAGTGGAATTAAATTTATTGGACTAGGGTTAGTAAGGTTAGACCTTACTTGTATGAAGCACCTTGAGGCAGCTTTGTTGTGATTTGGCGCTATATAAACTAATTAAATTGAATTGAAATTGGATAATTGGTCAACTAATGGTTTTCAAAGTTATCTGAAGAGCCAATTTATGGGAATTTTTTTTAGCTTTTTAATTAGCTTTTAGCTGATTAGCTGAACGTGCCGACCTCTGACTGTGGATGTTGCTAATGGTGAGCATCACAGTTACTGTAATAGTTAACTACACAGTTTGGTGTAATCCACATTTAATCTCGTCCAAAATCAACATTAACTGACTCCTGTGGTTAGCAGGTCTCGTGAATACTGCTTGTCAATTTGCTGCTTTGCCGTTACCCATAATACAATATGATGCAGCATGACAGAGAATGTGCGTGAAATCTTTTTGAAAAGTTGTGCTGTTGTGTTTCACTCTACGTGAATTCACATTTTCCTAATGTTACAAGATCTCACAGGAATATGACTATTCTAAAATTGCCCAAGCTGAGAGGACTATCAGGAAAGCATTTTTGTGCAATACTCAAGGAAAGACGAAAAACAGTACCAAAAAAGAACTCTTATAACAATTTCACATGCAGGCACCATTGCGTAGAGATACGTTGCATCATGGATAACAATAAAAGAACGAAATGTCATACATATCACGTCGAAGTTATAGATTCTGTCTTCCAAACGTAGAACTCCGGTAATTTCCAGAAAATTTTAATCTCTGTGAAAACCAGATGAAACACTCTGACCACAACAGTGGGATACAAGCATAATTAGAACCGTAATGCCATTTTGCTGTTATTTTTAAATTTAATTTGCTGTGTTTGAAATTTACATTGGCAGTCCCTTTATTGCCCTATGTTTCAGCAAAGCAATGACAGCAGGGTAATAAAGGGACATTTCATGGCATAACATGAGGGACAGGCTGCTTCACTGTTGGTTCGATATTAAAAGTTTTGTAAGAAGTCACAGTAGTAAAATCTCCAGCTTCACATATCACAAAGAACAGATTTTGCTATTTCCTAGGGTGGCTTTTACAGTGCAAAATATGACCAAATTCATATTAATCTATCAATAATATTATAATTAACATTTTAAATTTTAAATAACGTGACTTATAAGCATTTTGGTGGTGTTTATAAAAATTAAATCACAGGTGGGGGCATTCTTTTGCCAAATAATTCAAAGGAAGACTTCAGAAAATATTAACTAAAATGATTCACGTCTGCTTCAAAATCAAATTAAGTTTTACCTGACCCCAGGCCTACCATTCCACCAGTTTTTAAAAACTCTTTTCATGTGTTTGAGATAACTTGCCAAGAATCATACAGAATGTTAAAATAGGCAAAAAGGAAAAAAAAAAACCCTTCATTGTTGGAGTGACAAAACAAAATATTACATGGCTTTGTTTTAAAGCTCCATTGTGGAGGGTTTAGGGTGTTCACAGGCACAAATGGAATATAGCCACCTGTTCATTAGTGTACAATTACCTGCAACAATGAATTGATGTCTTTTCATAAGCTTAGAATGAGCCCTTCGTATCTACGTAGGAAGGGGCCCCCTCATGGAGGCTGCCATGTGGTAGCACCATATAGACCTCTTCCCTTCTGGGTGTGGTTAACCATGATTCCTTGTGCGCCTCCATATTGTAGCGCAGAAGACGTAAAGTTAGAGTGGGCATCGGTGGGGTGTGAGGCACCAGTAATCGCTAAAGGGAGACAGTGGGTAATTCATGTGTGGTGTTCTGGTGTACAAAACATGGAAATGCAGGCAAGAGGTCACTAAGATTTTGTTTTGGTATCTCAACAGTCATTACACATCAAGGAGAAAGGACGGAGGAGCTTTCACGCTGGTGATGCTGGCTACAGTTAGCTCGGATCAACTGAGCAGATTTCAACCCTGATCTGAGCAAACTGCATTACAAAGTGTGCTCGGAGCATTTTGTCTCAGGTAAATGTTTTTGGTGGATGATTCTGGAATGAGTAAAGTAATAGTATAAGATGCAATAATACAGTGATTGCAAGCTCTAAAAATGATTAAATTTGGCCATTCGTCCCTTTATTTATCACTGCATTTTGCAGACCCTGATTTAAGGACACCCCAAATATAGCATAGTGAAGGCATGACTAACTCTGCTAACAGGCAAAACCAGTCGGCTGTGGAACCCAAACCGTAAACATCAAATTTCATCAAAATAATAAACAATGTACCTAACAGTTTATCTAAAATATAGACAAAGTCAGACTTTGTCAGACCACAAAGTCAGACCACAGGGTTTGTGGTCTGGGGGGTCAGTGCTTCCGTGACGTGATGTGACCTCGCAGCCCATAGAAAAAAATGTGACTTATTTGAGCTGGTAATCTATATTGGGAATATAAATTGAACATTGTCTGCAAAACTCACACTTTCGCCAACTTTACATACTTTTTCAAGACAAAAAAATAACATCCAAACTCCGTCACGAGCTTCTACATCGTAAGATTCAATGACATCGATCACCTCTAGCTTCTCCTTGTACTGAGCAAAGATTGCTTCATCCAAAGAATCGCTGTGTCCAAGACATCAGAAGGGATGCATTTTTAAAAGACATTTTGAATGTTCCTGCTTTGGCTCCGCTTTTGTCTGCAGATGGTTGCAGAATAAAAGGGTGCTGCTGCATGATGTGTCATGGGTAACCATGCTCAGAATGGAAGGGGGTCTACTGATACTGTAGATACTTCCTCTTTTCGCATTTTGCAGTGTGGCCAGTTACTGACCCACACTGTCGACTGGGTGCTTGTGCTGGCTAACAAGTTTGGGAAGCAAAATAGTTACTGACTATGGAATAATGCAATGTGCAACCTCACCACTAGATGACACTAAATCCAACACACTGTATCTTTAAGTAAACAAAAACAAATGTGACATAAGCTGCAAACTGCTGCTTTATAAACAACAGTTCCCTACTGCTACAATTACAATTATTAAATAATTCTTATTTTATAATGAACTCAGTTTGAAAGTGTATTTATTTATTTTTTATTTAGCTTCTGCGAAGTTAAACTTGCTGAAACACCAAACATGCTGGTGAGACAACAGCAGCTCTGTACTTTTCCAGTGGATCAAAAGGTGATGATGGCTGAACAACCACTGACAGATCTGAAAGTCCTAAGAGTATCCGTGACACAAACATGTCTCGTCAGCCGCCTCATAATGAAGACATGGAACAGGACACTGGCTGACAGGGTCTCCCTTGGTATGTGTGCGACTGCGTATGTCTCTGTGTGTTTGTGTCGGGTTTTGCCAGCACCTCTGGACCTTTCAGCGTGGCACATCGCACCAGCAGCATTTCACATGAAATCAAGAGCCGCGGCTGTGTTCAACATGCAAATGATAAGCAGATCAGTGAAAAAATTCCCCACAGCATGGCGATTTCCTAAAATGACAATATCTGTCAAAAAGTGTGACATGCCTCAGTGAACCACCACGTCCTTCAACCTATAAATAATAAGTCTGGTTCTCATTTCCTGGCTGTCTCTCTTGCCTGGCAATGTTCTCTGGGCATTTTTTGAGGATGTATAACACAAAGGCAGTGAGGCTTAATTAAGACACTTAAGCATACGATCACAGTGGGCAGATGGCTTTCTGTAGAGGATCCAAGCTCAACCACAGGACACTGTGAAGTTAAAAAAATTGCCAAAGGGGCACTGCAAGTGGGCTTACCTCTAACCCAACTAAAGGGGTGGAGGGTCGGGTGAGGGATTGAAAGAGATGCGTGGGTGAACAACCCAGTCTCACAGCATGTCATGATTCAGCAGCACGAAATATATTAATCTATTGGTTTGTTATTTTACACAAAAAGTGCAATTAAAAGTGTGGGGGGTTATGGTTAGGTGAAGGAGTAGGGTTAGGTTATGGTTAAGGTTAGGGTTGGGTGTAGGAGTAGGGTTAGTAATAGTGACTTTAAAAAAAACCTTGTCACAAAAATTTTAATAATTTCGTGACGGGAGGATGAAAAAACATGAAACTGGGCTGGGGTGAACAGGGTTATACGTATGTGAAAAGGACACCACCCTGCTGTCTTTCATTAAGGGAAAATATCTTTCAGAAGGTTGCGTAGGAGTTTGGAAACAAGCAGCTTAGGAGCTTTTCTTGGCGGAAAAAGGTTTACTGATTTGGCTTTGCAGATGATGCATGCTTAGTGGAATCGATGGATAGCCTGATTACAACACTGATGAGAATTGGAAGTGTCTAGGTTTGCGAGTGTCCAGAATCAAGAATAAGACCCAGGCTTTCAATGACTTCTTGGACTCATTGGCTAAAGCGTTGAACTTGGGGTACCTTCATGTCTCTGGGGTCCTCGATCTTTGAGATCAGGGGATGCCTGGGAAGAGCTTATTGTATTGTCATAATGTCTTTGCTGTCTCTGCTGAACCGCTGGCATGGTTGTTGTCAACAAATGGATACCGCTAGACTCAGATTAATGAGTACCAACTGTACGTGAGACAACTTTATCTTTGACATTTTGGCCTTGTGGTATATTTTCTCTGGGTATGATCCAGCACCCCAGTGCCTCGGTGTTGAGGGCCCCAGCAGCTAGAGAAGGTTGTGTCAGATAGATGGGTATTTTCCCCACATGTGGGGATGGTGTTTGCCATCCATGACCCAAGGTGGTTTCATGGCATAGTCGCTACGACAACATTGCATGCTCACAGACTGGACCTGAAAAAATGGAAAAAACATCAGCTTTCTAAACTGTTGATCTGTTTTGAGACTATGCATGGAGTCGGCCTAGTTTTAGCACTTTCAATGGCTGTCAACACGGGCCATTCTCAGGTCTGTACACCAACAAGGTGTGTTTCATTTCTGGCACAGTGAGTTGTCAAATCCTCAGATGGCCATGTTCCAGCAGCAGTCTGATCAGTGGATTATGTAAGATGGAGGGCCTCGAGCTAAGTGTGCCGAGTTACTCAGAGGTGGTGATTTGACAATCTACGTGATAAACCATCGCTCAGCCCTCATACATGCGATAGGATGTTCCTAAATCACATATCCAGAGGGACGAAGAAAGGGAGAAGAAAGAAGACAAACCAATAGTTTAGTCTCAACGCTCGTGTTACTTTTTCCATTTATGTGAGTCGAGAGGAGGTGGGATGAATGGAGGGATGTGGAGAAACACATGAAAAGATTAGATTATTTTCAAGCACTCCAAGCTGAAATTATTGGCAACTCTCAAATTTTTATTTTGTGCATCAAAGCGAGAGTTTATGTAATGTCCAAATATGCATTTTAAAATAACTAGTTGAGTGCATATCACATACAGCACACATACAAGACACAATAGATTAGATTTCGAGAAAGCAAATGTTCAAAAATCATCGTGACCCTTCACACAGGACAGACAGAAATTTTGAAAAAGTTTAGGAAACCATATGAGGCAGAACAAAAACAAGAAAACCCTCAAACAGCAATAATAATATTTCAAGTAAAACAAACTACTTATAAAAGCTAAGGTAAATAATATTAAGATAAAACACAATTGAAATAATAAATAATATCAAAATTTTATGAAAAAAAAAAAACACATTCTTGAAACCTCTGTTAGGTGGTGTTATACTCCTTCATTCTTTCTGAATGCTGGACTGTCACCTCTCGGTTTCTCAGTTTCATCAGTTTCAAATTTCTGGATGGAGTTGTTTAACAAGGAAATGATCCATATTTTATCATACTAGAAAGCAAATTCACCGTCCAGTGCAAGAAAATTAAGTCATAAGTTGCAGTTCTTTAAAAGGCCACTTGAGGCTGAGTCTGAAAGTTAATCAATCTCCACAGACTCCAACTTTAGCAGTAGAAATAAACATGTTTAAAACTAGAGCACCGAGCTAGTAGAGCGTAAGCCTCTGCCAACACTAGTTTACAATTCCACAAATTTTTTTCAAGGCCAAAGTCCTGTTAGAGAGTGGCTTTTCATAAGCTAAAATATAATACAAAATAAAGATGCAAAAGGGCCTTTCAATGTTAAAATTAAATATCTGCTAAATCTGCAATACAGATTTAGATCGGCTCAAACGTAAGTCTATTCATCGAGAGTGCTAGTTGCGCCTCATTGTCACAAATGAGAGTGACTGAGGCAATTTTGAATGCGATATAATGTAAATTCTTATCAATTACATTTTTTCCACAAAGCTGATTAGTTAACCGTGTGAGATTTCAGACCGTATAATATCGGGTGTAAGGTCGTAAAATATTAGACTGTTTCACATTTCATGTATTACTTCCGCGCCCTGACCGAGCGCCGGCTGCTACGCAGATGTCAATAATAACGGTCCTCAGCTTAGAGCAAGAGAAAGTCGCGTAGCGATGATGAGATGAAATGGGTGATTTTAAGATACCATACGAAAGTATTGATGTGGATTCTGATACAGAATTACCATTTCACATTTGATGCATTTGATGGATTTCACATTTGATGGATTACGCCGCACCCTGACCGCTGTTGGAGCGACGCTGCTTTGATGGTAAGCTTCACTGGCCAAATTACCTATGGAAAAATAAATCATGCAAATGGAAGGAAGATGGAATTGGAGTAGAATGGGAATAACCCCCTTGTCTCAGATGATTTGTGGATGTTCATGCTGGATTACAGTCACATACACTCAACAAAAATATAAATGCAACACTTTGGGTTTTGCTCCCATTTTGTATGAGATGAACTCAAAGATCTAAAACTTTTTCCACATACACAATATCACCATTTCCCTCAAATACTGTTCACAAACCAGTCTAAATCTGTGATAGTGAGCACTTCTCCTTTGCTGAGATAATCCATCCCACCTCACAGGTGTGCCATATCCAGATGCTGATTAGACACCATGATTAGTGCACAGGTGTGCCTTAGACTGCCCACAATAAAAGGCCACTCTGAAAGATGCAGTTTTATCACACAGCACAATGCCACAGATGTCGCAAGATTTGAGGGAGCGTGCAATTGGCATGCTGACAGCAGGAATGTCAACCAGAGGTGTTGCTCGTGTATTGAATGTTCATTTCTCTACCATAAGCCGTCTCCAAAGGCATCTCAGAGAATTTGGCAGTACATCCAACCAGCCTCACAACCGCAGACCACGTGTAACCGCACCAGTCCAGGACCTCCACATCCAGCATGTTCACCTCCAAGATCGTCTGAGACCAGCCACTTGGACAGCTGCTGAAACAATCGGTTTGCATAACCAAAGAATTTCTGCACAAACTGTCAGAAACCATCTCAGGGAAGCTCATCTGCTTGCTCGTCGTCCTCATCGGGGTCTCGACCTGACTCCAGTTCGTCGTCGTAACCGACTTGAGTGGGCAAATGCTCACATTCGCTGGCGTTTGGCATGTTGGAGAGGTGCTCTCTTCACGGATGAATCCCGGTTTACACTGTCCAGGGCAGATGGCAGACAGCGTGTGTGGCGTCGTGTGGGTGAGCGGTTTTCTGATGTCAGTGTTGTGGATCGAGTGGCCCATGGTGGCGGTGGGGTTATGGTATGGGCAGGCGTCTGTTATGGACGAAGAACACAGATGCATTTTATTGATGGCATTTTGAATGCACAGCGATACCATGACGAGATCCTGAGGCCCATTGTTGTGCCATACATCCAAGAACATCACCTCATGTTGCAGCAGGATAATGCACGGCCCCATGTTGCAAGGATCTGTACACAATTCTTGGAAGCTGAAAATGTCCCAGTTCTTTCATGACCGGCATACTCACCGGACATGTCACCCATTGAGCATGTTTGGGATGCTCTGGACCGGCGTATTCGACAGCGTGTACCAGTTCCTGCCAATATCCAGCAACTTCGCACAGCCATTGAAGAGGAGTGGACCAACATTCCACAGGCCACAATTGACAACCTGATCAACTCTATGCGAAGGAGATGTGTTGCACTGCATGAGGCAAATGGTGGGCACACCAGATACTGACTGGTATCCCCCCCCCAATAAAACAAAACTGCACCTTTCAGAGTGGCCTTTTATTGTGGGCAGTCTAAGGCACACCTGTGCACTAATCATGGTGTCTAATCAGCATCTTGATATGGCACACCTGTGAGGTGGGATGGATTATCTCAGCAAAGGAGAAGTGCTCACTATCACAGATTTAGACTGGTTTGTGAACAATATTTGAGGGAAATGGTGATATTGTGTATGTGGAAAAAGTGTTAGATCTTTGAGTTCATCTCATACAAAATGGGAGCAAAACCAAAAGTGTTGCGTTTATATTTTTGTTGAGTGTATATCCGTTTTACGGTAAAGCTTAATTTGCGACTGTATAACCAGCATGAATGTTCACAAATCAGACACAACAGGGTTATTCCCTAAATGTCTACCAAATGGGCTTTTCAATATTAAATTAAAATGTCCACAAAATCCACAATCTGGATCAGACTTTGTCAGTTGATAAAGGATACCATCCGACATAAAGCTTTCAAATATGAAAAAATGTGATCTTTTTTGACAGAGTTATAAATTTTTGAAAATTTGTTCAATGTTAAAAGATAAGGATTTTCCAGTTTTTGAAGATTTTTCCTGACTTTGACCTTGAAAATTTAATCAGCTCTTGCCTATCAGAATATGATAGGCTATGAATTTAGGATAAGAATTGAATTAAAAATTTCATAACGATACATGAAAAATTGTGGGCTCCAGGCCGTTCACAAACAAACATCAAACAAACACACAAAGAGGGTTGAAAACATAAGCTCCACCCAACTTCGCTGGTGGAGGTATTGATGATCTGATATATTGACATTATTGTGACTCTTCCTTAGAAGTCAAAGCTGACATTGGAATATTACGTTTTACTTTGCATTTGTGTTGCTTCGCATTGGTCATTAGAGTGCCAATTTTCTGAACTGAGGTTCATATTTATGTCCAAACCCGATGCCGTTAATGTCTCTATTTCCATTCTAAACAAATCCACGGCCAGTGAACAGGAAGAATTGCTGTTCCATCCTGTATTAAAATTTTTTTGAAATGAACAAAAATGAAGTTTTCATCATTTAAAGAGACCTCTTGGCAGCACACATAGTAAATAAAGTTTTTTAATCTGACTTCTTGGCACTGTTTCTCTTAGAGGTAAAAAAAAATCACAGCTTGATGAACACATTCAAATAAGACGTGTGGAAGTACTTTAATTCCTTATCGTGGAATTGCGTGTGAACAACCGCAGCTTTTTTAAAGAAGTTCCTCTATGCTTGCTCCGGGTGTGTTTCTCAGCTGCCAACAAGCAGAAAATAAATCACTTATTTTAACAGCTGAAAGTCTTTTCTGTAATTATTTTATTAACCAGAACAGTCCCACCGTTCACTGCGGCTATCCAGCATGTCTTCAGTATTCTGCTCGTAACGGAAAAACCCCCAATAATGATCCATCAAGAAAAAAGAAGTATGTTAAATTAAACTGTTGTAAATGCTGATGTTACCATCAACAGTCAAAGATGGCAGCAGCACTTCCACAGCGCCGCCAGTGGCCATTGTCTAAAGTGCATCGGAGTGTCGCATCCTGGTAGTCTATTGTCTTTGGTAATACCTAGTGTGCCAGGTTGAACGGCCCACTAGCAGTGGCTGCTAGCTGCTATGGACCCCTCTATATTTGTTTTATTCCAAATATCTGAGATAATGCGGCTAACTGTGCGGTTAATTGTACTAACTGAGCAATTGTACTAATTGTACTAATTTAGCAATGTTAGCACTATCCATCCATCCATCCATCCATCCCATTTTCTTCCACTTTATCCGGAGTCGGGTCGTGGGGGCAGCAGCTCAAGCAAAGCCGCCCAGACCTCCCGATCCACACACACCTCCCCCAGCGACCGATGTTAGCACTAATTACCACATATTAACAACTTGGTGATGTTAAACAGGAGAAAACAATAGCCAAAACAAGGATTTTAAAAAAATTAATTTATGCATGCAAATACAGACACAGAAATAATTAGAATATGCCTAAATTTTCACACATTTGGATAGTACATTACACTTTTAATGCTACTCTGAGATATAGGTTGACATTTTAGGCATGTAGCATTATACATACTCATGTTTTCACATGTGAATGCTGATATCTCACGAAGCATACATTAGTTGTTGGGTTTTTTCCCCCCAAATGAAAATGAAAATGTATATAGTTTATTCATATATGCAGGTGGGTACCTTGTTTGTGTTTGTGACCTGACACTGCTTTGAAGTTTCTGCGGTGACAAGCCCCTGAGCTGGAGATAAATGGGTGAACATGGGCATCGGCAGCCGTGCCAGCGTGCACCCCATTCCTTTTAAACAACTAAGGTAAACGTATGCAGCAAGCTATTTTCACCCCTCTGTGGCTGTCAACCTAAATCTGCCTCTCCAACCGGTCATTTTTATCACTTGCCAAAACTGCCAACTGATGATAAACTTTTAAGTTAGTTTTTAAATTCCATTTCCCGAGAGTCAAACCGAGCAGGAGTCAGCCAGAATTTACAATGAATTGCCCAGGGGCACAATGTTTTGTTCCCCCCCTCCTCGCCACACCGCACTTGCACAGAAAAGAAACAAACTGGAAGACAAAAAGAATGTGGGAAGAAAAAGAACGGCAAGTCTGCAGATACACACAGACAGCACATGGAAATACACATACAACACTATCAATTATTTTATCTAAACATCCATCATCCATCCATTAGGGGTGGAAGAGTTAACCGATACAAATCGGAGCTTGATTTTAAAATAATAGATACGACTACATCGATACAGATCCTTTAATTGATCTAAATGTACTATGAATTGGTCAAAGGATCAATTTTAATGTTCTAAATTGGTTGCATTATCTTGTTTTGCTAATAACTTCGGCATCATAAAATCCCACAGAAATTCAAAGATGGACAAGATTTATTCCAGATGTCACAGGAATGTTAACATTATCTGCGAGGTAAGAACAAAATCAAAAATTGATAGTGGGTGGAGTAGGTTGGAGCAGTGACAATGTGAAAATGTGTAGCAGTGAAAATGTGTTGCCACAGCTGACTTCTTCTTCGGTCATGCTTTCTGCTATAGGTCACGATTTTGACCAGCTCTGGGCTTTGATTCTATTTTTTCCTCCTTTTATCCACCATCTGCCCCAGCTCTGTTTTATTAGTTATTGTCTTATCTTTATTCTGTTCTATTTTGCTTTCTCTTTCTCTATCTCCATATCTTTATATCTTTCTATATATCTAAAACTTTTTCCACATACACAATATCACCATTTCCCTCAAATATTGTTCACAAACCAGTCTAAATCTGTGATAGTGAGCACTTCTCCTTTGCTGAGATAATCCATCCCACCTCACAGGTGTGCCATATCAAGATGCTGATTAGACACCATGATTAGTGCACAGGTGTGCCTTAGACTGCCCACAATAAAAGGCCACTCTGAAAGGTGCAGTTTTGTTTTATTGGGGGGGGGTACCAGTCAGTTTCTGGTGACCACCATTTGCCTCATGCAGTGCAACACATCTCCTTCGCATAGAGTTGGTCAGGTTGTCAGTTGTGGCCTGTGGAATGTTGGTCCACTCCTCTTCAATGGCTGTGCGAAGTTGCTGGATATCGGCAGGAACTGGTACGCTGTCGTATACACCGGTCCAGAGCAATTGAAGAAATAAGAACAACCCCAGGTTTCTTTTCAGCACTGTAGCCAGGCTGACAAGAGTCAGCTCTATTGAGCTGAGTATTCCATTAACTTTAACTAGTATGACTTCATGACTTTCTTTGCTAACAAAATTTTGACTATTAAGAAAAAATTACTCATACCATCCCAAAGATTTCGTTATCTTGGGCTGCTTTCAGTGATGCCGGATTTGGTTAGACTCTTTCTCTCCGATTGTTTGTCTGATTATTTTCATTAGTTACTTCATCCAAACCATCACATGCTATTAGACCCCATTCCTGCCAGGCTGCTCAAGGAATCCTACCATTATTTAATGCTTCAATCTTAAATATGATCAATCTATCTTTGTTAGTTGGTTATGTACCACAGGCCTTTAGGTGGCAGTAATTAAACCATTACTTAAAAAGCCATCACTTGACCCAGCTATCTTAGCTAATTATAGGCCAATCTCCAACCTTCCTTTCTCTCAAAGATTCTTGAGAGGGTAGTTGTAAAACAGCTAACTGATCACCTGCAGAGGAATGGTCTATATGAAGAGTTTCAGTCAGGTTTTAGAATTCATCATAGTACAGAAACAGCATTAGTGAAGGTTACAAATGATCTTCTTATGGCTTCGGACAGTGGACTTATCTCTGTGCTTGTTCTGTTGGACCTCAGTGCTGCTTTTGATACTGTTGACCATAATAAATTTTATTACAGAGATTAGAGCATGTCATAGGTATTAAAGGCATTGCGCTGCGGTGGTTTGAATCATATTTGTCTAATAGATTACAGTTTGTTCATGTAAATGGGGAATCTTCTTCACAGACTAAAGTTAATTATGGAGTTCCACAAGGTTCTGTGCTAGGACCAATTTTATTCACTTTATACATGCTTCCCTGGGCAGTTATTAGAGACGGTATTGCTTAAATTTTCATTGTTACGCAGATGATACCCAGCTTTATCTATCCATGAAGCCAGAGGATACGCACCAATTAGCTAAACTGCAGGATTGTCTTACAGACATAAAGACATGGATGACCTCTAATTTCCTGCTTTTAAACTCAGATAAAACTGAAGTTATTGTACTTGGCCCCACAAATCTTAGAAGCATGGTGTCTAACCAGATCGTTACTCTGGATGGCATTTCCCTGATCTCTAGTAATACTGTGAGAAATCTTGGAGTTATTTTTGATCAGGATATGTCATTCAAAGCGCATATTAAACAAATATGTAGGACTGCCTTTTTGCATTTACGCAATATCTCTAAAATCAGAAAGGTCTTGTCTCAGAGTGATGCTGAAAAACTAATTCATGCATTTGTTTCCTCTAGGCTGGACTATTAATTCATTATTATCAGGTTGTCCTAAAAGTTCCCTAAAAAGCCTTCAGTTGGTTCAGAATGCTGCAGCTAGAGTACTGACGGGGACTAGCAGGAGAGAGCATATCTCACCCGTGTTGGCCTCCCTTCATTGGCTTCCTGTTAATGCTAGAATAGAATTTAAAATTCTTCTTCTTACTTATAAGGTTTTGAATAATCAGGTCCCATCTTATCTTAGGGACCTCGTAGTACCATATTACCCCATTAGAGCGCTTCGCTCTCAGACTGCGGGCTTACTTGTAGTTCCTAGGGTTTGTAAGAGTAGAATGGGAGGCAGAGCCTTCAGCTTTCAGGCTCCTCTCCTGTGGAACCAGCTCCCAATTCAGATCAGGGAGACAGATACCCCTCTACTTTTAAGATTAGGCTTAAAACTTCCTTTTCGCTAAGGCTTATAGTTAGGGCTGGATCAGGTGACCCTGGACCATCCCTTGGTTATGTTGCTTTAGACGTAGACTGTGTTTCATAATTATTGTATGGCCTTGCCTTGCAATGTGGAGCGCCTTGGGGCAACTGTTTGTTGTGATTTGGCGCTATACAAGAAAAAAGTTGATTGATTGATTAATTGAATTCCAACAAGCAACACATGGATACTGAGTACACTTAAGATTGTGGTCATTGGTAGAGTTATGGACAAGGGATAGACTATTACCGGCTGGGTCGATTACTGGCCAATTATTATCACTTACTGAGGCGTTGCTGGGCCAGCAGCATAGATTTACATTTACACTACCTGGCTATACCTGCCTGCAGTAGCGGGTGGGTATTCCAATACCCGCCCACTGTGCATAAACTGGTGATGTCATAGAGCGCAGCCCAAGAACTGTCCACAGACGATAACATGAAAAGGTGATAAGTGTGTGTTGGTCCCAATATGGTATTATAGATGATTTTCTCATGGATAGTACGACAATGAACAGCAGCCAAAGCAGCCAGCTTGATGAGGACGCCCTGCTGAATTTGGAGAGCAGCGCAGTACCAGCCAACACGACAAAAGTTAAAGTGAGCCAGCTTTTTATGTATGCGCTTGCTGTATGTTGTGCGTTTTGAAATTACATTAAATATTGTTAATGTGATTCCCTCGTCTAACTCGGGTGAATATCTGTCATTTTGGTGACTGGGCATGGATGGAGAGACTCAGAAAATGCATACTGCCTTCCAAAAGTATGTTATTGTATTATTACCAGCTAGGTCAACTATTGGCTGATTACCGTCTGGGCCGACAGCAATCGATATAATGGTCTATCCCTATTATGGGCAGACTGGCTGAGCAAGACTGTCTGAGATGGGACACAAACTGCAGTATTTCGTGTCCAATTCTTATGTTTCATATATTCACTTTTACTAGTTGCCTCCTTCTTCATGTTTGCAGTTCGGTATATAATAATAATAAAAATTAAAGTTCCTATCAGTCTGGAAAAATTTAAGGAGTCCCTGCTTAGAATGAAAAGTCAAGAGGCTATGAAAATAAACAAGAAATGTTTTACCATGTATTGTATTCTTTTAATTATGTGAAGGCATTAAGTATTCTTGAGCTTCTATTGGAATGATATGTGCATTTCAGTTAAAATATTCGTTTATGTCATTCTTTTGCTGTCAATGTAATAGCTGTTTGTAGAAATCATCCCCATGAATAGGCAAACATGTAGATGCTAAAATCTTATCAATTTGTCTACTCATCAGTGAGTACCTATGGTGCAAACATCAATGGACTACCCTGCATTGAAGACTGGGAGTATGCATTGGTGCCAGGACCTTAAAAACATGAACCTTTGTTCTCCAAAAATGATAAGCATTACCAAACATGTCTGTTCAAAGACCTCTCGACTCCATGAGCTCTTCCCAGACGTGTCCCGATCTCAAAGGCTGAGGACCCAGAGACATGAATGATACACATCTGATCCAGTAATTCATTAAAATATTGGATCTTGGGAAATTCACAAACCTAGACTTTTAGAGTCCTTGCTCAGCTTCCCAAGTGCTACAAGTGCTTCCCTACATTGTTAATGTCTTATTGTGTTCAAAAGGCAAGTCATTTCATGATCGATATGCAAACATATGCATCAAGCAACCTGAAAATCTAAACAGATCATTTAATCCCCACATTTTACTGGTGGTATGAGTATCACGTGTCTCCACTGTGTTGTTTATGAGTTATCGTCATCATAAGGAAAATCTCATCATTAATGTTTATATCATTAATGATCATTAATAATGAGTGATTTTGCATTACATTTCTCTAAAATCTTATCTTTCAATGCACAGGGGAAACTATGCTACAAGTATCTACCTTCTACTGTATCCAGATGCACTGAGAGTAATAATTTAATGCAAATGTTTGTGTGACATAGAAATCAAAATCAAGGATTTATTAAATACGAGCGTATTGCGTATGGGGATCCGCGAGCTCTAGATTGGGTAGTGTTTATAAAATAGGGAGCTGGTATTTTTCAAGAGTGGCAAAGTTTCTATAATGATTGGATTGGCATGTGAGTTCAGAATGTAATTATCAACGTCCATTGTTCACTGTTGTTAGCTAATATCCGTAATTCAAAAATATCCGTATTCCAAAAATATTAGTCCTATCAACATTCTGTTTTAGCAGCATTCATCCTTGACCCAAGAGTAAATACATAAGCATACCAAAGGGTAGAGGTCAGCTCTCCCCAGTTTCTCCGTGATCGAAGCTATACGCACGCACGCACGCACACACCCCGCATGCATACATACACAGAGGCTACTTGGCTTTTATCCATCCATCCATCCATTTTCTTCCACTTTATCCGGAGTCGGGTCGCGGGGGCAGCAGCTCAAGCAAAGCCGCCCAGACCTCCCGATCCACACACACCTCCCCCAGCTCCTCTGGGGGAACCCCAAGGCATTCCCAAGCCAGCCGAGAGATGTAATCCTCCAGCGTGTCCTGGGTCTTCCCCGGGGCCTCCTCCCAGTGGGACGTGCCCCGAACACCTCTCCAGCGAGGCGTCCAGGAGGCATCCGGAAAAGATGCCCGAGCCACCTCAACTGACTCCTTTCGATGTGGAGGAGCAGCGGCTCGACTCCGAGCTCCTCCGAGTGACCGAGCTCCTCACCCTATCTCTAAGGGAGCGCCCAGCCACCCTGCGGAGGAAACTCATCTCGGCTGCTTGTACTCGCGATCTCGTTCTTTCGGTCATGAGCCAAATCTCATGACCATAGGTGAGGATCGGAACGTAGATCGATCGGTAAATCGAGAGCTTTGCCCCCCTACTCAGCTCTCTCTTCACCACGACGGTCCGATACAGCGACCGCATCACTGCAGATTCTGTACCGATCCGTCTATCAATCTCACGCTCCATCCGTCCCTCACTCGTGAACAAGACCCCGAGATACTTAAACTCCTCCACTTGAGGCAAGGACACTCCACCGACCTGAAGAGGGCAAAGCACCTTTTTCCGGTCGAGAACCATGGCCTCGGATTTGGAGGTGCTGATTTTATCCCAGACGCTTCACACTCGGCTGCAAACCGCCCCAGTGCACGCTGAAGGTCCTGATTTGATGAAGCCAACAGAACCACATCGTCCGCAAACAGCAGAGACAAGATTCTGTGGTTCCCAAACCAGACCCCCTCTACACCCTGGCTGCGCCTAGAAATTCTGTCCATAAAAATAATGAAGAACAGAACTGGTGACAAAGGGCAGCCCTGGCAGAGGCCAACGTGCACTGGAAACAGGCTTGACTTACTACCGGCAATGCGAACCAAGCTCCTGCTGTGGTCGTACAGGGACCGGATAGCCCTTAACAAAGGACCCCGGATCCCGTACTCCCGGAGCACTCCCCACAGGGTGCCCCGAGGGACACGGTCGAACGCCTTCTCCAGATCCACAAAACACATGTGGACTGGTTGGGCAAACTCCCATGAACCCTCGAGCACCCGATGGAGCGTGTAGAGCTGGTCCAGTGTGCCGCGACCAGGATGAAAACCACACTGCTCCTCCTGAATCCGAGGTTCGACCATCGGTCGAATTCTCCTCTCCAGTACTCTGGAATAGACCTTACCGGGGAGGCTGAGGAGTGTGATCCCCCTATAGTTGGAACACACCCTCTGGTCCCCCTTCTTAAACAGAGGGACCACCACCCCCGTCTGCCAATCCAGAGGCACTGTCCCCGATCGCCACGCGATGTTGCAGAGGCGTGTCAGCCAAGACAGCCCACAACATCCAGAGACTTAAGGTACTCAGGACGGATTTCATCCACCCCAGGAGCTTTGCCACTGAGGAGCTTTCTAACCACCTCGGTGACTTTGGCCTGGGTAATGGATGAGTCCGCCTCTGAGTCCCCAGTCTCTGCTTCCTCTTCGGAAGACGTGACGATGGGATTGAGGAGATCCTCGAAGTACTCCTTGGGCTCTGGTACCCAACTCCTGGAGAGGGGCTGGACGCTTCATTTTTCTGGCGTCGCCCATGGGAGAGGCGGAGAGCTGGGGTCGCATTGCTTATTGCTCCCCAGCTCAGTTGCCAAGTGTTGGAGTTCACTCCGGTGAACGAGAGGGTCGTGTCCCTACGCCTTCGGGTCGGGGACAGGTCTCTCACCGTTGTCTCGGCCTTCGGGCCAGCAGTGCAGAGTACCCGACCTTCCTGGAGTCCCTGGGAGGGGTACTAGATAGCGCTCTGACTGGGGACTCCATTGTTCTCCTGGGGGATTTCAACACCCACGTGGGCGGCGACAGTGAGACCTGGAGGGGGGTGATCGGGAAGCATGGCCTCCCGATCTGAACCGAGTGGTGTTCAGTTGTTGGACTTCTGTGCTAGTCACAGTTTGTCCATCATGAACACCATGTTCGAGTACAAGGGTGTCCATAAGTGCACGTGGCGCCAGGACACCCAGGTCAATGATCGACTTTGTAGTCGTATCATCTGACCTTCGGCCACGTGTCTCGGACACTCGAGTGAAGAGAGGGGCAGAGCTGTCGACTGATCACCAGCTGGTGATGAGTTGGATCCGCTGGGAGGGTAGGAAGCCGGTCAGACCTGGCAGACCCAAACGTATCGTGAGGGTCTGCTGGGAATGACTGGCGGAACCCTCTGTCAGCGAGGTCTTCAACTCCCACCTCCGGGAGAGCTTCTCCCAGATCCCGGGGGAGGTTGGAGACATGGAGTCCGAGTGGACCATGTTCTCCACCTCCATTGTCGATGCGCTGCTCGTAGCTGTGGTCGCAAGGTCTCTGGTGCCTGTCGCGGCGGCAATCCCCGAACCCGGTGGTGGACACCGGAAGTAAGGGATGCTGTCAAGCTGAAGAAGGAGTCCTACTTATCTTTGTTGGTAGGTGGGACCCCAGAGGCAGTTGACAGGTACCGGCAGGCCAAGCGTGTCACGGCCCGTGCGGTCGCAGAGGCAAAAACCCGGGCTGGGAGGAGTTCGGGGAGGCTATGGAGGAGGACTATCGGTCCGCCTCGAAGAGATACTTAGCTTTTAATATATAGATAATATATAGATAAGTGGAATTCCTACATTTATTGAAGTGATTCTGTGGTTTGACTCTAAGGGCCCTCCACAGTCCACCTCATCTTTCCTTCAACAATAATTTCAAACTTCACACAACAAAGAGGCTATCAATTAACCTCATTGGTCAACATGAAAATCACAGCAGCATGCTGCCTGTTCTAGCTACGACTCCAGGCTGCTGGCTGACTCACCTATGTTTTAACAGCAGTGAGGAAAGGAGGAGGCGGGATGAGGGAGGAGAGGAGAAATCAATAGCAGATCAAAGAGTTTTAGCTTACCTTGGGCTGGAGAGGGAGCGTTCGTGTTGTAATCAGCAAAGACACTGTTTACTCGCCAAGCCTCCTAAAGTGGAGGGAAGTTCTTGAGGCATTGCAGGCTAGCTGTGATACTTTCAGCAACCAGTCTGAAATTACACGGGGAAATAAAAGAGCACATTGGAAAACACTCAGTTAGTTTATGTGATTGCATTATATAGAACTTTGCAGTTTGTTATCTTGAACGTACTTGAACGTAATAATGCAATACAGTATATAGGAAAGTTTAACAGGTTGTTTCTAATATATCACACATGATGCATCTACCTTCAAAAACTGAACCATCCACCCCCCCCCCCCCCCCAAAAAAAAAAAAAATCTTAGCAGTCTGGACCACAACTTCTTTGAAGGGAGCTTTTGATTGATGAAATTTGAAGGGTCATTCCTTCATAATAAAAATAGTTTTGTGCCCCCAGCATTGTTTTGTTTTTTTTTTAAACACTGACACATACTTCCAAATGGTCAGTTCAGGTGTAGCATGCACTGGTGCCGTGTATTGCTACATCCACCACAGTAAGAAACACCATGGGTCCTTAGTGGCAAACAAGCACACACATTACCACTCCATCCTCACCTGTCAAAAGGAATCATCTATCTGCTGCCACCAGGTGAAACGTGGGTGTCCTCTTGGCCTTCTCAAGCTGCTGGGGTCCACAACAGTGAGACAGCTGAGTGCTGGATCAGGCCCACAGAAAAGTGCCACATGGCCAGAATGTCCTAGTTGATGTTTCCTCACAATGCAGGTGATATTCTTCATCTGAGTCTCTCAAAGTAACCCTTCATTTCACACAAAGTCTTTCTGTATCCAAGGATAATTAAAAAAGACCTAGTACCAAAGACATCTAGCTGTCGCGTTATGTCAGTGGAGCACATCCAAGTTTCACAAGTACACACAAAGACAGGAAGCATCAAGACCCGAAAGACCTGGACCTTTATTCTCCAAAGGCCGTGTATGTGGGTGGTTGTGAACCAGGATCTAAGGCGGTTCCATCATGTAGTGGATGCTGTGGTGCACTGCACCAGCACGTTCCCAGATCTGATTTGAAAATTTAAAAGTTCCCAGAGAAGTGATGGCACTGAGAAGCGACGGAGGTACACTATAATCCGGAGGCTATCTGGCATTAGTTGGGTTCTTCTTGGCATATAATAGTTAGAAAATGTTGTGCCCTTATTGTGTTCTGGAAAACATAAGCTTTCCTTAGATATTCATGTATTGCAATTTAGTTAAGAAAAAATACTTGTGCATGCTACTTTAAATTTGCTAAGTCAACCCCTGGGTTGCTCTGGCATTAAGGGGCTCAACACTGGGATTGCCTTTTCTGAATGTTGAGTGAAAAAAGCCTCAGGAGTGATTACAAGCTGACTATATTCCACCTGTAAAGGTACAAAGCTGTTTTAAACCTAAGCTGTGTTGATGGCAAAACGTTTTACATCTCAAGCTCATAGACTGTGCTAATAAAAGTGAGAAGACTTTCATGTGTGGGAGAAACGTGAATTTATTTCACCACACTGACAGTGAACAAAATGTCCAGGCCATGCAACATCTGGAATAGTGAACTGCACATGTACTCTCACACTTAAACCCACATTGTTGGAATGTTGGGTTAAGTTTTTGTGCAAATATTTGCACAAAAACAAGTTTATCAGCTGGAACATTAAATATCTTGTCTTTGTGGTGTATTCAGTTGAATATAGGTTGAAGAAGATTTGCAAATCATTGTATTCTGTTTTATTTACATTTTACACAACGTCCCAACTTCATTGGAATTGGGGTTGTACAACATAACAGAAAAGGTGTTGCTTGATCTAGTCTAGACCAAGTGGTTAGTTACATATTTAAAGATGCTGAAATGAAGATGCATGCACATTTTCCTTTTTATAATGCTCCACATCAAAAAAATTGTGAAGAAATGGAAAATGCAACAAATGAAAAAATAAACAAACATAAACCCCCACAGTGATTCTTACATTTACTTTGACTTCTGTTTCATTGCGAACAGTATAAATCCAAGATTTTTCAAGTTTTGGGTGGTCAACTTCATTTCTTTTGTTCATACACATCCATTCTTGCATTTAAGGTTTGCAACATATAATCAAATAAGTTGGGACACTTTTACAGTGATCACCTTTGCAGCCAGTATTCTTGAGACAAGTCAGGGGATGGATACTTGAACATTTCAAAGTCACAGAATATGTCTTGGACTTCATTTACATCAGTCATTAAGAAAACAGTACAAACACTATGGTATTGCACGGTATAGTGTCAACCAGGAAGTTCTCAAAAATTGTGACCATGCTGGAAGGAGAACATTGAGGGAAGCCACCAAGATACCCATGATAGCTCTGAAAGAATTATAGGCTTCTGTGGATGTGAGTAGAGAAGCTGGAAAAGGTGCAACATTTGCCCATTGCATCCCCGTTCACAGCTTCACGTTGGAGTGGAACAGAGAAGGATCATAAAACAGGAAAACACATCAAATCGAGGCTTCCATGTGCCTTCTAGCAAAAACGCAGCTGAATTTTGCATGTTTTTTTTTTAAAGAAAATCCACCTCTACACCAACCACAACCACAGAAGAGCATCCTATCATGGGTGTCTTGGTGGCTTTTCTCACTAGTCTGTTCACCCTCAAGTTTAGAGAACTGCTTCCCTGAGTCCTGACACAGATTTACCATATAGTACAACATTGTTTGTATTTCTTAATGACTGATGTAAGTGAAGTTTAAGACACATTCACTGAAATAATTGAGATGAAGATCACTTCATTTTAATTGTTTTTTTCTTCCATCACACTTCCATTTGTTTCCATACACTTATGCATGTATATATATATATATATATACACACACACACACACACACACACACACACTAAAACATGCAGCTGTGTTTAGTTATGTCCATTTGCTACATCTTTAACATAAAGAGCTCTTACAAGTTTTGGATGTTGAACTCAACTTTACAACTCAACTCAACTTGTAAAGTTGAGTTCAACATCCAAAACTTGTAAGAGCTCTTTATGTTAAAGAGAGGTAGCAAGTGGGCATAACTAAACACAGCTGCATGTTTTAGCGTGTACACACACACACACACACACACACACACACACACACACACACACACACACACCACACACCCACACACACACACACACACACCACACACACACACACACACACACACACACACAGTATAGTGCCAAGGGGGTTAAAAAATGATGCTACCAGCACATCTACAGCACACGGATTAGCTTTATGGTCACAGGTGGCTGCTCATCAGTCAATTTTTTAAAACATGCAAAATTGCTTTTGTGCAAGTTTTGCATTTGTGTAGTTTGAACTGCATGATAATCACTGACAACAACCAAGAAAGAAAAAAAAAACAATAAATAAAAATGCATGCATGCTGCATTTTGAATTATGACAAAGGAATTTCAAGGAAAAAGACATTTAGTCCAGACTGACTTTTTATGAGGTGCCATCATTGGCCACGTCCTTCAACATGCCTCCCCCTCTTGCCGAAATACGAATACGAATGACCAATGAACTTCATGAAAGTAAATTGAATATGTTATAATTCTCTGATATCAGCTTTACGATAGACTCGGACGTGAATCTGGGCTTCCTTTTATAAATAACACTATACAGTGAAGAACATGTAAGTATTTGACACTGTCGATTTTGCAAGTTTTCCCACCGACAAAGATTGGAGAGGTCTATACACACACACACACACACACACACACACACACACCACACACACACACACACACACACACACACACACACACACCACCACCACACACACACACATATATATATCCTTTTAATCATTTGCCTCATTTGAGTTGATTCACCTGTAATATTGAGTCTAATTTTACTTCAACATTACTGAGAGATTTGAAATGGCAATGGAGACTGGTAGGGAGTGTGAAAGACAGCACACGTCAACACCTGGGAGTTCTCCTCTCAGCAGTCCACATCCATTGAGTAGACCCATGACATTAACCTCCCTCCTCTGCTACTTTCTCCAAACTATAAAATGCTGCCTAAAACAAGGTGAGGGCTGAGAGAGAAAAATGGGAGAAAGAAGGAGGAGTAGTAGAAGGAGGAGTGTATCCACAGAGACCAAAGACCAAAGTGTTAAAGTTTGGGGGGGGGAAAAAAAACTTAAAAGTAGTATTTGGGTGACTTTTCAAATCATTGGAGAAGTAACGCTGTCTTGCTCAAACCTTGTCGTTTTTGCAGTTTCCTCCTGTTTTGGTCAACACCTGACGTGGTCTCTCTCTATTTCTGGGCTGAAGTGACCATGCAGCATGTGTGTCACAGGCCAACCAGACGGGCAAAACCAGCAGTGATTTAGCTAACAAGGTCTCAATCAATAGAGCAGTGAAGCACATAACACACGCCAGTCACAAGCGATTACATTCAAACAGCCCTCTTCAACTTCCACTCCACTGGTCCGACCCTGGGCGGGGAGCCGAAGAGAACGGACAGGGGACAGTAAAAAGGTTACACAGAACCAGCAGTGCCTTTTGCTAGTTTCTAGAGATCGGTATTAATATTTTAATAATAATCTTACAAATCTACATTGACTAATTTAAAAATAACAATATATGTGAGGAAAATTATAAAAACTGTGGTGCAAACTACAGTTTGTTTAATATATATGTATATATATATATATATGTGTATATATATATATATATATATATATATATGATTTGCACTGGGGTTATTGCTACAACATAATCAATCTAATGAACCCTAAATTAATAGAAAGCACCTTTTGATTGCATTCAGTGTACATTACCAATAATCTAGTATACAAATAATGAATGTTTACGAGTGCAATGGTAGGAATATTGTATTCGGTGACAGATGGATCCATCTGTCACCGAATGCAATATTCTTACTACTGCATGAATGAAAAACATTCATTATTTGTTTATATAATGCCTTAAATTAGTACTTGTCATTTGATATTTTATTAATTTATAAACAAGAGAAAAGGGACTTACATTTTGGTGTGGGTCACTGGTCCTCTGACATCAAGAGGTTCCAAACAGCCTAACACGAACTTTAAATAGCAATCAAATCCAATCCAAAATTGTTCTCACTCAACTTGCAAAAGCAGATAGTTCAAAACAATCCTGACGATGTAGTCTGTACCTGATACCATGCAAAAACAAACTCCGCCATGTTCGTTTTTAAGGTAAGTGCCGTCGCCGCTTGTATGAGTGCACGGCGGTTGAGGCATGGAATAGCACAAAACATATAGATTCAAAATTGCACACTAAATATAACCACAACTGCACAGTAAATGGAACACAATGGCAAATGGGATAATAATCCATATGACGTGACATACAACCACCAATCAAATGACAAGGACCTATTTAGGTGTTATATTAACTTAATCAACAAATCGCACTCATTTACTTACAAATGAAAGTTTGAGTTTAAGGTCACACAGCGGGGCATAGTTCTGCCAAGGCCAAAAAACCCCCCCAGAATTCTATGTTGGCATCAAAAACATTATCCAGTCTGTCCAGGAGACTGATGTCATGATCGCAGTACTTGATGCAAATTCAACCAATTTCTGTGAATTCTGCATGATGTTACAATTTTGTCCAATCACCACAACTCTTCTGCACATGTAATTGACCAATCATGTTTCCCATGAATTTGACCAATCGTAGAAGTCTCCTGCACAACTCCTTCAGCCATCACATTCTCTCGGTCAACTCATCACATTTTAATAGAAAACCCTTGTTGTGACCGAACATCAATATGCGATGAGTTGGGGACCTAATAACCCCAACGCCATCCCTAAACTTTAACCAAAACATGGATATTTGGTCCTGCTGTGTTGAGGGATAACGTAGGCATCAAAAAGATAGTTTTGTATGTTATCAGAGAGAAATTATGTCACTAAATGATGCAACAGCGTACTGACCAAGCACAAATATGTGATGAGGTGGGAGTGAGAATGTGTAGGTTCAGCTGTACATCACCAAACTCGTTTCTATGTTTTGGTTTGTAAAGAAATATAGACATGTGACATGAACATCTCACGTTTGCAAAAAGGAATAAATAAATAAATACTGCTTAAAATGTTTTGTGTGAAAGTGGAGGGACAATGCATTTTTTTACTACATGTAATCTTTCCCACCAGTTATGACTAATGGCCCCTTCGTAAGACCTGGTTCTGCTTGAGGTTTTTTCTGTTAAAAGGGGCTTTTCCCCCTCACCATAGCCATTGAGTAAATGTTTGATTTTTGTAATTATGTAACACAAAATACAGTTTAAACCTGCTATATGCAAAGTGCCTTTAATTGAGGCCTTTTATATTTTTTTTTTTGCTAGAAAAATTAAAAGTTTTGATAGTACTTTTGGCTTTGTTTGAAGTGTTTCTTCTCTTCGCTCTCCTCACTCCCTCATTTCTTTGATCAGTTAAAGATACCAGCTTCATGGTGGGGAACAGAAAAGGATTTTCTTTGAAACATAATGTGAAATTATAACCTCACCAGCGAAGTTGGAGGAGGCTATGATTTCACTCTGTTTGTTTGCTTGTATGTTTGTGAACAGCCTGGAGCCCACAATTTTTGATGACACAGAATTATTTTTGGACTCTATTTAAAGTTTGTGTTAGATTGTTGATGTCAGAGCAGCACTGATGCACCAGAACTGGACAAATTTCTGACGTGATTTTTCGCTGGAGTGAGGAAGTACACAAACTCTTTTTTTTTTGTTTGTTTTGGAAGTACACAAAGTCAGTGCAGTGACGCACCAAAATGTAAGTCCCTTTTCTGTTGTTCATAAATTATAATATCAAATGACAAGGATCTTTAGCTGTTATTAAAACAAATAATGGATGTTTTTACATTCTGTTCAATGGAACAAATATTTAATTTGGTGAAAGCTGAAACATACCATTCAACTAGCTTTGCCTCATTGAATGGTATGTTCCAGCTTTCATCTCATGAAATATTCGTACCACTGAACTAATAAACATTCATTTTTTGTATATTATATTTTAGCTTATGACAAGCCACTTCTAACAGGACTTTAACCTGGAATTTTTTTTCCAAGGTAAAAATTTATGATATTGGAAACTAGTGTTGGCGGAGGTTTACGCTCTACAAGTGCGGTGCTGTAGTTTTTACTTTGTTGTGTTAAGACTTCAGACATTTTATTAAATATTCTGATTACATAAACTTTTCCACACAGTCTCTGCATTTTAATTTTGGCAATGCAAAATAAATGTTGATGATGAATATGTCAAAAATAACCTGATGTTGATAAAGTCACTGCTCTGCTTCCCGTCACTGTTTGGACATTTCCCACACTGTCTGCACGAGTGCGGTTCCTACCGTCACCTTACGGTTTGCACGCATGCACTTCTGCATCCGTGCATGCTCAAATGTGAAAAGAATTTGAAAAACATACCCTCACCAACACACACATGAGAGGCAGGCTATGAGCGAGCGGGGTTTTTGTGTAGCACCACATGCGAATGAGGGTAAAGAAGTGAAATGAACCCTTTGAGTCAAAGAGGAGCTCGCGGGCGTGCTGCAGGCACAGAGCGCAGTCAGAGAGGGAGCTTGGCAGGCAAATGTGCCTTCTGTTGACAGCTTCCACTGAACATCTAATGGCAAGAGATGGGGGCCTACAACTGCTTTCTTCCAAGCCATTGGTTTCCCATTTCATCGCATTTAGTAGGGCGCCTCTCAGCGCATTTGTAAATATGTCAAGTCACCATTCATATTTTACTGTTATTAGCATTGTCTTCCCGCTTTTTTTTTCTCTGAGCGATGTTGTTTTTCTTCTTTTTCTTTCTAAGGAAAGTTCTTTGTTTCAGCTCTTTGCTGTACAGAGTTAGAGAACAGGGCTAGGCACTGATGCCTTGGAGACTGGGCAGGTTTTTTTTTTTTTTGGAGAAGGGGTTTATGTATTCTTTATGATGTGATATACAGCCCGGATGAGCGAACATCGGGTAAGAACATACCAATGCCAGACTACGTTCTCAGCATGGTATGAGGATGAAAATGTTGAGAATATTTGAGTGTGTGCTCTCTTTCTGTCAATACCGTAGGCTGCTATTGTTGCACGCTGGCCCATCATGTTATTCAGTGTGCTCCTGTGCATTATCCATTAGCATAGTTAACAGAAGAAAACACACATGCAAAACCCTGCAACAGAAATTGTACTCATTTATAAACTTAAATGAGCATCTAGGAATTCAACTACAACTGTGAACTAATGGATACAGGATGGTTGCTGTAGCAACTAAAGTTGAATCTACAACTGTTTAAGGCACCTGAATGTAGTTGATTTTCTGTAGACAACTAAATTTGCTTTGGTTTGAAAAAGAAATACGATAAGGGGATAAAAACGATTGTCTTTCACACTGCAAAATTTTGTTCCTTTGTATTCAAATAAAGGATTCACAATCTTGCATCACCAACAGGATCAAAATTTGAGTTTTCTGGAAGCAGTTTAGGATTTTTACTCATATGGGTTAAAATATAGCAACAATACACCGTGACATACTGCGCAGCATGTTGGTGGGTCAAATGGCATGGCTATATGCTACTGTGAGCATTATTGAGTAGAATTCCAATTGTGAGTAAAAAAAAAAGCCAAAAATGGAAACAGAATGTCAGTAAGAGATACAGCAAAATATGTAAGCCACCAAAGCTCTGATTGGGAAGAAGTGCAAACTCTGGACATAGTTCACAGAATGATTTTGCTGGCTATTTGCTGGATGACACACAGATCTGATGTGTCAGCTGTCAGTCATTTTACCATAACCTTATTCAAAGTATTTTTCCCCAGTCAGAAATTCAGAATTCCAGTTTCCAACAAATGCAGCATGAACTTCAAATATTGCACACACACTTCCTCCATGTCATATGCAAGATCTCAAAGCCTGTTTCTCTATTCAGGGGCTGCATACTTTCTAAGGCTGACCTATAAGAAGATCTGGCCTTCAGAGAGAGCGGAGGCCGCAGCCAACCATTTCTAAATGAGACGGTCCATCCTATTGCGCAATTAATTTTCCTACTGTACCATGGCAACTTTGACAGCTACATGCAACAAGCTAGCGTAGTGGGTATAACTCAGAATTTAGTACTCATTATTTAGTAGTTATTTTTACTTTCTTAATAAGCATTAGCTACAGTTGTAGATATGGAATCTGACTCTTTCTCCCCTAAATTTACCAGCCAATTTGACTTGAATTAGGAAAGAAAAAAGGAAAAAATGTGCAATGTCTTATGGGATTGTTTGGGCTGTGATGGATACACCTGTTTTATCCTTCGTTTTCAGGCAAAAGAAGGTTGCATTCCTTGGATACCTTCCAAGGAATGAAATGGTGCAGCCCCTGAATTGGGACACAGCCACAGAGCAAACTTAATATTTTTGCCTAGGAATTCTCCCCAGACATATACTTTACCAGAATAAATTTAGCTGTAGTTTTATGATCATACCACTAAAATAAAGGTGTTTTATTATAACTAGGTTTCAATACAAAGTCAATTTGGACAATTTTGTGCAAAATCAAGTGTTGATCAACTTGATTTAACAATTAGAATGTTGATTTAATGCTGCACAAATTTGATTTATCAGTTTTTAACAGGACCATGTGCACTCTCTCCAGTGTTAATTTATCACTGTGTAATTTACCATGTAGCATATTTTAACCCATTTGTCCGTGTAAAAAAAATGGCATCTTTATTTTGTGATGGTTTTACTTCAGTGATGGTCCTCTGTCTCACAGTCTTTAAGAGACAGAACACATGTATGGCTATTACAATTAATATATCACTCCTCAATATGTCACCTTGACGTAACCCACTGCTTTGAAAGCACTGAAGGAAATGGAGCTCAAAAGTACTTTCTTAATGTTTGAAAATGATAAACATGTTGTTCCTTGGCCATCTAATTTGCTATGATGATTAATCAGCGTTGCTCGGCGGGTGATGGCAAAACGGAAAGGACAAAATGAGCCAGGACATTAGTCAATGAGAGTGATGCATTACCTGTTCACTCAACGTCATTGAGTGGGGAAATTAGACAAAGGACTTCATGCGACTCCCTGTGCAACACTGAAACTACAGGAATTACGGCAGGATTTCAGTGGTCGGGCACAAATGGCCTTTTATACGTGAGACACACAATCACACAATAGATCAGATTTCTTCCAGGTTATATGATCACAGGGATTTGTTTGTTTGCTGACAGGATTACATAAAAGTAATCAATTAATTTTAGTAAACCTTGAGGGGTGTGACATGGGCACTGGAAGAATGGGTGATTATAAGAAATCTTGACTTTTGATTTTGATCACTGAGCTGTGAGCCAGATTGCTTTGATCTGACAATAAGGATCACAGATCGAAGCTCTCAACCCCATTCCAGAACCATAAAGAATTGTATTAAAGCTAAAACAGCAAGAGCAAAGATCAGTCATCAGGATCAAAGACCAGCAATAAGGGCCAAAGTTCAGCAATGAAGATCAAGATAACATCAAGGTTCAATGTCCAGCAATGAGAATATAAACATAGTGACCAAAGTCAAGAACAGGATCAAAGACTGCAGTCAGAGGCCAGCAATCAGAAACAAACCTGAATCATCAGGATCAAGAATGGATCTGGATCAACTTGATTTAACAATAAGAATGTTGACTTAATGCTGCAAAAAAACTGATTTATCACAGTTTGAAACTGGAATGAAACTGGAATGAAGAATTAAACTGTATCTGGAATCATTCCAGATCCAGATCCAGGAGGGGATTAAAGGACAACCTGTTGTGAAAGTGTAGGAACACGGACCCACAACAGGGGGCGTAAAAGAACGGGCAATGGATAAGCCAAACAGTAACAATTTAATGTTGTAAATTGTGCACAACGGAATACAGACAAGAATCAGTTTGGGACTACAGTCAATTACACGTTGGGTGACGGGTGGGCAGGCTTGAGGATAGGAGACGCCCGTCCAGAACCGAGCCGGATCCCACACGGCCCTCACCGCCAACGGACCTGAAGAACACCGGAGCCGCCAAGTCCTGGGTCCCCAGGTGGTCACCGTCTTCAGTTGTCAGACCTGGTACTGCTGGCAGAGAACAGAAACAGCACAGGTGAGTGTGAGTATGCACACTCAGTAATCCCACCTTCTGTGTTCAGTAAGGAGGGAGCACCTCCACCTCCAATCACACACTCGTGCAGCTCCTGTCTAACCACTTATCTGGTTGGGGTGTGAAGCGAAGCCGGCTGATCACACCAAACACCAATCCCACAGATAAGGCAAACACCACAGGAAGACGGCTGCAAAAGAGTTCAGACTATTATTCAGTTTTAAGTCAGCAGAGAAGTTACCTCCAAGGTAGCTGATTTCTCGGCGAGGAGGTGGAGTTGCAGTCCGGCCTTTATGGTGATGGTGATGAGTTGACTGAGTGACAGCTGGTGCTGATGAAGAGTGACAGCTGTCACTCCCAGTGGCTCCGGCGCCCTCTCGTGCTTGAAGCCCGCACTCCAAGCAGGGCGCCATCTGGTGGTGTGGGCCAGCAGTACTCCTCTTCAGCGGCCACACAACAGGACCCCCCCTCAACGGGCGCTGGCGCCCGACCAGGCTTGTCCGGGTGCCGCTGGTAGAAGTCGGCCAGGAGGGCCGGGTCCAGGATGAAGCTCCTCTTCACCCAGGAGCGTTCTTCGGGTCCATACCCCTCCCAGTCCACCAAATACTGGAACCCCAGCCCTTTCGACGGACATCCAGGAGCCTGCGCACGGTCCAGGCAGGCTCCCATCTATGATCCGGGCAGGAGGCGGCGCCGGTCCGGGGGTGCAGAGAGTGATGTGTGGTAGGGTTTGATCCGTGAAACATGGAACACTGGATGAATCCGCAGTGAAGCTGGTAGTCAGAGCTTCACTGCGGCTGCGGAGGACTGAGGACTTTGAGTATGGTAAAGGGTCCTATGTACCTGTCCTTGAGCTTCTGGGATTCCACCTGCAGGGGGATGTCCTTTGTGGATAGCCAAACCTCCTGCCCAGGCTGGTATGCAGGGGCCGGGGAACGCCGGCGGTCTGCATGGGCCTTAGCCCTCGTCCGGGCTCTGAGCAGGGCAGAGCGGGTGGTACGAACACCCGATGGCACTTCCTCAGATGGGCCTGGACCGAGGGCACCCCGACCTCTCCCTCCACTAGCGGAAACAATGGGGGCTGGTACACCAAACACACCTCAAACGGGGAGAGGCCGGTGGCAGATGAAACTTGGCTATTATGAGCGTACTCGATCCAGGCCAGATGGTCACTCCAGGCCGTCGGTGCGCGGAGGTCACGCAGCGGAGGCTGCTCCAGTTCTGGTTGTCCGCTCTGCCTGCCCGTTCGTCTGGGGGTGGTCCCGAGAGAGACTTACGGTGGCCCCCAGTCCCTGCAGAAACTCCTCCAGACCTGGGAGGAGAAGGAGGACCACGATCCGAGACAATGTCCGATGGAATCCCATGCAGACGCACGACATGGTGGACCAGGAGGTCTGCAGTCTCCTGGGCCGTCGGGAGCTTCGGGAGGGCCACGAAGTGGGCCGCCTTGGAGAAACCGGTCCACTATTGTGAGGATGGTAGTCTGCCCTGGGACGGCGGGAGGCCCATGACAAAGTCCAGGCCGATGTGAGACCAGGGGCGATGAGGCGGGCAGAGGCTGGAGGAGGCCTTGGGCCTTGTGGTGGTCGGCTTGCCCTGGCACAGGTGGTGCAGGCTGGACATACTCCGGACGTCGGCTTCCATAGATGCCCACCAGAAGTGCTGGGACCACTGCCACGGTCCTTCGCACCCTGGATGACAGGAGAGCTTGGAACCGTGACAGAAGTCGAGGACCACCTCTGGTGGGAGTACATTTGTCCTTCGGACCTGTCCCCGGGTCCGGGCTCCATGTCAGGGCCTCCCGGACGGTTTCTCCACGTCCCAGGTGAGGGTGGCCATGACAGTGGACTCGGGGATGATGGTTTCCGTCGGGTCTGACAGCTCGGTCTTGACCTCCTCTTCATGCACCCGGGACAGGGCGTCAGATCGTGGTTTTTCGTCCGGGGCGGTAGGTGATCCGGAAGTCAAAACGCCCGAAGAACAGCGACCAGCGGGCTTGCCTGGGGTTCAGACGCCTGGCGATCCGAATGTACTCCAGGTTCCGATGGTCCGTGAAAACCGTAAATGGTACCGATGCTCCCTCCAACAGGTGTCTCCACCTCAAGAGCCTCCTTCACCGCAAGAAGTTCCCTATTGCCGATGTCATAGTTCCTCTCAGCCGGGGTCAACCTGCGGGAAAAGTAGGCACATGGATGGAGACCTTGTCGGACTCCCCGCTCTGGGATAGCACGGCTCCTATCCCTGAGTCAGAGGCGTCCACTTCAACTACAAACTGGCGATTGGGATCGGGCTGCACCAGAACCGGTGCAGTCGAGAACCGGCGTTTCAACTCCCTAAGCGCGGCTTCGCCGATCCGACCAGGTGAAGGGGACTTTTGTGGAGGTCGGGCTGTCAGGGGGCTAACTATCTGACTGTAGCCCTTGATGAACCTCCGGTAGAAATTTGCGAAACCGAGGAAGTGTTGCAGTTTCCTACGGTTTGTGTGGTTGGGGCCAATCTTCGCCGCCGCAACCTTGGCCGGATCAGGGGCGACGGAGTTGGGGAGATTATGAACCCCAGGAAGGACAAAGAAGTGAGGTGGAACTCGCACTTCTCACCCTTCACAAACAGCCGGTTCTCCAACAACCGCTGTAGGACCTGACGTACATCCTTGACATGGGTCTCAGGATCCGGAGAAAAGATGAGTATATCGTCTAGATATACGAAGACAAACCGATGCAGGAAGTCCCGCAAGACATCATTAACCAACGCTTGGAACGTCGCGGGCGCATTGGTGAGGCCGAACGGCATGACCAGGTACTCAAAGTGACCTAATGACGTGTTGAATGCCGTCTTCCACTCGTCTCCCTCCCGGATCTGAACCAGGTGATAAGCATTCCTAAGATCCAATTTTGTGAAAATTTGGGCTCCATGCAAGGGCGTGAACACTGAATCTAACAGAGGCAACGGGTATCGGTTGCGAACGTGATCTCGTTCAGCCCTCTGTAATCAATGCATGGACGGAGTCCGCCGTCCTTCTTGCCCACAAAAAAGAAACCAGCACCCATCGGGGAGGTGGAGTTCCGGATCAACCCGGCAGCTAACGATCCTGGATGTAGGTCTCCATTGATTCGCGTTCCGGACGTGAGAGGTTGTACAGCCTGCTGGACGGGTACTCAGCGCCCGTATCAAATCAATGGCACAATCGTACAGACGGTGTGGGGCAGCGTGAGTGCCAGATCCTTGCTGAAGATGTCAGCAAGGTCATGGTACTCGGCTGGCCTGCCGCCAGATTGGGGGGGACAAACCTCCTCCTTAGCTGTCACACCGGGTGGAACCGAGGATCCTAAACACTCCCGGTGGCAGGTTTCGCTCCACTGAAACAAACCAAGACGGCAATCAATCCGGGGATTGTGTTTAACACCCATGGAAACCCAAAATCACTCGGGAGGTAGAAGGTGTTACAAACACAATCTCCTCCCTGTGATTCCCAGATACAACCAAAGTCACGGGCTGTGTCTGGTGTGTGATTAGTGGAAGAAGGGTGCCATCTAGTGCCCGCACCGACAATGGTGACGGTAAGGCCACTAGAGGGAGCCCAACCTCCTTGCCCATCTGCTATCCAGCAGATTCCCCTCCGACCCCGTGTCCACCAGTGCTGGGGCGTGAAGGGTTAGATCCCCACTCAGGATCGTGACTGGGATACGTGCAGATTTTCGGGGTCTCCCCGCGTGGGTATTGTGACCCACCCTTAGCCCAGTCTCTAAGGATGAGTGCTGCTGTTTTGACCGTTTGGGGCATTCTCTCTGTGTGTGCTCAGTTGAGCTGCAGAGAAAACACTCTCCACGGATCAGCCTCCTTTGTCTCTGATCTGATCGCTTTTTGGCCTGCTCGTTTCCATAGCAACGTCAGCAGGGGGAGCTGTCATCACGTGGAGAGTCCTGGCTGTGGAGCGTGGGGAAGTCGGCTCCCTTTCGGACCCGGGAGGAAGAGGGACGGCTTGTGCCTGACCACGCCCTTCGTCTCGCTCCCGTCGGTGTTCTGTTAATCAGTTGTTTAACCGTATAACCAGGTCGATAAGCTCGTCTAAATCCCGCAGCCCGTCCTTCGCCACCAGGTGCTCCTTAAGGACCAGAGGCAGTCCGTTTACAAAGGCGGCGCGGAGCGCAACAGCATTCCAGCCAGCTCGCGCTGCCGTGATGCGGAAGTCGACTGCATACTTCGCTGCGCTCCGACAACCCTGTCTTATCGACAGCTGCACGCTTGAAACGGCTCACCTCTATGAGGGTGGTCGAACACCTGTCGGAACTCCGTCACAAACTCAGTGTAAATCGTTAGGAGCCGTGAATTCTGCTCCCAGAGCGCCGTAGCCCAGGCGCGTGCCTCTCCTCGAAGCAAGTTTATAACGTAAGCCACCCGGCTAGCGTCTGACGCGTACATGACGGGACGCTGTGAAAAGACGAGCGAGCACTGCATCAAGAAGTCCGCGCACGTCTCCACACAGCCTCCGTACGGCTCCGGAGGGCTTATGTATGCTTCAGGGGAAGGTGGGGGGGGTTTGTTGAACGACCAGTGGAATGTCTGTCTCTGGCATTCGGTCAGCAGGAGGAGGTGCTGCAGCAGCGCCCTGAGCATGCACTTCCACCTGGGCGGTGAGAGCCTCCATCCTTTGATTGAGAACAATGCTCTGCTCGGTAACTAAATCCAACCGAGCAGTAAAAGCGGTTAAGATGTGCTGCAGCTCACCCAACACGCCTCCTGCTGGCGCCTGTGCACCTCGCTCTTCCATTGGCTGTTCAAGCGATGGTTGACGCCCCTCGGGATCCATGACGCTGGCCGAGAAATCCTGTTGTGAAAGTGTAGGAACACGGACCCACAACAGGGGGTGTAAAAGAACGGGCAATGGATAAGCCAAACAGTAACAATTTAATGTTGTAATTGTGCACAACGGAATACAGACAACAATCAGTTTGGGACTACAGTCAATTACACGTTGAGTGATGTGTGGGCAGGCTTGAGGATAGGATACGCCCGTCCAGAACTGAGCCGGATCCCACACGGCCCTCACCGCCAACGGACCTGAAGAACACCGGAGCCGCCAAGTCCTGGGTCCCCAGGTGGTCACCGTCTTCAGTTGTCAGACCTGGTACTGCTGGCAGAGAACAGAAACAGCACAGGTGAGTGTGAGTATGCACACTCAGTAATCCCACCGTCTGTGTTCAGTAAGGAGGGAGCACCTCTCCAATCACACACTCGTGCAGCTCCTGTCTAACCACTTATCTGGTTGGGGTGTGAAGCGAAGCCGTCGCTGATCACACCAAACGCCAATCCCACAGATAAGGCAAACACCACAGGAAAACGGCTGCAAAAGAGTTCAGACTATTATTCAGTTTTAAGTCGGCAGAGAAGTTACCTCCAAGGTAGCTGATTTCTCGGCGAGGAGGTGGAGTTGCAGTCCGGCCTTTATGGTGATGGTGATGAGTTGACTGAGTGACAGCTGGTGCTGATGAAGAGTGACAGCTGTCACTCCCAGTGGCTCTGGCGCCCTCTCGTGCTTGAAGCCCGCACTCCAAGCAGGGCGCCATCTGGTGGTGGTGGGCCAGCAGTACCTCCTCTTCAGCGGCCCACCCACAACCAGCAAAATCAAAGGTCAGTAATCATGACCAAATGTTGGTAATCAAAATCAAACATCAAGGATCAGAATTAAGGTTGTCAAAGAGGAACAAAGGTCACTGATGAGGATCCAACCTCAGGTTAAGGTTAAAAGTCCAGCAATCCGATTATATCCTCAAAGACTGAGTGATCAGGAGCAAAGATCACAACCAGAGATCAGCAATTAGAAACAAACGTGAATGAACAGGATCGAGGTGACAGGTAAGATCAAAGGTGGACATTCAGCATCCCATAACTGTCTGTCCCAAGGTGTACTTGGTCTACATCAAGACAATTATTTGGTTCTGATGTAGAAACATGCACTGCTGGACAGCGTCCTAACTTAAAGTGTGTTGTAGGGCCTTGGCCGAGGTATGCACTCTATCATGTGCTCTTCTAATGATTCCTGTTACCTGTTTGACGTGTGAACTACTTTCAAGATCAGGTGACTAGACTCTATGTAGTTTCCTCTTGACCAGGTGTGGTGAACATGGTGCCAGTAGGGGCCAAGACTGTGCAAGTATTCCTGACAACTGATCCAATGATCTCATCATATGACGGTCTACATGGGTGCAACAAGTACAACTTTGCCCAGCTACAATTGAATATGTTCAATCAGAATGACTGCCTACAACGATATGGAGAATCTTTGAAATGTAGTCACTGCACCGGTCAACCTACGATGAATTTCTCTGATGCAGTGTCTCGTCTGGCTCCACTGTAGGTAGTCATGGAGGTGTGGCCCAGACTTAAGAGTAAAGTTGAGTCTGGGAGCATGCACCAGTGCCAGCATTGCTGCAATCACCAAACCATGAAAAGCCTTGGGACCTGGTTGGCAACCACCCAGGCAGACAACATATTCATCCTCAACCATGTATCTTCTGCAGCCTGGTGAAACATGGGCATCTCCTTGGCCTTCTCTGGCTGCTGGGGTCTTCAACACTCAAGAACCTCCATGCTGGATCATACACAAGCACACAAAACATCATAGCTAACATTCCCTGAAAATGCAAGCGATACTATTCATCTGAAATTACCTTCACTCATTTGACACAAGTCAGGAGTCACACCAGCAGCTTTACTGGGAATAATGGTGCATCAGTCCTACATGGATAAGGTCTACAGAAAGACTGCCTTGTTGGTAAAGGCATGCACAAGATTAAGACACAGTGATTGGTTGAGGCACAGCAGCTCTAGGTCGTATCTTTCTGATATATTAAAAATGAATACTATATATATATATATATATATATATATATATAAAGTTTTAAAATTGGCCTCATACTGAAATGATGAGAAACAGTAAAACAGAGAAAATTGCTCTTTGTCCCTGCTGAGGATGAGGTAATGAGGCAGGTGAATGGAACTGTGCAAAAGAACAAAAACGTAAAATCACATGCATGCAACATGAAGACGCAGCTCATCTGCTCTGTGTAAGCCTGATCCCGTCAAATCTCAGAAGCTAAGCAGTGTGGGATCTGGTTAGTAATTGGATGGGAGACCTCTTTGGAACACCAGTACCTATGTGTGTTTCTCCAGGTAAAACTGGAGTTGCATCAGGAAGGGCATCCGGCGTAAAACTTGTGCCAAGTACCAATGTGGATCTGGGCTGTATCCGATGTGGCGACCCCGAACAACAACAGGAGCAGCTGAAGGCACAGCAGCATACAGCATGTCGATCTCAGGTCTGGGTCCATACACTGGTGCTATGTGTCACTGCACCCACCATGCCATGGAACCTCCGTGGGTTCTGGAACTGTGGGTTCCGTGGGTTCCATTCCCATCTCTCGAAAGTAACCACGTAACTGCTGCAGTCAGGTAAAATGTAGATTCCCATGGCCTTCTCCAGCAGCTGGGGTCCTCAACAATGAGGTCCCTGCATGCCAGAAAATGCACTAAGAACACACCAAATAGGCAAACCGTCATAGTTGATGTTCCCTTACAATGCAACTGATATGCCTCATCTTAGTCTCCCTAAGCAATCGTTCAATTAAAGTCATTTCAGTGGTACCCAAGGATCCTCTGAAGACACCTAGCACCCATGATCTCTGCTTGGCACATGAAGTCATTGTCAACATATGACAGCCATACAGCAAGACAGGAAGACACCACAACTCTAAAGATGTGGACCTTCATGCTCCTGCAAAGGTAATGGTATCACTAACCATGTTTGTCCCATTACCTCATTACTCATAAGTCTTCACAGGAGCCTCTCGATCTCAAAGACTGAGGATCCAGAGATATAAAAGTCACCCAGACACTGCAATGCCTCACTGATTCCAAGAAGATCACAGCATCCTCCATGAAGTCAAGGTCCGTATGCCTTTCTTCTCCAACAAAAGCACCTGAGCCACTGGTTTCAACAACCCTACCCAACACCTGGTCAACACAAGCATTTAACAGTGTAGGAACCAGAGCACATCCCTGACATGTCAGCCATATATCAGATATTATGCAATGATTAATAAATGGTGTTTCTGAGCAAAGGTCCAGTCCCCAGAACTATTTGAGAAGGAATAAGGTAGCTCTTGCAAGGAGAAGCTCTGCCTAAGAGGAGAGTGAGCAGGGGGGATGAAGCCAGACTGCTAACAAGTGATTATACTGAAACCTACCCCCTCCCACCTCTTCCTTCTTGATCCCCCTCCGGGCATGGGGACAGCAGGCTAGCAGTGTCTGCATGTGTGCGAAGGGGCGTGTTTGTTTGTATGTGTGGTTGTGTGTGCATGAGGCGCGTGTGAGCGTGCACCCTGCCTGTTTCAGCATATTGTATCCTCAAACACAAAAAGATGATTAGTGGGATTTTCTGTGGGCTGAACAGCATGCCTTTAAGACTGAGACAGCTGGTAAAGGATGTTCAAATTCAAGGTCCTGGGGTGTCCTCCCAGCCATTTCACTCCAAGAAAGATTTAAAATAAAATAGACTTTCTGGGCTACACTTTGTTCCAGTGCCGGGTTCCCATTGAAACAAACGCACCCAGGTAGCTAGCTCGCTGTGATGGACTGCTGGCAGAAATACAAACACCTCTCTGTACCGTGCACACAAATACGGACACATTATTGCATCCACATGTGCACATACTGACGTGTCCCTTTGGCCCAGAGGTTAAACAAACATATTGACTTTAATCAAACTACACACTTAAAGTCAGGCTCATATTAAAACAAGGGGTGAATCTCTGCATTCCCTCAAAGCTCATATAAATCCAACCAACAATATCTATTTATTCCTTTATGCAATATGCCTTTAATAAACATAGTGTCAGAGGGAAACCAAATCATCCGCAGCTGAAAGCATGTAAGAAAATCAATTAAAATGAAGTCACAGAGCTTGGCCGCCCAATTGTCGGTGGCAGTTATTTGATATAATATGGTTAATACCACTGGCTGGGTAAATTAACGCAATTTCACCATAGTAGACTTATGTGTGTGTGGGTGTGGGTGAGAGGTGTTGGGGGGACACTGAGTAGAGGGGAAGAGGAGAGGGCCCTGGACTCCCAGGGGACCTTTGGGAGTTAGAGTAACACAACACTTGAAGTAAACAATAGCTGTGGCTGACCAGAGAGAGACCTCCAACTCACGTTGAATCTACCAGGATATAATTAAAGCTGTTGTTCTATTTCCGTCTTTGTTTCTCCTGCTCGTTCTACTTCCATGTCCCAACACATTCTCTGCCTCTCTCTTTGCACCTTCACATCTTTACCTGCAATAACTCTCCACCTTACTCTTCCGCGTCTCTCTCGGCCCTCGTTGTTGGTGGTGCGCTGTGATGCATGGACTTCAGCGGATCGTTTGTATGGTGCTGCAAAGCAATTGATTATGGTAGAAGTGGGGGTGGAGGGGGGCAGAGGGGTGGCGTCCAGCCACCCGCCCCTGCCATCCCCAGGGCCTGCCGGGAGAAGGAGTGGGAGTGAGTCGCTGAGCTGGAGGGCGGTACGGAGGGTCACAACACATTGTTCTCCTCCCTGAACCCCGTCTGGAAGCTGTCATACACTTGTAACGGATGGTGAAAGAAAGACTGTAAAAAAAAAAGAAAAAGGAAAGGAGGAGGAAGAGGAGGGGGGAAAAACAATAAATATATTTTTGGATCCCCCCTTGCTATGAAGACTGGATTATCCATTATGCCTTTATCTCAAATACACCCTGTACCCTGCATTACGCCTTAAGATATTAAAAGCAGAAATAAAAGTTTTCACAAAATTATTCAATTTCCAGGTGTGTTGCATAAACATTAAATGATACTGGGTTGATGCCCCGTGTTTGTCATTTCCACACAGCAAATATGCACATAGCCTTCATGTCCTTTACCCATTCACTTCTATGTGTGCCTCTGTGATGTCTCACATAGTGTGAAGTCACTCCTTCCATTTTTTTTTTTTTTTTTTTTTTGCTGTGAAATTTGCCTGGAGTGTATAAAAACAACAACAAAAATAAAATAGAAAAAATTAACTTTTGCAGTGGATTTTAAAGAGATGGTATTGCCTATGTGCCAGGAAGCTAGCTTTGGAAAGCTAATAAAGCTTTGGAAAGCTAACAAAGCTAGCTTCTTCATTTTGTTTGCTTTACTGTGAAAACTCAAAGTGTAGTTGGAGAATTATAGAATTGTCTAGTGACTAACACATTGTGAATTTTAAGAGGGGTTTTTTGTTTGATTTTTTTTTATTTATTATTTTTTTTACAGCCTCTTGTTTTTTCTCTATAGTGCTCCGTGCGCAAATTCCACACAACTGGACGATGAATAGAAAATGTGAGCGGACGTAACGTTAGTGGAATTAAATTTATTGGACTAGGGTTAGTAAGGTTAGACCTTACTTGTATGAAGCACCTTGAGGCAGCTTTGTTGTGATTTGGCGCTATATAAACTAATTAAATTGAATTGAAATTGGATAATTGGTCAACTAATGGTTTTCAAAGTTATCTGAAGAGCCAATTTATGGGAATTTTTTTTAGCTTTGTTAATTAGCTTTTAGCTGATTAGCTGAACTGTGCCGACCTCTGACTGTGGATGTTGCTAATGGTGAGCATCACAGTTACTGTAATAGTTAACTACACAGTTTGGTGTAATCCACATTTAATCTCGTCCAAAATCAACATTAACTGACTCCTGTGGTTAGCAGGTCTCGTGAATACTGCTTGTCAATTTGCTGCTTTGCCGTTACCCATAATACAATATGATGCAGCATGACAGAGAATGTGCGTGAAATCTTTTTGAAAAGTTGTGCTGTTGTGTTTCACTCTACGTGAATTCACATTTTCCTAATGTTACAAGATCTCACAGGAATATGACTATTCTAAAATTGCCCAAGCTGAGAGGACTATCAGGAAAGCATTTTTGTGCAATACTCAAGGAAAGACGAAAAACAGTACCAAAAAAGAACTCTTATAACAATTTCACATGCAGGCACCATTGCGTAGAGATACGTTGCATCATGGATAACAATAAAAGAACGAAATGTCATACATATCACGTCGAAGTTATAGATTCTGTCTTCCAACGTAGAACTCCGGTAATTTCCAGAAAATTTTAATCTCTGTGAAAACCAGATGAAACACTCTGACCACAACAGTGGGATACAAGCATAATTAGAACCGTAATGCCATTTTGCTGTTATTTTTAAATTTAATTTGCTGTGTTTGAAATTTACATTGGCAGTCCCTTTATTGCCCTATGTTTCAGCAAAGCAATGACAGCAGGGTAATAAAGGGACATTTCATGGCATAACATGAGGGACAGGCTGCTTCACTGTTGGTTCGATATTAAAAGTTTTGTAAGAAGTCACAGTAGTAAAATCTCCAGCTTCACATATCACAAAGAACAGATTTTGCTATTTCCTAGGGTGGCTTTTACAGTGCAAAATATGACCAAATTCATATTAATCTATCAATAATATTATAATTAACATTTTAAATTTTAAATAACGTGACTTATAAGCATTTTGGTGGTGTTTATAAAAATTAAATCACAGGTGGGGGCATTCTTTTGCCAAATAATTCAAAGGAAGACTTCAGAAAATATTAACTAAAATGATTCACGTCTGCTTCAAAATCAAATTAAGTTTTACCTGACCCCAGGCCTACCATTCCACCAGTTTTTAAAAACTCTTTTCATGTGTTTGAGATAACTTGCCAAGAATCATACAGAATGTTAAAATAGGCAAAAAGGAAAAAAAAAACCCTTCATTGTTGGAGTGACAAAACAAAATATTACATGGCTTTGTTTTAAAGCTCCATTGTGGAGGGTTTAGGGTGTTCACAGGCACAAATGGAATATAGCCACCTGTTCATTAGTGTACAATTACCTGCAACAATGAATTGATGTCTTTTCATAAGCTTAGAATGAGCCCTTCGTATCTACGTAGGAAGGGGCCCCCTCATGGAGGCTGCCATGTGGTAGCACCATATAGACCTCTTTCCCTTCTGGGTGTGGTTAACCATGATTCCTTGTGCGCCTCCATATTGTAGCGCAGAAGACGTAAAGTTAGAGTGGGCATCGGTGGGGTGTGAGGCACCAGTAATCGCTAAAGGGAGACAGTGGGTAATTCATGTGTGGTGTTCTGGTGTACAAAACATGGAAATGCAGGCAAGAGGTCACTAAGATTTTGTTTTGGTATCTCAACAGTCATTACACATCAAGGAGAAAGGACGGAGGAGCTTTCACGCTGGTGATGCTGGCTACAGTTAGCTCGGATCAACTGAGCAGATTTCAACCCTGATCTGAGCAAACTGCATTACAAAGTGTGCTCGGAGCATTTTGTCTCAGGTAAATGTTTTTGGTGGATGATTCTGGAATGAGTAAAGTAATAGTATAAGATGCAATAATACAGTGATTGCAAGCTCTAAAAATGATTAAATTTGGCCATTCGTCCCTTTATTTATCACTGCATTTTGCAGACCCTGATTTAAGGACACCCCAAATATAGCATAGTGAAGGCATGACTAACTCTGCTAACAGGCAAACCAGTCGGCGGTGGAACCCAAACCGTAAACATCAAATTTCATCAAAATAATAAACAATGTACCTAACAGTTTATCTAAAATAATAGACAAAGTCAGACTTTGTCAGACCACAAAGTCAGACCACAGGGTTGTGGTCTGGGGGGTCAGTGCTTCCGTGACGTGATGTGACTCGCAGCCCATAGAAAAAAATGTGACTTATTTGAGCTGGTAATCTATATTGGGAATATAAAATTGAACATTGTCTGCAAAACTCAACACTTTCGCCAACTTTACATACTTTTTTCAAGACAAAAAATAACATCCAAACTCCAGTCACGAGCTTCTACATCGTAAGATTCAATGACATCGATCACCTCTAGCTTCTCCTTGTACTGAGCAAAGATTGCTTCATCCAAAGAATCGCTGTGTCCAAGACATCAGAAGGGATGCATTTTTAAAAGACATTTTGAATGTTCCTGCTTTGGCTCCGCTTTTGTCTGCAGATGGTTGCAGAATAAAAGGGTGCTGCTGCATGATGTGTCATGGGTAACCATGCTCAGAATGGAAGGGGGTCTACTGATACTGTAGATACTTCCTCTTTCGCATTTTGCAGTGTGGCCAGTTACTGACCCACACTGTCGACTGGGTGCTTGTGCTGGCTAACAAGTTTGGGAAGCAAAATAGTTACTGACTATGGAATAATGCAATGTGCAACCTCACCACTAGATGACACTAAATCCAACACACTGTATCTTTAAGTAAACAAAAACAAATGTGACATAAGCTGCAAACTGCTGCTTTATAAACAACAGTTCCTACTGCTACAATTACAATTATTAAATAATTCTTATTTTATAATGAACTCAGTTTGAAAGTGTATTTATTTATTTTTTTATTTAGCTTCTGCGAAGTTAAACTTGCTGAAACCAAACATGCTGGTGAGACAACAGCAGCTCTGTACTTTTCCAGTGGATCAAAAGGTGATGATGGCTGAACAACCACTGACAGATCTGAAAGTCCTAAGAGTATCCGTGACACAACATGTCTCGTCAGCCGCCTCATAATGAAGACATGGAACAGGACACTGGCTGACAGGGTCTCCCTTGGTATGTGTGCGACTGCGTATGTCTCTGTGTGTTTGTGTCGGGTTTTGCCAGCACTCTGGACCTTTCAGCTGTGGCACATCGCACAGCCAGCATTTCACATGAAATCAAGGAGCCGCGGCTGTGTTCAACATGCAAATGATAGCAGATCAGTGAAAAAATTCCCCACAGCATGGCGATTTCCTAAAATGACAATATCTGTCAAAAAGTGTGACATGCCTCAGTGAACCACCACGTCCTTCAACATATAAATAATAAGTCTGGTTCTCATTTCCTGGCTGTCTCTCTTGCCTGGCAATGTTCTCTGGGCATTTTTTGAGGATGTATAACACAAAGGCAGTGAGGCTTAATTAAGACACTTAAGCATACGATCACAGTGGGCAGATGGCTTTCTGTAGAGGATCCAAGCTCAACCACAGGACACTGTGAAGTTAAAAAGAATTGCCAAAGGGGCACTGCAAGTGGGCTTACCTCTAACCCAACTAAAGGGGTGGAGGGTCGGGTGAGGGATTGAAAGAGATGCGTGGGTGAACAACCCAGTCTCACAGCATGTCATGATTCAGCAGCACGAAATATATATTAATCTATTGGTTTGTTATTTTACACAAAAAGTGCAATTAAAAGTGTGGGGGGTTATGGTTAGGTGAAGGAGTAGGGTTAGGTTATGGTTAAGGTTAGGGTTGGGGTGTAGGAGTAGGGTTAGTAATAGTGACTTTAAAAAAAACCTTGTCACAAAAATTTTAATAATTTCGTGACGGGAGGATGAAAAAAACATGAAACTGGGCTGGGGTGAACAGGGTTATACGTATGTGAAAAGGACACCACCCTGCTGTCTTTCATTAAAGGGAAAATATCTTTCAGAATGTTGCGTAGAGTTTTGGAAACAAGCAGCTTAGGAGCTTTTCTTGGCGAGAAAAGGTTTACTGATTTTGGCTTTGCAGATGATGCAATGCTTAGTGGAATCGATGGATATCCTGATTACAACACTGAGTGAGGAATTGAAGTGTCTAGGTTTGCGAGTGTCCAGAATCAAGAATAAGACCCAGGCTTTCAATGACTTCTTGGACTCATTGGCTAAAGCGTTGAACTTGGGGGTACCTTCATGTCTCTGGGTCCTCGATCTTTGAGATCAGGGGATGCCTGGGAAGAGCTTATTGTATTGTCATAATGTCTTTGCTGTCTCTGCTGAACCGCTGGCATGGTTGTGTCAAACAAATGGATACCGCGGAGACTCAGATGATGAGTACCAACTGTACTGTGAGACAACTTTAGCTTTGACATTTTGGCCTTGTGGTATATTTCTCTGGGTATGATCCAGCACCCCAGTGCCTCGGTGTTGAGGGCCCCAGCAGCTAGAGAAGGTTGTGTCAGATAGATGGGTATTTTCCCACATGTGGGGATGGTGTTTGCCATCCATGACCCAAGGTGGTTTCATGGCATAGTCGCTACGACAACATTGCATGCTCACAGACTGGACCTGAAAAAATGGAAAAACATCAGCTTTCTAAACTGTTGATCTGTTTTGAGACTATTGCATGGAGTCGGCCTAGTTTTAGCACTTTCAATGGCTGTCAACACGGGCCATTCTCAGGTCTGTACACCAACAAGGTGTGTTTCATTTCTGGCACAGTGAGTTTGTCAAATCCTCAGATGGCCATGTTCCAGCAGCAGTCTGATCAGTGGATTATGTAAGATGGAGGGGCCTCGAGCTAAGTGTGCCGAGTTACTCAGAGGTGTGATTTGACAATCTACGTGATAAACCATCGCTCAGCCCTTCATACATGCGATAGATGTTCCTAATCACATATCCAGAGGGACGAAGAAAGGAGAAGAAAGAAGACAAACCAATAGTTTAGTCTCAACGCTCGTGTTACTTTTTCCATTTATGTGAGTCGAGAGGAGGTGGGATGAATGGAGGATGTGGAGAAACACATGAAAAGATTAGATTATTTTCAAGCACTCCAAGCTGAAATTATTGGCAACTCTCAAATTTTTATTTTGTGCATCAAAGCGAGAGTTTATAGTAAATGTCCAAATATGCATTTTAAAATAACTTTTGAGTGCATATCACATACAGCACACATACAAGACACAATAGATAGATTTCGAGAAAGCAAATGTTCAAAAATCATCGTGACCCTTCACACAGGACAGACAGAAATTTTGAAAAATTTGAGGAAACATATGAGCAGAACAAAAACAAGAAAACCTCAACAGCAATAATAATATTTCAAGTAAAACAAAACTACTTATAAAAGCTAAGTAAATAATATTTAAGATAAAACACAATTGAAATAATAAATAATATCAAAATTTTATGAAAAAAAAAAAACACATTCTTGAAACCTCTGTTAGGTGGTGTTATACTCCTTCATTCTTTCTGAATGCTGGACTGTCACCTTCTCGTTTCTCAGTTTCATCAGTTTCAAATTTCTGGATGGAGTTGTTTAACAAGGAAATGATCCATATTTTATCATACTAGAAAGCAAATTCACCGTCCAGTGCAAGAAAATTAAGTCATAAGTTGCAGTTCTTTAAAAGGCCACTTGAGGCTGAGTCTGAAAGTTAATCAATCTCCACAGACTCCAACTTTACAGTAGAAATAAACATGTTTAAAACTAGAGCACCGAGCTAGTAGAGCGTAAGCCTCTGCCAACACTAGTTTACAATTCCACAAATTTTTTTCAAGGCCAAAGTCCTGTTAGAAGTGGCTTTTCATAAGCTAAAATATAATACAAAATAAAGATCAAAAGGGCCTTTCAATGTTAAAATTAAATATCTGCTAAATCTGCAATACAGATTAGATCGGCTCAAACGTAGTCTATTCATCGAGAGTGCTAGTTTGCGCCTCATTGTCACAAATGAGAGTGACTGAGGCAATTTTGAATGCGATATAATGTAAATTCTTATCCAATTACATTTTTTCCACAAATCTGATTAGTTAACCGTGTGAGATTTCAGACCGTATAATATCGGGTGTAAGGTCGTAAAATATTAGACTGTTTCACATTTCATGTATTACTCCGCGCCCTGACCGCGCGCGCTGCTACGCAGATGTCAATAATAACGGTCTCAGCTTAGAGCAAGAGAAAGTCGCGTAGCGATGATGATGATGAAATGGGTGATTTTAAGATACCATACGAAAGTATTGATGTGGATTCTGATACAGAATTACCATTTCACATTTGATGCATTTGATGGATTTTCACATTTGATGGATTACGCCGCACCCTGACCGCTGTTGGAGCGACGCTGCTTTGATGGTAAGCTTCACTGGCCAAATTACCTATGGAAAAATAAATCATGCAAATGGAAGGAAGATGGAATTGGAGTAGAATGGGAATAACCCCCTTGTCTCAGATGATTTGTGGATGTTCATGCTGGATTACAGTCACATACACTCAACAAAAATATAAATGCAACACTTTGGGTTTTGCTCCCATTTTGTATGAGATGAACTCAAAGATCTAAAACTTTTTCCACATACACAATATCACCATTTCCCTCAAATACTGTTCACAAACCAGTCTAAATCTGTGATAGTGAGCACTTCTCCTTTGCTGAGATAATCCATCCCACCTCACAGGTGTGCCATATCCAGATGCTGATTAGACACCATGATTAGTGCACAGGTGTGCCTTAGACTGCCCACAATAAAAGGCCACTCTGAAAGATGCAGTTTTATCACACAGCACAATGCCACAGATGTCGCAAGATTTGAGGGAGCGTGCAATTGGCATGCTGACAGCAGGAATGTCAACCAGAGGTGTTGCTCGTGTATTGAATGTTCATTTCTCTACCATAAGCCGTCTCCAAAGGCATCTCAGAGAATTTGGCAGTACATCCAACCAGCCTCACAACCGCAGACCACGTGTAACCACACCAGTCCAGGACCTCCACATCCAGCATGTTCACCTCCAAGATCGTCTGAGACCAGCCACTTGGACAGCTGCTGAAACAATCGGTTTGCATAACCAAAGAATTTCTGCACAAACTGTCAGAAACCATCTCAGGAAGCTCATCTGCTTGCTCGTCGTCCTCATCGGGGTCTCGACCTGACTCCAGTTCGTCGTCGTAACCGACTTGAGTGGGCAAATGCTCACATTCGCTGGCGTTTGGCATGTTGGAGAGGTGCTCTCTTCACGGATGAATCCCGGTTTACACTGTCCAGGGCAGCTGGCAGACAGCGTGTGTGGCGTCGTGTGGGTGAGCGGTTTTCTGATGTCAGTGTTGTGGATCGAGTGGCCCATGGTGGCGGTGGGGTTATGGTATGGGCAGGCGTCTGTTATGGACGAAGAACACAGATGCATTTTATTGATGGCATTTTGAATGCACAGCGATACCATGACGAGATCCTGAGGCCCATTGTTGTGCCATACATCCAAGAACATCACCTCATGTTGCAGCAGGATAATGCACGGCCCCATGTTGCAAGGATCTGTACACAATTCTTGGAAGCTGAAAATGTCCCAGTTCTTCATGAACCGGCATACTCACCGGACATGTCACCCATTGAGCATGTTTGGGATGCTCTGGACCGGCGTATTCGACAGCGTGTACCAGTTCCTGCCAATATCCAGCAACTTCGCACAGCCATTGAAGAGGAGTGGACCAACATTCCACAGGCCACAATTGACAACCTGATCAACTCTATGCGAAGGAGATGTGTTGCACTGCATGAGGCAAATGGTGGGCACACCAGATACTGACTGGTATCCCCCCCCCAATAAAACAAAACTGCACCTTTCAGAGTGGCCTTTTATTGTGGGCAGTCTAAGGCACACCTGTGCACTAATCATGGTGTCTAATCAGCATCTTGATATGGCACACCTGTGAGGTGGGATGGATTATCTCAGCAAAGGAGAAGTGCTCACTATCACAGATTTAGGACTGGTTTGTGAACAATATTTGAGGGAAATGGTGATATTGTGTATGTGGAAAAAGTGTTAGATCTTTGAGTTCATCTCATACAAAATGGGAGCAAAACCAAAAGTGTTGCGTTTATATTTTTGTTGAGTGTATATCCGTTTTACGGTAAAGCTTAATTTGCGACTGTATAACCAGCATGAATGTTCACAAATCAGACACAACAGGGTTATTCCCTAAATGTCTACCAAATGGGCTTTTCAATATTAAATTAAAATGTCCACAAAATCCACAATCTGGATCAGACTTTGTCAGTTGATAAAGGATACCATCCGACATAAAGCTTTCAAATATGAAAAAATGTGATCTTTTTTGACAGAGTTATAAATTTTTGAAAATTTGTTCAATGTTAAAAGATAAGGATTTTCCAGTTTTTGAAGATTTTTCCTGACTTTGACCTTGAAAATTTAATCAGCTCTTGCCTATCAGAATATGATAGGCTATGAATTTAGGATAAGAATTGAATTAAAAATTTCATAACGATACATGAAAAATTGTGGGCTCCAGGCCGTTCACAAACAAACATCAAACAAACACACAAGAGGGTTGAAAACATAAGCTCCACCCAACTTCGCTGGTGGAGGTATTGATGATCTGATATATTGACATTATTGTGACTCTTCCTTAGAAGTCAAAGCTGACATTGGAATATTACGTTTTACTTTGCATTTGTGTTGCTTCGCATTGGTCATTAGAGTGCCAATTTTCTGAACTGAGGTTCATATTTATGTCCAAACCCGATGCCGTTAATGTCTCTATTTCCATTCTAAACAAATCCACGGCCAGTGAACAGGAAGAATTGCTGTTCCATCCTGTATTAAAATTTTTTTGAAATGAACAAAAATGAAGTTTTCATCATTTAAAGAGACCTCTTGGCAGCACACATAGTAAATAAAGTTTTTTAATCTGACTTCTTGGCACTGTTTCTCTTAGAGGTAAAAAAAAATCACAGCTTGATGAACACATTCAAATAAGACGTGTGGAAGTACTTTAATTCCTTATCGTGGAATTGCGTGTGAACAACCGCAGCTTTTTTAAAGAAGTTCCTCTATGCTTGCTCCGGGTGTGTTTCTCAGCTGCCAACAAGCAGAAAATAAATCACTTATTTTAACAGCTGAAAGTCTTTTCTGTAATTATTTTATTAACCAGAACAGTCCCACCGTTCACTGCGGCTATCCAGCATGTCTTCAGTATTCTGCTCGTAACGGAAAAAACCCCAATAATGATCCATCAAGAAAAAAAGAAGTATGTTAAATTAAACTGTTGTAAATGCTGATGTTACCATCAACAGTCAAAGATGGCAGCAGCACTTCCACAGCGCCGCCAGTGGCCATTGTCTAAAGTGCATCGGAGTGTCGCATCCTGGTAGTCTATTGTCTTTGGTAATACCTAGTGTGCCAGGTTGAACGGCCCACTAGCAGTGGCTGCTAGCTGCTATGGACCCCTCTATATTTGTTTTATTCCAAATATCTGAGATAATGCGGCTAACTGTGCGGTTAATTGTACTAACTGAGCAATTGTACTAATTGTACTAATTTAGCAATGTTAGCACTATCCATCCATCCATCCATCCATCCATTTTCTTCCACTTTATCCGGAGTCGGGTCGTGGGGGCAGCAGCTCAAGCAAAGCCGCCCAGACCTCCCGATCCACACACACCTCCCCCAGCGACCGATGTTAGCACTAATTACCACATATTAACAACTTGGTGATGTTAAACAGGAGAAAACAATAGCCAAAACAAGGATTTTAAAAAAATTAATTTATGCATGCAAATACAGACACAGAAATAATTAGAATATGCCTAAATTTTCACACATTTGGATAGTACATTACACTTTTAATGCTACTCTGAGATATAGGTTGACATTTTAGGCATGTAGCATTATACATACTCATGTTTTCACATGTGAATGCTGATATCTCACGAAGCATACATTAGTTGTTGGGTTTTTTCCCCCCCAAATGAAAATGAAAATGTATATAGTTTATTCATATATGCAGGTGGGTACCTTGTTTGTGTTTGTGACCTGACACTGCTTTGAAGTTTCTGCGGTGACAAGCCCCTGAGCTGGAGATAAATGGGTGAACATGGGCATCGGCAGCCGTGCCAGCGTGCACCCCATTCCTTTTAAACAACTAAGGTAAACGTATGCAGCAAGCTATTTTCACCCCTCTGTGGCTGTCAACCTAAATCTGCCTCTCCAACCGGTCATTTTTATCACTTGCCAAAACTGCCAACTGATGATAAACTTTTAAGTTAGTTTTTAAATTCCATTTCCCGAGAGTCAAACCGAGCAGGAGTCAGCCAGAATTTACAATGAATTGCCCAGGGGCACAATGTTTTGTTCCCCCCCTCCTCGCCACACCGCACTTGCACAGAAAAGAAACAAACTGGAAGACAAAAAGAATGTGGGAAGAAAAAGAACGGCAAGTCTGCAGATACACACAGACAGCACATGGAAATACACATACAACACTATCAATTATTTTATCTAAACATCCATCATCCATCCATTAGGGGTGGAAGAGTTAACCGATACAAATCGGAGCTTGATTTTAAAATAATAGATACGACTACATCGATATACAGATCCTTTAATTGATCTAAATGTACTATGAATTGGTCAAAGGATCAATTTTAATGTTCTAAATTGGTTGCATTATCTTGTTTTGCTAATAACTTCGGCATCATAAAATCCCACAGAAATTCAAAGATGGACAAGATTTATTCCAGATGTCACAGGAATGTTAACATTATCTGCGAGGTAAGAACAAAATCAAAAATTGATAGTGGGTGGAGTAGGTTGGAGCAGTGACAATGTGAAAATGTGTAGCAGTGAAAATGTGTTGCCACAGCTGACTTCTTCTTCGGTCATGCTTTCTGCTATAGGTCACGATTTTGACCAGCTCTGGGCTTTGATTCTATTTTTTCCTCCTTTTATCCACCATCTGCCCCAGCTCTGTTTTATTAGTTATTTGTCTTATCTTTATTCTGTTCTATTTTGCTTTCTCTTTCTCTATCTCCATATCTCTTTATATCTTTCTATATATCTAAAACTTTTTCCACATACACAATATCACCATTTCCCTCAAATATTGTTCACAAACCAGTCTAAATCTGTGATAGTGAGCACTTCTCCTTTGCTGAGATAATCCATCCCACCTCACAGGTGTGCCATATCAAGATGCTGATTAGACACCATGATTAGTGCACAGGTGTGCCTTAGACTGCCCACAATAAAAGGCCACTCTGAAAGGTGCAGTTTTGTTTTATTGGGGGGGGGGGGTACCAGTCAGTTTCTGGTGACCACCATTTGCCTCATGCAGTGCAACACATCTCCTTCGCATAGAGTTGGTCAGGTTGTCAGTTGTGGCCTGTGGAATGTTGGTCCACTCCTCTTCAATGGCTGTGCGAAGTTGCTGGATATCGGCAGGAACTGGTACACGCTGTCGTATACACCGGTCCAGAGCATCCCAAACATGCTCAATGGGTGACATGTCCGGTGAGTATGCCGGCCATGCAAGAACTGGGACATTTTCAGCTTCCAAGAATTGTGTACAAATCCTTGCAACATGAGGCCGTGCATTATCCTGCTGCAACATGAGGTGATGTTCTTGGATGTATGGCACAACAATGGGCCTCAGGATCTCGTCACGGTATCTCTGTGCATTCAAAATGCCATCAATAAAATGCACCTGTGTTCTTCGTCCATAACAGATGCCTGCCCATACCATAACCCCACCGCCACCATGGGCCACTCGATCCACAACAATTGACATCAGAAAACCGCGCACCCACACGACGCCACACACGCTGTCTGCCATCTGCCCTGAACAGTGTGAACCGGGATTCATCCGTGAAGAGAACACCTCTCCAACATGCCAAACGCCAGCAAATGTGAGCATTTGCCCACTCAAGTCGGTTACGACGACGAACTGGAGTCAGGTCGAGACCCCGATGAGGACGACGAGCATGCAGATGAGCTTCCCTGAGACGGTTTCTGACAGTTTGTGCAGAAATTCTTTGGTTATGCAAACCGATTGTTTCAGCAGCTGTCCGAGTGACTGGTCTCAGACGATCTTGGAGGTGAACATGCTGGATGTGGAGGTCCTGGGCTGGTGTGGTTACACGTGGTCTGCGGTTGTGAGGCTGGTTGGATGTACTGCCAAATTCTCTGAAACGCCTTTGGAGATGGCTTATGGTAGAGAAATGAACATTCAATACACGAGCAACAGCTCTGGTTGACATTCCTGCTGTCAGCATGCCAGTTGCACGCTCCCTCAAATCTTGTGACATCTTTGGCATTGTGCTGTGTGATAAAACTGCACCTTTCAGAGTGGCCTTTTATTGTGGGCAGTCTAAGGCACACCTGTGCACTAATCATGGTGTCTAATCAGCATCTTGATATGGCACACCTGTGAGGTGAGATGGATTATCTCAGCAAAGGAGAAATGCTCACTATCACAGATTTAGACTGGTTTGTGAACAATATTTGAGGGAAATGGTGATATTGTGTATGTGGAAAAAGTTTTAGGTCTTTGAGTTCATCTCATACAAAATGGAAGCAAAACCAAAAGTGTTGCATTTACATTTTTGTTGAGTATATATATACGAGGTCTATTAGAAAAGTATCCGACCTTATTATTTTTTTCAAAAACCATATGGATTTGAATCACGTGTGATTACATCAGACATGCTTGAACCCTCGTGGGCATGCAAGAGTTTTTTCACGCCTGTCGGTTACGTCATTCACCTGTGGGCAGTCTTTGAGTGAGGAGTCGTCCACCCGCTCGTCGATTTTTTTCATTGTTTAGGAATGGCTCAGAGACTGTTGCTTTGTTTGATAAAAATTTTTTCAAAACTGTAAGGCACAACTGAGTGGACACCATTCAATAAATTCAGCTGGTTTTCGGTAAAAATTTTAACGGCTGATGAGAGATTTTGGTCTGGTAGTGTCGCTTTAAGGACGGCCCACGGTGCCTGACGGCGATCTGCGCTTCGAGGCGGCAGCGTCTCGCCGTTTCAAGTTGAAAACTTCCACATTTCAGGCTCTGTTGACGCAGTAAGTCGTCAGAGAACAGAGAACTTTCAGAAGAAGTCGGCATGAGGAGTTTATTCGGACATTCCATTGTTAACGGTCATTTTGTAATGAAAGAACGTACGGGCAGAGTCGCATGTCGGGCTGGACCCGACCGCGGGGGGTCGCGGCAGGAAAAACACCTCCGTTGGAAATCTTAACGGGCAAGTTGGAACATGCCCAAGCTGTTAAACAATTTCTCAGTTACTCACTTGTTGAAAGCCATTAAAAGCCGCCTGAATTCTACAAATGGTTTTCAACACGGAGGTGTTTTTCCTGTCGCGGCGCACACAGATTTGCCGAGTCGTCACAGAAATGACTCGGCGAATTTGCGTGTACGTCTTTCATTAAAAAAATGTCCTTAAACAGTGGAATGTCCGCATAAAGTCCTCATGCCGGCCTCTTCTGAATCTTCTCTGTGCTCTCACAACGTCCTGGGTGAATTAAGCCTTAAATTAGGATGTTTTCAGGTCGAAACAGGCCGACGACGGCGCCTGGAAGCGCTGCACGACGACCCGCTCCATGGGAAATCCTTACACCGACAGAAACACCCCATAATCTCTCCTCAGCCGTTAAACTTTTCACCGAAAACCAGCTTAATTTCTCAAATAGTGTCCACTCGGATATTCCTCACAGGTCTAGAAAAAATTTTGATAAAGCAACGCGCGCCGTCTCGAGCAGCGTGTGAAACAAAGGAATTCAGCCGAGAGGGTGGGACCACATCTCACTCAAGGCCTGCCCACAGGGAAATGACGTCACCGACATCCGTGAAAAAACTCACGCATGCGCACAAGGGTTCAAGCATGATTGGTGTAATCGCATGTCATTCAAATCCATATAGTTAAAAAAAAATAAAAGGGTCGGTTTATTATCTAATAGACCTCGTATATATATATATATATATATATATATATATATATATATATATATATATATAAAACTCTGTCTGTCTGTACCTCTATGTCTATATGTCTATCGCTCTATACCTCTATTTCCATATCTCTATATATCTATCTCTTTCTGTATCACTATCTCTATCTCTCTATATTGCTATATCTCTACCTCTCCATATCTCTCCCTATATCTCAATATCTATATATCTCGAGCGCTATATCTCTATATCTAACTATATCTCTATCAATTCATATCTCTATCTCTCCATATCTCTATAACTCTGTCTCTCTGTATCTCTATCTCTATCCCTATATCTCTGTCTCGATGACTCTATCTCTCTCTATACTTCTATACCCATATCTCTAAATCTAGCTCTCTATATAGCTATATCTCTACAGCTCTACCTCTCTATATCTCTATCTCTCCATCTCTATCTCTATATCTCTACATCTATAGCTCTATATCTATATCTTCATGTCTCTATATATATCTCTATCTCTCTATATCTCACTATATCTTTATTTCTCTCCTTATATCTCCGTTTCTCTATCATTTTAACTCTATCTCTCTATATCTCCATTTCTCTATCTATAAATATATCTATATCTCTCTAACTCTATCTCCATCCCTATATCACCAACTCTTTATCTCTATAACTCTATAGCCCTATATCTATATCTCTACCTGTATCTCTATATCTCTACCTCTCTATATATCATGATATCTCTATATCTTGCTATATCACTATCTCTCTATATCTCTCCATATCTCTATGTCTCTATATGTTTTTCTATATCTTTATTTTTCTATAACTCTATGTCTTTCTATCTCTTCCTCTATCTCTCTATATCTCTATCTCCATAACTTTATCTCTCTATACCTATATATCTATATCTCTACCTCTCTCTCTATATATATATATAATCTATATCTCTTTCACTATATCTCCATCTCTATCGCTATCTATATCTCTATCTGTATCTCTATTTCTCCATCTTGAAATATATCTCTATCTATCAATCAATCAATCAATCAATCAATCAATCAATCAATCAATCAATTTTTTTATATAGCGCTAAATCACAACAAACAGTTGTCCCAAGGTGCTTTATATTGTAAGGCAAGGCCATACAATAATTATGTAAAACCCCAACGGTCAAAACGACCCCCTGTGAGCAAGCACTTGGCTACAGTGGGAAGGAAAAACTCCCTTTTAACAGGAATAAACCTCCAGCAGAACCAGGCTCAGGGAGGGGCAGTCTTCTGCTGGGACTGGTTGGGGCTGAGGGAGAGAACCAGGAAGAAGACATGCTGTGGAGGGGAGCAGAGATCGATCACTAATGATTAAATGCAGAGTGGTGCATACAGAGCAAAAAGAGAAAGAAACAGTGCATCATGGGAACCCCCCAGCAGTCTACGTCTATAGCAGCATAACTAAGGGATGGTTCAGGGTCACCTGATCCAGCCCTAACTATAAGCTTTAGCAAAAAGGAAAGTTTTAAGCCTAATCTTAAAAGTAGAGAGGGTGTCTGTCTCCCTGATCTGAATTGGGAGCTGGTTCCACAGGAGAGGAGCCTGAAAGCTGAAAGGTCTGCCTCCCATTCTACTCTTACAAACCCTAGGAACTACAAGTAAGCCTGCAGTCTGAGAGCGAAGCGCTCTATTGGGGTGATATGGTACTACGAGGTCCCTAAGATAAGATGGGACCTGATTATTCAAAACCTTATAAGTAAGAAGAAGAATTTTAAATTCTATTCTAGAATTAAGAGGAAGCCAATGAAGAGAGGCCAATATGGGTGAGATATGCTCTCTCCTTCTAGTCCCCGTCAGTACTCTAGCTGCAGCATTTTGAATTAACTGAAGGCTTTTTAGGGAACTTTTAGGACAACCTGATGATAATGAATTACAATAGTCCAGCCTAGAGGAAATAAATGCATGAATTAGTTTTTCAGCATCACTCTGAGACAAGACCTTTCTGATTTTAGAGATATTGCGTAAATGCAAAAAAGCAGTCCTACATATTTGTTTAATATGCGCTTTGAATGACATATCCTGATCAAAAATGACTCCAAGATTTCTCACAGTATTACTAGAGGTCAGGGTAATGCCATCCAGAGTAAGGATCTGGTTAGACACCATGTTTCTAAGATTTGTGGGGCCAAGTACAATAACTTCAGTTTTATCTGAGTTTAAAAGCAGGAAATTAGAGGTCATCCATTTCTTTATGTCTGTAAGACAATCCTGCAGTTTAGCTAATTGGTGTGTGTCCTCTGGCTTCATGGATAGATAAAGCTGGGTATCATCTGCGTAACAATGAAAATTTAAGCAATACCGTCTAATAATACTGCCTAAGGGAAGCATGTATAAAGTGAATAAAATTGGTCCTAGCACAGAACCTTGTGGAACTCCATAATTAACTTTAGTCTGTGAAGAAGATTCCTCATTTACATGAACAAATTGTAATCTATTAGACAAATATGATTCAAACCACCGCAGCGCAGTGCCTTTAATACCTATGGCATGCTCTAATCTCTGTAATAAAATTTTATGGTCAACAGTATCAAAAGCAGCACTGAGGTCCAACAGAACAAGCACAGAGACGAGTCCACTGTCCGAGGCCATAAGAAGATCATTTGTAACCTTCACTAATGCTGTTTCTGTACTATGATGAATTCTAAAACCTGACTGAAACTCTTCAAATAGACCATTCCTCTGCAGATGATCAGTTAGCTGTTTTACAACTACCCTTTCAAGAATTTTTGAGAGAAAAGGAAGGTTGGAGATTGGCCTATAATTAGCTAAGATAGCTGGGTCAAGTGATGGCTTTTTAAGTAATGGTTTAATTACTGCCACCTTAAAAGCCTGTGGTACATAGCCAACTAACAAAGATAGATTGATCATATTTAAGATCGAAGCATTAAATAATGGTAGGGCTTCCTTGAGCAGCCTGGTAGGAATGGGGTCTAATAAACATGTTGATGGTTTGGATGAAGTAACTAATGAAAATAACTCAGACAGAACAATCGGAGAGAAAGAGTCTAACCAAATACCGGCATCACTGAAAGCAGCCAAAGATAACGATACGTCTTTGGGATGGTTATGAGTAATTTTTTCTCTAATAGTTAAAATTTTGTTAGCAAAGAAAGTCATGAAGTCATTACTAGTTAAAGTTAATGGAATACTCAGCTCAATAGAGCTCTGACTCTTTGTCAGCCTGGCTACAGTGCTGAAAAGAAACCTGGGGTTGTTCTTATTTTCTTCAATTAGTGATGAGTAGAAAGATGTCCTAGCTTTACGGAGGGCTTTTTTATAGAGCAACAGACTCTTTTTCCAGGCTAAGTGAAGATCTTCTAAATTAGTGAGACGCCATTTCCTCTCCAACTTACGGGTTATCTGCTTTAAGCTGCGAGTTTGTGAGTTATACCACGGAGTCAGGCACTTCTGATTTAAAGCTCTCTTTTTCAGAGGAGCTACAGCATCCAAAGTTGTCTTCAATGAGGATGTAAAACTATTGACGAGATACTCTATCTCCCTTACAGAGTTTAGGTAGCTACTCTGCACTGTGTTGGTATATGGCATTAGAGAACATAAAGAAGGAATCATATCCTTAAACCTAGTTACAGCGCTTTCTGAAAGACTTCTAGTGTAATGAAACTTATTCACCACTGCTGGGTAGTCCATCAGAGTAAATGTAAATGTTATTAAGAAATGATCAGACAGAAGGGAGTTTTCAGGGAATACTGTTAAGTCTTCTATTTCCATACCATAAGTCAGAACAAGATCTAAGATATGATTAAAGTGGTGGGTGGACTCATTTACTTTTTGAGCAAAGCCAATAGAGTCTAATAATAGATTAAATGCAGTGTTGAGGCTGTCATTCTCAGCATCTGTGTGGATGTTAAAATCGCCCACTATAATTATCTTATCTGAGCTAAGCACTAAGTCAGACAAAAGGTCTGAAAATTCACAGAGAAACTCACAGTAACGACCAGGTGGACGATAGATAATAACAAATAAAACTGGTTTTTGGGACTTCCAATTTGGATGGACAAGACTAAGAGACAAGCTTTCAAATGAATTAAAGCTCTGTCAAGGGTTTTTGATTAATTAATAAGCTGGAATGGAAGATTGCTGCTAATCCTCCTCCTCGGCCCGTGCTACGAGCATTCTGACAGTTAGTGTGACTCGGGGGTGTTGACTCATTTAAACTAACATATTCATCCTGCTGTAACCAGGTTTCTGTTAGGCAGAATAAATCAATATGTTGATCAATTATTATATCATTTACCAACAGGGACTTAGAAGAGAGAGACCTAATGTTTAATAGACCACATTTAACTGTTTTAGTCTGTGGTGCAGTTGAAGGTGCTATATTATTTTTTCTTTTTGAATTTTTATGCTTAAATAGATTTTTGCTGGTTGTTGGTGGTCTGGGAGCAGGCACCGTCTCTACGGGGATGGGGTAATGAGGGGATGGCAGGGGGAGAGAAGCTGCAGAGAGGTGTGTAAGACTACAACTCTGCTTCCTGGTCCCAACCCTGGATAGTCACGGTTTGGAGGATTTAAGAAAATTGGCCAGATTTCTAGAAATGAGAGCTGCTCCATCCAAAGTGGGATGGATGCCGTCTCTCCTAACAAGACCAGGTTTTCCCCAGAAGCTTTGCCAATTATCTATCTATCTATCTATCTATCTATCTATCTATCTATCTATCTATCTATCTATCTATCTATCTATCTATCTATCTATCTATCTATCTATCTATCTATCTATCTATCTATCTATCTATCTATCTATCTATCTATCTATCTATCTATCTATCTATCTATATACTGTGTATATATAACTGTCTCTGTGTATCTTGATCTCTATCTCTCATCTCTATATCTCATTATATCTCTATATCTCGCCATATTGCTATATCTCTATAGCTATATCTCTATATTTCTATAATTATATGTCTGTCTCTCTCTCTCTCTCTCTCTCTCTCTCTATATATATATATATATATATAGATAGATAGATAGATAGATAGATAGATAGATAGATAGATAGATAGATAGATAGATAGATAGATAGATAGATAGATAGATAGATAGATAGATAGATAGATAAAACTGTCTCTGTGTATCTCTATCCCTATATCTCCATCTCTATATCTCTATAGGTCTATTTCTCTATACCTCTATATCCATATCTATATCTGTAGCTCTATGTTTCTATCTCTCTATATCGCTATATCTCTACCTCTCTCTATATCTCTCTATATATCTTTATATCTTGCTATATCTCTATCTCTATCTCTCTATATCTCACCATATCTCTATGTCTCTATGTCGCTCTCTATCTCTGTATCGCTATCTATATCTCTATATTTCTATAACTCTTTGTCTCTCTATCTCTTTCCCTATAGCTCTATCTCGCTATATCTCTATCTACATCTCCAAATCTCTATCTATATCTCTATGTCTATGGCTATATATTTTTATCTCAATCTCTAGATCTCCATCTGTATATATCTCTTTCTATATCTTTCTATTTCTTCCCCTATCTCTCTCTCTCTCTCTCTCTCTCTCTATCTCACTATATCTATATATCTTCATCTCTATCTCTATCACTCTATCTCCCTATATCCTTATCTCTCTGTCTCTATATCACTCTATCGCTGTATCTCTATATTTATATCCCCTAATATATCTATCCCTATATCTCAATCCATCTCTCTATATCTCTGTTTATATATCTTGATATCTCTATCTCTCTATCCCTATATTTCTATCCATATATCTATATCTCTATCTACATCTCTATATCTTCATCTATATCTACCTCAATGTCTCTGTCTATATCTATCTCTATATCTCTATATTACTACATACATCTCTATATCTCTAGCTATCTCTCTATATCTATATCTGTCTATGCATGTAGTGAGGCAGCACTTGTTAGAGAGCTAATATCAGGGTATAAATAAATCCTCTGTATCACAGATGGGGGAAAGAAAGAGAGTGAGCATAAAGAGAGCCATCCATCAGTCTCCCAGGGGAGTGGGACAAATTAAAGCCCATAAAAGGGCCTCATTATTGGGGGCAGCTCTCCTGTCTCGGGCTCCCTCATCCTTCCACATCACCTCTCTCTCCCTCTCTCTCTCACACACACAAAACACTATAACTACCACCACCACTATCAGGGGAAAATTATACACATAAAACACGAAGGAATCTAGAGCTACTGCTAATATGTCCATATGACAATGTCCACAGGCACTCGCTGATTCATTCCACACCATCTTGGCGAGCACATACACTCGGGTTCTTTGCATATTGTATTTTAATTGATTGTTATAGCAGGTGATGAAACCACTTTATGACTGTTTTTGTGCTTGGGTAGAGCACCGTTTGATCATTTGGACTTATACAGGCTTGTGCATTTGCATTTTAATTATTTCTACTTTGTGTTGTGGAAAGGTGTAAAACATATAGCACTTGAACTTCGGTACCTTCAGCAATACTGAAGTTTTGAATTAGACCTCCACATATAATACAGCTGTATGAGGTCTAATTCAAAACTGAGCTGATGAGGCCATAATAACTGTGCGTGAATCTGATTTTTATTTCACAGTCATCTGAAAGTTTACATACTCCAAAAAGCCTATTTTAAACTGAAAAATGAATTTGCTACATAAAACCTATCCATTAACGTTACTTCATTACATCAGAGACTACAGAGTTACTGTGCATCTGGAAAGTATTCACAGCACTTCATTTTTTCCACATTTTGTTATGTTACAGCCTTATTCCAAAATGGAGTAAATTAATTTTTGCCTTCAAAATCCTACTCACATTACCCCACAATGACAACATGAAAAAAGTTTTGAAATTTTTGCAAATTTATTAAAAATAAAAAACTGAGAAATCACATGAGCATAAGTATCCACACTCTTTGCTCAATACTTTATTGATGCACCTTTGGCAGCAATTACAGCCTCAAGTCTTCTTGATGGTGATGATGCCACTCCTATCTTTGAGCAGTTTTGCCCATTCCTTTTTGTAGCACCTCTCAAGCTCCATCAGGTTGGATGGGGAGTGTCGATGCACAGCCATTTTCAAATCTCTCCAGAGGTGTGGCTGGGCCACTCAAGGACATTCACAGCGTTGTTCTGAAGCCACTCCTTTGATATCATGGCTGTGTGCTTAGGGTCATTGTCCTGCTGAAAGATGAACCGTCACCCCAATCTGAGGTCAAGAGCGCTCTGGAGCAGGTTTTCATCCAGCATGTCTCTGTGCATTGCTGCATTCATCTCTCCCTCAATCCTGACTAGTCTCCCAGTTCCTGCTGCTGAAAAACATCCCCACAGCATGATGCCGCCACCACCATGCTTCACCGTAGGGATGGTACCTGGTTTCCTCCAAGCATTATACCTGGCATTTATACCAGAGAGTTCAATCTCTGTCTCATCAGAGCAGAGAATTTTGTTCCTCATGGTCTGAGAGTCCTTCAGGTGGCTTTTAGCAAACTCCAGGTGGGCTGCCATGTGACTTTGCTAAGGGCCGCGGGGGGCTGGAACCTATCCCAGCAGTCATAGAGCATGAGGCGGGGTACACCCTGGACAGGACGGCAGTCTGTCGCAGGGCCCCATGTAGACAAACAAACACATTCACACCCGCACGCACACCTCTGGACAATTTAAAGTTTCTGTGTGTCTTTGGATGTGGGAGGAAGCTGGAGCACCCAGAGAGAACCCATGCAAACACAGGGAGAAAAGAATGCATGGTGGGTTGTGACGGGCGCTTAAGACTGCAAAGATTAGACCAATTCTGTCTATGGCAGAGCTGAGACATTGATTCATGGGTTTGAGTCCTCCAGAAGGGCCCATTCACACATAGTACAAATAAGTACAACTCAGGGCGACTCACGGCGGAACAGCTCGTATGAGTGCACCACAAACATATCGAGCTGATGGGCAGGCATGCATGATGCTTCTGCAGCAGTTTGTGCACACGGGAGCACAGTGCGAGCAGCTGCAGCTGCTGTGAAGAAAAAGAAATGAAAAATAAAAAATACATGCTGTGATGATTTTGTGCATGCGGGAACACAGTGCGAGCAGCTCTAGCATGTGTAACCACATTGTGCAGCTGCTGTGAAAATGAAAAAAAAAAAATACATGCAACCCACGTGATTTGAACCTGCACTTTCCAGAAGCTCTGATTGCCAGTCAGAAACGTTACCACTAAGCTACCATCACTGTCCTGTAAAAGGTGTGGGAAAATACCTGATATCAGGAAGGACATGGACATATTAAAAAAAACCCACACACCATATAAAAACACCGCATTTTATTGAATCACCCTTATCAAGCGGGCAATACAAGTATGAACGATCTGTTCCTCTGTCGATGACCCATGGTCACAGATGTACTGTCATGAAATGACATGAATGATGAAGCAGGGCGCTCTTATCATGTCCACATCTGCTGGCAATGTGTCCAGGCAGCCCCGCATGCGTGTCCTGCCCAACACGTCTTGTGGACGGCGTACCGCAGGACAGATGCTGCGTCATGTGAAACGGAGCTCAAGTGGGTGGCATGATATTCAGATCACCTGCTGCATGTTATGATCTGACGGTCTGTTTCACCTGGGGTAGCCTGTCAATGTGCACACCGTATGCATGCTTGCTACACCCCATTGCAACAGCAATATATGTTTTTATGTATGTCCACGTCATTACAGCAAGCAGACACACGTGTGTCACAGTGGACAGTTGTTAGTTCATGTCCGTCCAAACATGGTACATGTTCCCCAGCCAAGACATCCAGAACCACAGATCTCCGCAGCCGCTCCTGACGGGGGACATACCCCCTGTCAGTTCAGCGCGCACACACTAATGTGTCACTATGTCTGTTTGCAAAGCCACACTCATGGGGCACTTAGATAAATTTCACATCCAGTTCGACAGTGATCGTCTGCTGACTGTTGTCATGTGAACAGTGAGAATGGCCACACATGTAGATGTTCATGCGTGTCACCTGGAATTTGGCTGACACCTGCGGCGAGAGGGGTCGATGGGCCTGCTGTGAGTACCAAGGGTTATAAAAATAAAAAAATAAAAAAATCAGCAGTCCATAGGGCATTTTTTCAGTTTGTGCACCAATGTTGTGGAATGCTTTACCAAATGAAGCTTGGAATTCAAGGTTTTTGAGGATTTCAAAATTAGACTCAAAATGTTTTTGTTCTTGACTGGTTGGTAAATTTTTGTCTTGATTTTTAAATTTTTATTTTATGTATTTCCTGATTTTAACTTTTTCTGTTTGTATCTTCTGCCATTCTTCCCCTCCCAATGCCTGTCTCTCTGTCCTGTGAATCTTAGGGTGGGTGTGGCTGACCTGCTTGCCACTCTGAATCACTGTGTAATTCCTCAACTGACCCCTATCTGGCAGCTGATTGAAAATACAAGTGGCCAGTCAAAAGAGTAATGTCGAAGGAGTATTTGTGCCAAATTTGGTGCTTGTATCACCATTTGAAGGACTGTTTCAATTATCTGCTGCACTATGACCTTTCATGAGTGAGATAAGAAGATGGTTAAGGGTCAGAGCTCTGTACAGCCAAAACACCCTTGTGAGACACAAATTTTATTCCCCTACACAAAACTACTTCCAATCCCGTTTTCACCCTCACAGATTAACCCACAGACTAAATTACACAAATGTTCTTATTTAATTACAGGCCTGCTGTAAATAAAAGAAATTTGCCATCAATACAAGCAAATATTTGTTCAGTCCCATGAAATTCCCTATATAAATTATTGACAGTCTGAGGGGACAAAGGGAGTGGTGTTGGAATTTTAGCCTCAGAGCAACCATAGTGAAGATCAGCTTTAATATAATGTTGTTTTTTTGGTATGGCATAGAACAATCCCTCCCCATCCCCAAACAGCCTTCATGCACCCTCTTTGAAATACAGCCATCACCTCTCTGCACATATTTATCCAGAATATACTGCAACAGTGTTGCCCTAAATATGTTACCCAAGCTTGAGTTAACGCCTGATCAGGGAACATTAAGGGTGCAACTACAACAAGGACAGAAGCTCAGCACCTGTCCATTTTAAGAAACCTCATCAAATTAGACTTTGAGATCTCACATCACGGTCATCTTAAATGAGCAGGGCGGATGGAGTCGAAAACAGAGCGCTAGATATGATGGTACAACTCTTGAGGGGATTCTTTCCAGTGTTCACCCGCAGAGACGCTAGAAACAGGCTCGTGTAACATCTCATTTTATTTTCCTCAACGCAATGTGAGGCCCCACTTTCTACTTTTGTCTTTCAGCTCAAATTCACACACAAACTGCATTCTCAATGATTATTTGCATTAAATTATTAATATACCAGTGGTAACTGCGATGGGCTTTGGAGTCGGTGCAACCAGCTCACATTCTTTCAAGATGAACATGGCAAGAAGGAACTTCAGAGATGGTAGCCCTCATTTAAATCAAGTCAGAAAAGAAGACACTATTGATTCCTTGTACTCTGTTGCACATTGGCTTGGCTTGCCTTCTAAAACTTTTTTTTTTTTTTTTTTTTTGCAAAGGGGGTCCCGGTAGAGCTAAAAACAAAGAGGACAGACTTGTTTGAGGTTAATACTCTTGTGCACAGTGTGAGACATGCACTAACAAGAAGAAGCAGACAAAAAAGATGTTGAAAACTTCATACATTCTTGTGAAGGTTCTACCTTTGTGACCACACAGTCTGACAAAAACACAAGCCAGTGACACAACGACAAAATAAAGTATGCCATACACAGCTGTCCACCTTGTTAACCAATGACGTATAACACATGAAATTATTTGGTAGGATTAGATTCAGGGTTAGAAGATATTGATATACTTTCTCTTCCTGAAATAACGACAGGAAAGCATTTGTGCTGATTTCTTTCAATATACTCAGGTATGGTTTGAAACGGCTTGTCGCCATGGAAACCATACACGTGGATACTGCCACAGGCATTCTCTTATTGTTATGATCCATTTTTCATTGTTATTGTTGTCTTTTGTGTATCCAAGAGATAATAAGAACAAAGTTTAACACAAGCCAGGGAGAAAAGTATTTTGCTTGCATTATGGCAACTTAATGAAGACTATGGTGGCTTTGTCAAAGTTGAGAGATCGCCTTTGGCATACTCACCAGGCCGCTGGATGAAGTATGCAACCAAACATTATACACAGAGGAGTGCAAGACTGATCCCTGAGCTGTTAATAAATCAGTAGATATAAGACACACAATATGGCAACCGTGGCATATAGTCCCAGGACTAGCCCAGCCCGGTCTCACGTTTTCCCCTTCTCCTTCTCCTAACTCTAACCATGACCATAGCGTAAGTGTGTACCTTCTCCAAACGTTAACCATAACAACACCAGACCTACCCCCTTTCACCCCACATTTTGTGCCCCCATTACGAAGAACCCATAGATTAATGTACTTTTGGTAACCCAGTCCCATGTACTGCCGTGAGACTCGGTTGACTAGTCAGTGTATAGGGCATGCATACATCTTGTGGTTGCAGATGTGGAGATGGAATGAAAAACATTCAGTATTTTCTGAAGCCAGTCTTGTGAAACCTATATTTAAAGTTTTGAAAAGCCATCTGAAATTGCTTTTTGTTATCCCCAAAATAATCTAAACTATTGTCAAACTGTTGAGTGGTTGAACAAACTGTGAGAGAGGACCTACAGTATTGCAACTCAGGTCACAGAAGAGTCTTCTGTACAGGTATGTGACCAGACCGAATTTGGAACATTGTGAGGTTGGAACTGGAGTGTATGCAACAGTTGAGGGCAAGAGCCCATTTCCTTAAAGATAGGCCAAATGTGTACAATCATCTGTATCCACTGATTGTGTTGCATATAAAAAAAGGTCAGGCCCGGCAGAATGAGATGGTGTCACGCATCATCCATCCCACTACAGAACCACCTTGGGTCCTGGATGGCAGTCACCCAGGCAGCCAATAGGTCCATCGCTACCTCCTGAAAAGTAGCCATCTATTATTCTCAGCCAGGTGATATACAGACATCCACTTCCCCTTTTCAAATTGATGGAGTCTGAGGTTCCTGCATGCTGGATCATACCCAGAGACATGTCACATGTCAGAGCAGGTGTTTCCTCACAGTGCCAACAATACACCCCATATGAGTCTCCCTAAGTAATTACTCACTTTACACAGTGATTCCAGAGATCCAATAGCAAAGACATCAGTCACCGCTTAGGGCCCTGTCCCACTCGGGAGAGGATCAATTGCACATGAATTGAGTACACAAATTACGGGCGTTCGTTGTCAAACAAAAACAGCCAAAAATGACAAATGTCCCAGTATGAATTACGGATATATTAATAATATATACCGAATATATGATGAACAGTTATGGTTATATAATGCATGTAGTGAGGAAACTGATCTGACACATTGAGATTATCACGGCAGTATTACGGGTGTATTATGAATGCATCGCGCACGTGTTGCACGTGCACGGCATCTGCATTGCAGTCATAAAATAAGCACACTCGCTGCTTTCGGCATCACTATTCACAATACAGGCTCTGGAGCATTTGCTGGATTTGGACAAGTTGATCACAGAGTTAATGTTCATTTTGTCATGCAAGGGTTAACTGTTCATGAGTTTGGGGAGCGGGAGGGGGGAAGCCGCTCGGGTGTGAGATGGTGTTTTTTTTTTTTGAGTGTCACAGAAAATAGACTTCAGCATGAGTTGTGGCTAAACAGCAACTCTTCCTTTTATTGGTGTTCAATAAAAGTCCTGGATTGCAGCAGCTATTACGTCTTTGTGGATCTACACAGCCGGACCGGCACTGACTGGCAGCTATGCCGCTTTCTGCCACATATAGTACTTTGGGTTTACGTGATGTGTTTGTTATGTATTCACAGATTGTCCGCAAATCAACTGCAAAGCAGATGTAATAAAAACGCTTTATTCGTGGCCAATTTGTATGCATTTGCTACAACATATTCTAGTTTGTGATGTGGACATGATAGGCACGTAATATATCTGTTTTACACACTGTCCCGGTCTGCTGCCAAGCCGCAAATCCCCGTCAGTTGCGAATATCAGCGGTTAACGGCAGATATACATCGCACAGAGTGAGTATGTATTGTGTATGAATTGAGTATGTATGGAGTATGTAAGGCGGATGTTATCTGCATCCAGATTTTTGAACAGCTGAAAAATCCTGGCTGCGCACATGCGTGCCTCTGCGGAAGATCACAGGCGTGTTCACATGATGGCCGACTCATACAGGCATGTTACACGGATATTGTGGATGTTTGGTGAATATGGGCCAGTTTTGTGCGCAATCCATATGCAAATCCTCCTAAACACCAGTGGGACAGGGCCCTTAGGTCACTGGTGTCCAAATCTCTCAAACACACAGGAAGACAGGAAGCACTAGGACCCTAAAGACTTGGACTTTAATTCTCCTGCAAAGGTATCAGCATTATCAGATACCTTTGTCCAAGGTCTTCATGACACCATGTATTTTTATGAAGTGGTTTGTATGTTGTAAAAAGTTGTGCACAAGATTTCATACATAATCCTATGAATATCCATGCACATGCACAAATATCACTGCTGAGATGAGAGAGCCTCTCAACAAGCCCCAGACTTTTATTGCACGGTAAAGCAAACTTTTAGGTCATAAAACCAACCGGACACAGTTCCTATCCATCAAAATGGCAGTATTTGTGAATTAACTCTTGCACAATCCAAAGCAGCCAGCATTCATTTCTCCATCATCTTCACTATAATATAAACAGTAAAGTTTCAAGGTACAGTGCAGCACAAAGCCAAGTGTGGTTCGCTCGATGCACAATCAATGGAAGGAAAGAAAAAAGAAACAAGGCACAAAATGTGGAGTCTAATTGATGGTGCTGTTGTGACTGCTGCCCTTCAGAGTGCAAGAGCTTATTATTGCCCGTTGATGATTTGACACAGTTTGATCTGCACATATCCAATCGCACGGCTCCTGCAGCTGGGTTTGTTTACGGATTGATTGATCAAAGGGCCCTCATGTGTCTCTTTGTTTGTTTCATGTATGCACACAGAGGACTGGCTTATACTACCACTGTGCAAAAATAGTAATTTTTTAGTCCATTTGATGTACGCGCAATAGATTTGTTACGACTCTGACTTACTCGCCGATAAAAACTATTTTTTCAAATGAAGAAAAACGAGCTTGAATTGCAGAAGTTTCTCCTCATGCATATGCACATATTTCATTAAGACATTTCGACATGTAATCTTGATAATGTGATAGTAATCGTGTACGTGTGGATGTTATTTCTTACACACACAATCACACAAGCACAGCAGAAAACAATCTCAGACATGCACAGACATTCTGAACATGCACTGTCTTGAAGCAGACAGTGGTACTGGTGCACCATGAATACTGCATTGACAATATGTTTAAAACACATATGGTTTATAGTCTATCAAAACTTACAGCAGCATCCTGCTGGCAGAGCTTTGGGGAACTGCAGTGGCATGATTTGTACACGTTGCACTTCATAAAGCATTTACCAGTCAACATTTGTCTGAACGGGGAGTAAGCACTTTATGGAGAGGACGACTGGAAGATGACAAGCAGCAGAGGACGACAGATCCTGGCTCAGCCAGTGGCAGGGAGCACACCTGTGTGTGTGTGTGTGTGTGTGTGTGTGTGTGTGTGTGTGTGTGTGTGTGTGTGTGTGTGTGTGTGTGTGTGTGTGTGTGTGTGTGTGTGTGTGTGCGTGCGTGTGCACAGGATTGTACATGTGTGTGCGCGCATTCAGATATGTATTTAGTTGGTTATGTGCGTGTCTGGGTGCAGGTCATTAGAGGAAGCTTGCTGTGCCCTGATTTGTGCATTCACAGTGTGTGAACACAGCAAGGCATCGATTAGAGCTTTGTGTGGCATTTCACGCGAGGTCTCATCTCTCCACCTTCATTTCCTACTGCCACTGGATCAAATCTGCATCAAGCGGTGGCGTATGTGCTGTGTGCAGGAGCAAAAGAGAGGCAGTGACCTTTGTGGTGTTAAAAGTCCAACAAACCAGTACATGTGGCATCAGCCAACACAAAGTACAGCTAAGGCACTTGTTGCATTATGTTTTAAAGACACTGGATACAATACAGTGAAGGATGGATTTATTAAAAATATTTTTTAATTAAACATTTGATGAGCCCAATCATTTGAATAAAATACTATTACTTCATCCCTAAATCATACCAAATGGACTGCATTTATATTGCATTTTCCATCTGAATCAGAAGCTCAAAGTACTTTACAATAATGCCTCACATTCACCCATTCAAACATAAACTCACACACCAATGTCAGGGTGCTGCCATGCAAGGTGCTTAATTGCACACTGGCAGCAACTATACGAGAATATATGAATAGCGTGGTTTTACATACGCGTGCCCACACACACACACACACACACACACACACACACACACACACACACACACACACACACACACACACACACACACACACACACACACGGGTCATGGGGTGCTGGAGCCTATCCCATTCAGTCATAAGGCGTGACGCAGGGTACACCCTGGACAGGACGAATGGGTGCTAACATGCATGCCTGTGTGTTCAGCGAGTGCACATGTGGCCTGAACTCAGCTATGGAAGGCTGGTATGAATAATCAACTGTCAATAACAGCAAAACCCTGCTTTTGAATTTAGAACAAATTTTTATTGGGCTATGGTACAGTAACTTTCTGCTGCCTCAAGACTGCAGCTGGATTTCACACTGCAAGTATTTTCTTTAGAAAGCTTTATTAGCAACATATTGAACATGCAGTAAAGCTTCTCTTTTTTGTTTGGTGGCTCTGCAGGCCACATGCAGCCTATCTTTGCCAAGGTTCCACAATGTGGCTCTTTGTTCTTCATTCTTTTGTTTCATTACTTTGTAACTCTGGTTGTTACCGTGCCATTTTTGAAACTTTTAAAGCGCGAGTCAAGTTTTCTGCTTTTTCTAGACACCTTCCTAGCCGAGTATTTCAGATTAAGAGCACATTTGCCAAAAGCGTGTTTTCCTTCTTCTGTAACTTTACAACTCTCGTTGTACCACCTTTAATTTTTTGCTAAATTTTTACAAAGACTTTAATTCGGTCTTCCACAAGTTTTTAAAGCTGACCTAGCATTCTTTTGAGAACAAACACCTAAACCTTCATTGGGTCAAAAAACAAACAAACAATGGAATCACCGAACTAACAGGTTCAACTCCTGGAATCACAGGAGAAAACTAGTGGTTCAACCCCAGACACAGGCAAGCTAAGGCCCCAAAGGCCCATCAAGAAATCGAACCGGACCGGTCAACAGAACCACCTCCAGATGATGGGCCCAGCTAAGTGACCCAAATAAGGTTCCTCAGTGCTTTGTTGTCAATAGATGCAAAGTGGTTTTTAAACATAATCATTAGGAAATTTTCATAATGATAATAATAACTGGTGACCCAAATTCATCACAAAATTCTAATCAGATTTATTCCCTTTTAAATTCTTAAATTTTGTTCTTTCACTGTTTTATCTTCTAACGTCTCATGATTAACAGATTGTCTCCATAATAAAACCAGGAATTATTATTCATCTTCTCAAAATGTCAGTCACTTGTTTGTCCTTTGTATATATGTAAATAAATGTGTAAATATTAAGCCAGTGGTTTTTATTGTGTTCAGTTGAAACAGTTTTGATCAAGCGTATCAAGGGCTCATGACTGTAGATCAGAGACTGATTAATGTTGTTAAGGAAGTTAACATTCCTGTGTTTAAATCAGGTGGAGCCACAAATTTGAGGAATAAATCTCATATTTAATTCAATATTGTCTTAACTCATATTTTGTTATGTAAATTTATTGCAAGCACGTAGGTGCTTTCCAGAATTAATAATATTAACAATAATACTCATGATGGATGACTAATCCTGGTCACCATAAGGAGGACATTTCAATATCAAATATTAATAAATCTAAATATTGAAACTGTTACATTTTCTTGTCTGAAATTAATAAGAGTATCATAAATCTCGATGTAGCGTTGTAGTGAAATCAAAGAATTTGCGCACTGACGTGATCAGTGCATGTTTAAAGCAGATAGCCTCTGCCGCCTTTCGCTCGGATCGAGGCATCTTGACGTATGTGTGATGCAAGTCAGGATCAAAGCATGGAGAAAAGAAAAAAACAATTACTCCTAAATATCAGGAATTGTGGATTGAGTGCACATCACACCTTCCTCATGCTGTCGGAGCCCACTGAGCCGAGCGTGTGTCTGAGGTGGTTCACACTTTCCCCGCATGGTGCCACTTTCAGAATGTAAAGTTACATTTATCTCCCCACTTTTTCCTGATACGAAAAATGATCTGATCCATGAATAAAAACTGTAATCTGATCTAAATCTAAAGCCCCTGTCACACATAGCAAGAATGTACAGGAACCAGGCCGAAACGGCAAATATTACCATCATCGGGTGCAGTCGGGAGGGAAAGAGGCGTGGTCAGCAGTGTCAGAATGCATCCAGATTACCTCATCCACACCTGCACAATGGCATCCAAAGCTGTGTCATCTGCAACAGGTAGATGACACAGACTGCTGTCAGACAGCCATAAAAGGCCCTGAAGACTGTCCGATGTCCAAACGTCTGGATGGCGAACATGGGACCGGAGTGGGAGAGAGAGTGCTGTGTTATCACTCAGCTGTGTGTGTGTGTGTGTGTATTCATAATCGCTGCATGAGCCATTAAGCACGCACGGGGCACACGTGCCACTGGACACCTTTGCTGAAAGTTTGTTGGTGTGGGCCAAACAGTCACCCCATGCGTCAGATGCAGCCTTTCCAGCGAACTTTAATTTCTTTTTTCTTTTTTACTCACTTCAGGAGCACAACACAACTCTGTACACCGTGATTATCACATGGGATTTAATTTTTGCGTGTTTATTTCAGCACACAGCAGCCAGGTGAGGCTTTTCGCCACAGGCTGTGGTTTGGTTCCTGTGTGCTCTGAAGCGATCGTGGCTCCATGCTGGAGGTCAATTTCATGTTTAATAACGTTGTCACGGTCTGGGATACAGTTCCACGTCACACCTCCCACAGAGTTTAGATGGTGAGCAGTAAATAATATATATATATTACAGTGATGAGATCTGTTCAGCTCCATGCCTCACGTGCGCTATGATGCATTACTGTCCATGAGATCATGGAGAGACGCAGCGGCACACGGTGCTTTCGGTTTGATAGCACGCTGTTCACATTCACTGTATATGATGAATGCCTGCCACATACATGTTACTACATATCAACATTTCCTTTGCCCTCCCTGGCCGGGGTCCAGTGGAGGTGGACATCCCACAACATGTTGACAGGCTTTACTATGACTGATCGATCTCAGAGCTCAATCAACCGTGATCAGATCATTTCAAATGCTGTTTTAATGCCGTCAGAGTATGTAGACTGTGATCAGCTGATGCAAAAACTGCATATAGACCACCATCAGATGTCTGTGGCATCTCGATGGCACCAAAAGTGTTTTGAACACATGCAACACACTTGGGACAGCTGATATGTAGATGTTCACAGACAGCTGTCTATCGGTCTTCAGACCGCAAGTCAATATTTCATGATTGTGGCCGGATGTGTCATTCTGATGCAATTCGGCCTCAATTGGCATATGTGTGATGGGGATATACGAGTGATCTGCTGCACACCTCAACGTGTCAGATGTACCAGCTTGAAACTGAACAATGGACTTCAGCCTATGTACAGTGTGGTGAAACCAAAACATATATGCTACTGCTTTTAAAATCAGGACTATGGGTGTCAATCTGCATCTTTGATGACAATAGTTACTGCTTTTACATATACGTATTATGCAAGAGTCAGAAGATTTAACTGTAATTAAGGTGAACCTTTTAAAATGCATAAACATCCTTTGTGCAATTGATCGTGTTCACTCAGGTGCTTATTTTGTTAAAATGATGCTTATAATTTAACAACACGTAACTGTATGTGGAATTTGGAATATGACTTCAGTTTGGAAGAAAAGTTTTGCTTTGTTAAAAAAAAGGTTAAATGTCATAATAAGATTTATATTTACTGTTGACTTTTTGTGATCAACTTGGTCTTTATGTAAATGCATTTGGAGCGAGAGTCATTATGAAAGACTCATCTGACTTTGACAAAATGTAGCAGCTTTGTTGGGGCTACAAAAGAGAAGAAGTGATTTTGGATCTGGTCAGGATTGCAATTTTTGCAGTTTTATTGAAATTACGTCAAATATTTTATAACTTAACGTTATAAATGTTCATACAACTGCCCCCTCCCCCCAATATGTCTGACACTTTGTGTGGGTGTGGCCTCACTCAAGTCAGGATTGTTTAAAGTAATTTAGAAATAAATCAGACGATGGGATCTAATAGAGTGACACAATGTGTGATGACACTGTGGGCTGTAAAGTGGATCCTTCAGGAGGAAAATCAAGCGTGTCCGCTCTGGAATATTTACATACACACATCCACGGCGAGCGGCCCTTAACACAGCAAGGTGCTCAGGAGGCCACTGGAAGCACGTAGGGTGGAAAGCTGAAATCAGCACCACATGCACGAAAAGAAAATCTGGCTGGAACTACACAAGAAACAGAACATGTCTTTTAATGAACCAACCGTGGTCCTCGGTCATAATTTTCAAAGAAGCAGCCAAGATTAAAGTCAAAGGAGTCTCCCAATGGCTTCAAGTCTGCGTTGCTTTGAAAAATACCCCCAGTGTACCCCCCCCACCCAGCCCCGCCCGCCCGCCTGCCGCCTTTTCTCGCCCACCCCATCTTTCTCTTTTTCTCTCCTTTCTTGCTCGATGTTTCTCTTTCTTTTCTGCTTTTTTTTTTATCTCTTTTCAAATAACTGGAGCTGCATTTTAGCCACCAATTCTCGCCCCTGATCCCATCATTAAAAAGGCTCAGGCAGAACAAGGGCTCTTTTTTTTCTTCTTCGTCTTCTTTTAACGTGTGTGTCAGCGTGCACGTGTGTGCGTGTGGAAGAAAGAGCGAGACAGACAGAGAAAGGCTGACAGACCTGGGCCTGCCAAGCGACGTAGCGCTCACTCTTTAAGTGCAACAGACACCTCCTCTCCAACTACAGAACTAACACTATGCCACGCGCACGCACAATAGCATGAATAATTGATCGGCCTGGGGCTTCACGTGTTAAGAACAGAGGAGGCGTGCCAGTAGCGTTTTCACTTCAAATTTGTATCGTCTTTAGTCTCAGCCAGCCATCTACATTTCTAACACCTGCCTCAGTCAGATGTACGCCGGTGCACTAGCCCCGGAACTATCTTTCATCTCACGCACACTGTTACTGGAAGAAGAGGAAAAAAACATACACTTTCAAGAGATCATTATCTAGTAGGAAAACCAGGACACAAGTTCGATAGCTTCCCTTTTTTCCTCCCACCTCTACCGGCAGGAACCTTTGTTAGATCATTTCAACACCTGTGCTGTTGCTTTTTTCAAAGCACCAAAGAGCATCTTTACGAAGAATGTTTTGTATTGTAGAAAGCACATTTTAAGTAAAACATCAGGTTTTTAATGTGATATCACAATACAAGAAACAGTACAGGCAATTAGTCATATTTTATCCAACTATAGTCATTGAATCACCACATTAAAGCCACAGTGTGTTGAATTTAGTGTCATCTAGTGGTGAGGTTGTAGATTGCATTATGCAATCACAGGTCACAATATTGTTTCTGTTCACATTTCTGTTTCTTTGGTGACAGGGGCTGATTCTCCCTTGTTTTCTCTTGTGATCAGCAATATGCATGATCCTCCAGTTCATAAAAATGCAGGTTCTCAAACTGAAAAAAAGGATATATTTAGGCTGGTTTTCTTTTTAGGGGTTTAACACCTTTGCGAGTGTCTCCACCACAGAGATGGCCCCTGAAAGGTGGTTTTTCTGAGCCTTTTCATGGGAGAAAAACTCACTCACTGTTTCAGCTAGGTACTTCTGAGTGGCGCTGAAATGCTGTTGGGTTGGACTCGGTGCGGACTGGTCAGACTTATGCAGGAGATAGTGACAAAAAACAAGTGGTAACTGTAAACACAAGTTTAAGAAAATTAAACAGAATGGACAGCAGATGCAAAAAATCGAAAGATGAGTAGATTTGTAGTCTGGATGGCATCCACCCAGACAGACAACCGACCCATCCCCACCTCTCGAGAATAACCATCTAGCGGCTGCATCCAGATGAAATGTGGGTGTCCACTTGGGTTTCTCCAGCTGCTGGGATTTGTGGCACTCAGACAACTGCCTGCTGGATCATAAGAAAAGTGCCACAAAGCTGATGTTAACTCACCATGCAAATTATACCCATCATCTGATTCTCCCTAAGTAAACATTTGGTTGACACAAAGTCATTCCAGCAGTACCCAAGTATCTTCTGAAGAGACAGAATACTAATGACACCCAGTTGTCACACCTTAGAGCACCTATAGTTTACTTGCAGTTTATTTATGGCTAATATGCTGGTCTTTTCATGCTGAGGTAGCTCATGCAGGTATGTATGGCACAAAAACGCCAGCAGACAAACATCAACCAGAATAAAATAAAGTCAAGATGAGCCCATGATGGCAATTTGTTGGTTTGTTTTCTCATGTGGCCTACACCAAAGAACTCCTAAAAGCTGTAATGGCCTTGCATCCTGTTCAGAAGATAAAACAGAGACTATTTCGTTTGTGAAATTGTGATTGAAACCCATTTGGGGTCGTCATGATCTCGCAGTTAAAGTGGTGGGGTTAAGACCGTGAATCCTTGATTAAACTTCCCCATCAGACCCAAAAAAATCACTAAGAGCCCTAGGCCAAGATCCTAAATCCTAAAGTTGCTCCCAGTGTGCAGCTGAGCACCTTCCATGCTGACATTGGTGTGTGAGTGAGTGTATGAATGGTTGAATGTGAGGCATTACTGTAAATCTCTTTGAGCTTCTGATTCAGATGGAAACACACAGTATAAATTCAGTCCATTCACTATTTTAACCTGTTTCCTCAGAAATAAGTTGACTGACCCCATGACAAAGTATGAAAACATTCACACACAGTTAGCAGGGCGTAGTTTGATGAAGTAGGCAGATAAGCTCACCTTCAGCCCGTGTCACCGTATATAATGTTATACTTACAGTATGTTAAAAAACATGAACTTCCTTGCAAAGCTGTCTGAGAAGTGCTAGCATTACTTTGAGTTGGCTGCCAAGCTGTTCATAACTATGTAATGGACTCATGCATTATAAAGACCTGGCTACGATTGAAAACGCCGCAGTCAAAAACAACAAGTGATCAAAGATCCTGAAGTTGACTGAAGACGAACTGGAGATGGCTTGACCTTAAATATACTCGGGCCCCCCCAGTGGACAGGAGACCCAGCTCCCTCCTCTGTAAACAGTCCTGTAATATTAAACACAGAAGACGTCACAGAAGAGCTCTAATGTTTGTTCCACTGTGCTGTGGATTGGGATGTTTTGCCCAGGGTCAGCGTCCCACCATTATGACATCACTCAGGACTCAAGCAGGAGGCTATCAAAGGCTGAGCGGCGATGTATCATATTCATCAATGGAAAATATTTATATACATATCCACCCTTGCCACCCGAGAAGGGAAACATTTCCTTTTTAAGGAGGCAATCCGCTGGCAACACATGAAATGCAATGGAAGATCAAATAAGGTGGCGGGGAAAGAAAAATACAAAAAACACGGGGTGAAAAGGAAGACATTAAAAGAAGAGGAAATTCTTCTAAAGTGCAATGATTGAGCAGTGACTGATTGAGCGGTGGTGGTTTTCTGGAGTAACTGTCCAATGCTACTTTTGATTTAGTGCTCGTGAGCAATCAATAGAAAGGACTTCGGGTGGTGTTTCTAATTAAGGTAATTCATGGTCTGGCTCATATGGGTAAATTACAGATTACTGTACACATGTAGATCCACATCATGTGCACCTCACATCAGTTAACTTTGCTACTTTTACTTTTTGATATCAACACCCAGTGTCTGTTTACTGGAAACACAAAGACAGAGGAGGAGGTTTGTGTGTGATTGTCCCTGTCCTGTAGGTCTGGGACTTTCTCTAAAGCCCTTCCTTTTTATTGGCAGCGCTTCCAAAGACACAATTTGATGGAAAAGGAGGATGTAAAACCTGCTGAGGATCAAAAAGGCTTGACAGTAGGTGGATAATTCTCAACTCCTCGTGACTCCATCAGTTGAAAGGTGGAGGAAATTTATCTGTTTGTGTTTCTTGACCCCCAGTGTGATGATGATTTGATGATTTCACTTCAGTGAAAACTTTAGAAGAAACATTTTAGGTTTACAGTGAAGTTATTGCCTATATTGACATATGGGGAAGTGATGGTCTAGTGGTTAAATGTTGGGCTTCAGACCAGAGGATGCTCGGTTCAAACCCCAGCCTGACCGGAAAATCACTAAGGGCCCTTGGGCAAGGTCCTTAATCCCCTAGTTGCTACTGGTGTGTAGTGAACACCATATGTCCCTTCTGGGCACCTGTACCAACATGGTGATGCAACATGGTGGCCCCAGTTGTGGGCCTACTTCCATGTAGATATGAAGGGCTCATTCTAAACTTGTGAAAACACACTGATTCATTGTTGCACTGATGAACAGATGTTATGAATGCTATATTCCATTTCTGATTAACACCCACCTCTAACAGGATGTTAAAGCTACATTAATATACAAGTAATTTGAATCAATTTGTGACATGTTTGAGAATAACAATGCTCTCAAGTGGTGGCATCCCACCCACCAAGAGTTAGACATTCATTTGCTTAATGCTATGGAATCCAAGGATAAGCACTAGCAGCAATGGGCCTCATGGTCAATAAAGGACTTGCTTTTTCTTCAATCCCACATTGAAATCATACTACAATAGAATTTGAGCAATGTTTGACTGTTGGCTGTTCTACTCATCCCAGGTCCTTGTGCCAGTTTCCACAAAACTTCATATGTGGTTGACTGTTATTCCAAGAATTACACTTAAAGGTTTGTTATGGCAAAGGTCAAAGTCATTGGAGTCAAAGATAAAAAATTTTCTTTCTGATTTGGACCATACCAAGTACACATAAGGTTCTGAAAGGTTCTGAAATTGCCCAAGTTAGGTCAAATTTGCCAAAAAATGGAGTCAATGATCAAAATTTAACTTTTTTTACTCGAAGTTGCACCAATCACGATATGCATATGGAGGTGGACTCTGGAATTGTCCAGCAAAGTCAAATTTGCCAACGGGCAGTTACTGTGACTGCCTGCCTGTTTGTTGGACTACTGCTCCCAGGTCCTTTTGCTGTTGTTGTGACACTTCGTCTTCATGCCCACATACCTGATGACATTAAAGACAATTGCCTCAGAGAATGAATATGAAATCACAGCCAATTTGAATTACATCGAATCAACTTTGGATTATAGCAAAACATATGATGATACATCCAGGAATTACTATTACCAACCCAAATCTATCTGAAGTAATTGAACTACTAGACAGAAAAAATATCAGTTCCTCATAACCAGAAATTTAGTCTCTTCTGTCTTATTTTAACAAGGAAAAGAATTACAGGATTCACACATTTTAATAAAAGTGTAGAATGAAGATACGTTGAAATATTGTTGTGTGGGCCGCTGAAGAGGAGGTACTGCTGGCCCACCACCACAAGATGGCGCCCTGCTTGAAGTGCGGGCTTCAAGCACGAGAGGGCGTCGGCTTTGCTGGAGGTGACAGCTGTCATCAATCAACACAAGCTGTCACCCATCATCACCACTACAAAGACCGGACTGCAACTCCACCTCCTCGCCGAGAAATCAACTACCATTCAGGTAAATTCTCTGCTGACTAACACTGTGTGTGTAATAACTTGAACTTCTATTGCAGCCGTTTTCCTGGAGTGTTGCCTTATCTGGAGGATTGGCGTTTGGTGTGACAGCGACGGCTTCGCCTCACACCCCAACTCAGATAAGTGGTTGACCAGGAGCTGCACGAGTGTGTGTGATTGGAGGTGGAGGTTTTCCCTCCTTTACTTAATACAGACTGTGGGATTACTGAGTGTGCGAACTCACACTCATCTGGACTGTCTTTGTTCTCTGCCAGCAGTACCGGGTCTGACTGCTGAAGACAGCGGCCACCTGGGGCGCAGGGCTTGGCGGCTCCGGTGTTCTTCAGCTCCGTTGGTGGTGGAAGCTGTGTGGGGATCCAGCTCTTCTCTCTCCAGGCGTCTTCTATCATCGAGCCTGCCCACACGTCACCTGGTGTATGATTGACAGTCCACCATATTGTTATTGTCTGTACGTTGTTGTGCGATTCACAACATTAAATTGTTACTTTTTGGCTTATCCATTGTCCGTTCATTAACGCCCCCTGTTGTGGGTCCGTGTCACGTCACTTTCACAACAGGATTTCTCGGCCAGCGTCATGGATCCCGAGGGGCGTCAACCATCGCTTGAACAGCCAATGGGAGAGCAAGGTGCACAGGCAGGAAGCGTGTTGGGTGAGCTGCAGCACATCTTAACCGCCTTTGCCGCTCGGTTGGACTTAGTTATCGAGCAGAGCAGTGTTCTCAATCGCAGGATAGAGGCTCTCACCGCCCAGGTGGAAGCGCATGCTCAGGGCGCTGCTGCAGCACCTCCTCCTGCTGACCGTGTGCCAGAAACAGACATTCCGCTGGTCGTTCAACGACCCCCCCCACCTTCCCCTGAAGCATACATAAGCCCTCCGGAGCCGTACGGAGGATGTGTGGAGAGGTGCGCGGACTTCTTGATGCAGTGCTCGCTCGTCTTTTCACAGCGTCCCGTCATGTACGCGTCAGACGCCAGCCGGGTGGCTTACGTTATAAACTTGCTTCGTGGAGAGGCACGCGCCTGGGCTACGGCGCTTTGGGAGCAGAATTCACGGCTCCTAACGGTTTATACTGAGTTTGTGAGGGAGTTCCGACAGGTGTTCGACCACCCTCATAGAGGCGAGACCGCTTCAAGTGTGCTGCTGTCGATAAGACAGGGGCGTCGGAGCGCAGCAAAGTATGCAGTCGACTTCCGCATCGCGGCAGCGCGAGCCGGCTGGAATACTGTTGCGCTCCGCGCCGCCTTTGTAAACGGACTGTCTCTGGTCCTCAAGGAGCACCTGGTGGCGAAGGACGAGCCGCGGGATTTAGATGGGCTTATCGACCTGGTTATACGGTTAGACAACCGATTAACAGAACACCGACGGGAGCGAGACGAAGGGCGTGGTCAGGCACAAGCCGTCCCTCTTCCTCCCGGGTCTGAAAGGGAGCCGACTTACCCACGCTCCACTGCCAGGGCTCTCCACGTGACAACAGCTCCCCCTGCTGACGTTGCTATGGAAACGAGCAGGGCCAAAAAACGATCAGATCAGAGACAAAGGAGGCTGATCCGTGGAGAGTGTTTTCTCTGCAGCTCTACTGAGCACACACAGAGAGAATGCCCCAAACGATCAAAACAGCGGCACTCGTCCTTAGAGACTGGGCTAAGGGTGGGTCACAATACCCACGCGGGGAGACCCCGTAAATCTGCACGAATCCCAGTCACGATCCTGAGTGAGGATTTAACCCTTCACGCCCCAGCACTGGTGGACATGGGGTCGGAGGGAAATCTGCTGGATAGCAGATGGGCAAAGGAGGTTGGGCTCCCTCTAGTGGCCTTACCGTCACCATTGTCGGTGCGGGCACTAGATGGCACCCTTCTTCCACTAATCACACACCAGACTCAGCCAGTGACATTGGTGGTGTCTGGGAATCACAGGGAGGAGATTGTGTTTTATGTAACACCTTCTACCTCCCGAGTGATTTTGGGTTTTCCATGGGTGTTAAAACACAATCCCCGGATTGATTGGCCGTCTGGGGTTGTGGTTCAGTGGAGCGAAACCTGCCACCGGGAGTGTTTAGGATCCTCGGTTCCACCCGGTGTGACAGCTAAGGAGGAGGTTTTAGTCCCCCCCAATCTGGCGTCGGTGCCAGCCGAGTACCACGACCTTGCTGACGTCTTCAGCAAGGATCTGGCACTCACGCTGCCCACGCACCGTCCGTACGATTGTGCCATTGATTTGATACCGGGCGCTGAGTACCCGTCCAGCAGGCTGTACAACCTCTCACGTCCGGAACGCGAATCAATGGAGACCTGCATCCGGGACTCGTTAGCTGCCGGGTTGATGCGGAACTCCACCTCCCCAATGGGTGCTGGTTTCTTTTTTGTGGGCAAGAAGGACGGCGGACTCCGTCCATGCATTGATTACAGAGGGCTGAACGAGATCACGGTTCGAAACCGATACCCGTTACGTCTGTTGGATTCAGTGTTCACGCCCCTGCATGGAGCCCAAATTTTCATGAAATTGGATCTTAGGAATGCTTATCACCTGGTTCGGATCCGGGAGGGAGACGAGTGGAAGACGGCATTTAACACCCCGTTAGGTCACTTTGAGTACCTGGTCATGCCGTTCGGCCTCACCAATGCGCCCGCGACGTTCCAAGCATTGGTTAATGACGTCTTGCGGGACTTCCTGCATCGGTTTGTCTTCGTATATCTAGACGATATACTCATTTTTTCTCCGGATCCTGAGACCCATGTTAAGCATGTACGTCAGGTCCTACAGCGGTTGTTGGAGAACCGGCTGTTTGTGAAGGGCGAGAAGTGTGAGTTCCACCGCACTTCTTTGTCCTTCTTGGGATTCATAATCTCCTCCAACTCCGTCGCCCCTGATCCGGCCAAGGTTGCGGCGGTGAGAGATTGGCCCCAACCAACGAACCGTAGGAAACTACAACAGTTCCTCGGTTTTGCAAATTTCTACCGGAGGTTCATCAAGGGCTACAGTCAGGTAGTTAGCCCCCTGACAGCCCTGACCTCCACAAAAGTCCCCTTCACCTGGTCGGATCGGTGCGAAGCCGCGTTTAGGGAGTTGAAACGCCGGTTCTCAGCTGCACCAGTTCTGGTGCAGCCCGATCCCAAGCGCCAGTTTGTTGTTGAAGTGGATGCCTCTGACTCAGGGATAGGAGCCGTGCTATCCCAGAGCGGGGAGTCCGACAAGGTTCTCCATCCATGTGCCTACTTTTCCCGCAGGTTGACCCCAGCTGAACGGAACTATGACGTCGGCAATCGGGAACTTCTTGCGGTGAAGGAGGCTCTTGAAGAGTGGAGACACCTGTTGGAGGGAGCATCGGTACCATTTACAGTTTTCACGGACCATCGGAACCTGGAGTACATCCGGACCGCGAAGCGTCTGAACCCCAGGCAAGCCCGCTGGTCGCTGTTCTTCGGGTGTTTTGACTTCCGGATCACCTACCGCCCCGGGACAAAGAACCAACGATCTGATGCCCTGTCCCGGGTGCACGAAGAGGAGGTCAAGACCGAGCTGTCAGACCCCCCTGACACCATCATCCCCGAGTCCACTGTCGTGGCCGCCCTTACCTGGGACGTGGAGAAGACCATCCGGGAGGACCTGACACGGAGCCCGGACCCGGGGACCGGTCCGAAGAACAAACTGTACGTCCCACCAGAGGCCAGGGCTGCGGTCCTTGACACTCTATCACGGTTCCAAGCTCTCCTGTCACCCAGGGGTGTGAAGAACCGTGGCAGTGGTCCGGCAGCGCTTCTGGTGGGCGTCTATGGAAGCCGACGTCCGGGAGTATGTCCAGGCCTGCACCACCTGCACCAGGGGCAAAGCTGACCATCATAAGGCCCAAGGCCTCCTCCAGCCTCTGCCAGTGCCTCGTCGCCCCTGGTCTCATATCGGCCTGGACTTTGTCACGGGCCTCCCGCCGTCCCAGGGAAACACCACCATCCTAATGATAGTGGACCGGTTTTCCAAGGCGGCCCACTTCGTGGCCCTCCCGAAGCTCCCGACGGCCCAGGAGACTGCAGACCTCCTGGTCCACCACGTCGTGCGTCTGCATGGGATTCCATCAGACATTGTCTCGGATCGTGGTCCTCAGTTCTCCTCCCAGGTCTGGAGGAGTTTCTGTAGGGAACTGGGGGCCACCGTCAGTCTCTCGTCTGGGTACCACCCCCAGACGAACGGGCAGGCAGAGCGGACAAACCAGGAACTGGAGCAGGCCCTCCGTTGCGTGACCTCCGCGCACACCGACGGCCTGGAGTGACCATCTGCCTGGATCGAGTACGCTCATAACAGCCAAGTCTCGTCTGCCACCGGCCTCTCCCCATTTGAAGTGTGTTTGGGGTACCAGCCCCCATTGTTCCCGCTAGTGGAGGGAGAGGTCGGGGTGCCCTCGGTCCAGGCCCATCTGAGAAGGTGCCGTCGGGTGTGGCGTACCGCCCGCTCTGCCCTGCTCAAAGCCCGATGAGGGCCAAGAACCATGCAGACCGCCGGCGTGCCCCGGCCCCTGCGTACCAGCCTGGGCAGGAGGTTTGGCTTTCTACAAGGACATTCCCCTGCAAGTGGAATCCCAAAAGTTGAAGGACAGATACATCGGACCTTTCCCTATCCTCAAGGTCCTCAGTCCAGCCGCAGTGAAGCTGAAGCTGCCAGCTTCACTGCGGATCCACCCGGTTTTCCATGTGTCCCACATCAAACCTCATCACGTGTCACCCCTCTGTACTCCCGGACCAGCGCCGCCTCCTGCCCGGATCATCGACGGGGAGCCGGCTTGGACCGTGCGCCGGCTCCTGGACGTCCGTCGGAAGGGCCGGGGGGTTCCAGTATTTGGTGGACTGGGAGGGGTATGGACCCGAAGAACGCTCCTGGGTGAAGAGGAGCTTCATCCTGGACCCGGCCCTCCTGGCCGACTTCTACCGGCGGCACCCGGACAAGCCTGGTCGGGCGCCAGGAGGCGCCCGTTGAGGGGGGGGTCCTGTTGTGTGGGCCACTGAAGAGGAGGTACTGCTGGCCCACCACCACAAGATGGCGCCCTGCTTGAAGTGCGGGCTTCAAGCACGAGAGGGCGTCGGCTTTGCTGGAGGTGACAGCTGTCATCAATCAACACAAGCTGTCACCCATCACCACCACTACAAAGACCGGACTGCAACTCCACCTCCTCGCCGAGAAATCAACTACCATTCAGGTAAATTCTCTGCTGACTAACACTGTGTGTGTAATAACTTGAACTTCTATTGCAGCCGTTTTCCCTGAGTGTTGCCTTATCTGGAGGATTGGCGTTGGTGTGACAGCGACGGCTTCGCCTCACACCCCAACTCAGATAAGTGGTTGACCAGGAGCTGCACGAGTGTGTGTGATTGGAGGTTTTCCCTCCTTTACTTAATACAGACTGTGGATTACTGAGTGTGCGAACTCACACTCATCTGGACTGTCTCTGTTCTCTGCCAGCAGTACCGGGTCTGACTGCTGAAGACAGCGGCCACCTGGGGCGCAGGGCTTGGCGGCTCCGGTGTTCTTCAGCTCCGTTGGTGGTGGAAGCTGTGTGGGGATCCAGCTCTTCTCTCTCCAGGCGCCTTCTATCGTCGAGCCTGCCCACACGTCACCTGGTGTATGATTGACAGTCCACCATATTGTTATTGTCTGTACGTTGTTGTGCGATTCACAACATTAAATTGTTACTTTTTGGCTTATCCATTGTCCGTTCATTAACGCCCCCTGTTGTGGGTCCGTGTCACGTCACTTTCACAGCAAATATAAATCTTTCAGTTTCTAGGTGAGAGGATTAGTTTGTGTGTTTATGAATTTTTTTCATTATTCATAAAAAAAATCACTTGCATTCAGTATCTGTAAAATACGAAGGTGGTGAGCAGTAATGCACCTGCAGGTTTGCACAAATTCAAAGTCGTTGTCCACTTCCAGTCAGCAGCATCTTGCCTCAATGAGTGCATATTTTGCTGCTTAGTGTGCAATAAAGAAGTGTTAGACCTGCAAGCCACTATTAAACCTGAAGACTTCAAATGATACCATGCATAGCATCAAAAAACAGTGCCAAGCTTTCTAACAGACAGGTGGGCTAAGTGGGAAAGAATGACAGAAAATGACACTCGTGCCAGAACGCCACTGCAGCGCCACGTGCTTATGCCAGCAAAAATGGTTTAAACACACCCCCATGAATATGCAATTTCTGTATGAAGAGTTTGACAACAAAGGGCCTGCAGCATTGTTTTTGATGAGGCTACATTGTGTGTGTGTGTGTGTGTGTGTGTGTGTGTGTGTGTGTGTGTGTGTGTGTGTGTGTGTGTGTGTGTGTGTGTGTGTGTGTGTGTGTGTGTGTGTGTGTGTAGAAATGCAGGTTTCCACCACTGTGTCCTACTTACTGTGTATCTCTGATTATGTCCTATTAGGAAAGAATAGGAAAAATTAAGTCTAGAAGAACAGACAACACAGTCTCAAATTTACCGAATCAGAAATTGTGGGATGATACAAACAAAACATGAATGTGTGTCTAACAGTAAAATACTGTATTTCAAAGATGGCTAATTTACCAGTGTCTCTTTTAGGTAAAATTAATATAGTGAAAATGAATGTTTTTCTACCTTTTTCAGTGTATTCCTCTGCTCTTACCAAAAACATTTTTTCAAATCTATCACTCAATTACTAATTCACAGGAGATGTAATTACGTTTATCTCATTGCTAGGATGATACAGAACATTATTATCCTGGAAATCTCCACGCCCCCATCTACTTCTTTATGGCTGAAACATCTCTTTTTTGTTTTTTTAACATGGTAAAAGATCAAGTTTAGACTTAGAAGGAGGGATGGGTTTCTAAAACTGCGGCAACCTTGTATTGCTCACCTTGGATCATTGAAAACCTTTGGACCTGACTGAACTGATTGTCATGGGTGTGTTGTGTGTGTATGTGTGTGTTTATTTATTATTATTTCATAGAGGCTATGGTTAGTATTTTGGGATTAGACATTCATGAATGTTTGGATTATCTTTTGCTGAAAAAAAAAAGATAAGGCAATCTATAAAAAACAGGAAATAGGAAACACCGGGGGAGGTGATGGCTAGAGCAAAGGGCTTGTGACCGTAGGGTTCTCAGTTCAAATCCCTGTCAGACCAGAAAATAATTAAGGTTGCTTGGCCAAGTTGCTCACGAAGTGCAATTGAATGCCTTGCATGGCAACACACTGATGTGTGTCTGTAAGCAAATGGGGAATGTTTCTTTGTAGAGTCCAGGAAGGCTTGTATTTTAGTCTTGTTCTAGGATAACCACCAGGGCAACTGGACCCACAAACGTTTTTAAGCAATGCCATAAAAACTACTGTATACTCAGCTCTGAAATTATGGATGATGATTTATTAGGCCAATTTACTTCATAACAAGCTATATATTACAGATATTTGTAATAAAATGCTCGCAAAGGAACCCAGTTGGTCATGTTAACATTTGCCTTTAGCATTGTGTTATGTGATGCTAGCGACTAGCAAAACATGACGTTGTTTTCAAGACTCATGAACAATTAAATCCATCATGAATTACTGCTTTAAGACACTCACCTCGGCCACGTCATCAGCCAGTCTATAAATAAACAATACTTATAACTAAATGTCAATAAAACTTGTTTGTATTCATAGAAGGATCACAAACCACCCTTACAGGTACGCACCGCCACCTACTGTATCAGAGTGCATGGAATCATGGCAGTAATTACGCTGAGTCACTTCAATACAAAACGTGAAACAGCACAAGTTTTGCAGGTGTACTGCAATCATATAGCACTTTTAAAAGACTGAACAAATGCACTCTATTATTTATAGCCTAATACCACTGTGTTGATGCGCTGATCCCAAGAAGGGGTAATTTTTTTTATTCATTTTTTAAATGAAAAACTCTTAAAACTTGGTAATTACTCTTCACACAGGCCAAGATGGGTACATAAAAGATTGAGGCAAATCAAGCTACTCATGAAGCCTTGTTGCTAATTACAGGGTCCTTGCATCTTTGGACTTGCTGCAGGGAATAATTTTATTGTCACATGCATGATGAAAATTAGGATCAGGTGTGGTTGAAGTGACTGACAAACAAGCTTGTTGCAATTTCCATGAACAGTTTCTTTGATTTCCAAAGCCCGGGTCTGGTGTCTGCTCAGGCCACTGCTGCTTATTTGTTAATTGTATGAAGTAAATAATTTATATTATATAATAGAAAGTTACAGTAAAGGTTGCCATTAATGATTCTTGTTTTCCAAATGTAATCGTCTGTGAAACAATGAGAACTGTAAGATTTCATTCTGCAGGTTTACAGATCTATATTTTACAAGGTTATCGACCAAATTTGGATTTTTTTTTTTTACAAACGCCAGTTAAATGCGTATAGCTTTGTTTGGGCCACACGTTTGAAAGAGCTGAGACAGCACGTGAGTGACGATGTGGTGAGTCATTGTGACTGATGTGCTTAATGTGACTACAGCTGTGACATGATGAGCGATGAGGTCACCCCATGAGACTTTGGATCCTAACGTCATGTTGCTCCTGACTACACCCCATTGAAGACTGATGAGACAGTGACTGAAATGTGCTCGATTTAGGTAAACAAAACAAAAAATTGTAGAATAATCACATTTCAAACTAAACTAGAATGAATAGTCCTCAAATGCTTCCATTTGCATGAACAAGCTGTGATTTTCAAAATGTTAAATTGTATATTTCAGATCAGCATGAAATTTCACTCGATTGTCACAAAATGTGTCTCAGGTTTCCGTCAGGTTAGCCTTTAAACCTTTCATAAATCTAAAATCGGTATACCAGTGAACAACATTTAAAGAGTTGTTCCTCTTAATCACAAGATTGATCAGCTGAATAGATCCAACTTTAATTTTCATGGTGGTGTGTTCTAGGAGGATACGCTATATGCGATTTAGGAACCCTCTATATAGATCCAGTGATAATCTTGCGTTTTCCTTTCCAGGACAAGGGTGACAACCAAGTTTTATGAAAATTATTTCACACACATCTGTGAAATTCTGTGAACAGGCAACCAACCAGGGGGGAAAACCAACAGGGGCAATTAAAGTACATGATGATAGATGATGGTACAACGCCACAGTGCTGCATCTATCTGTGCAGTAGAGGATGAGTGGAAGCTACAAAAGGTTTATTTTAATTCAGTTTATTTATACAACACCAAGTGACCACAAAGTGCAATATACGAGTAACATCTCGACCTTAAACCACATCATGAACAAGCCCCTTGGTGGGAGCAGTCAGGAAAATCTCCCTCATTGTTTTTTGATGACAGACTTGCGTTACTTTATGCTACAGATTCCGGGGATAAGCACCAGCACCAATGGGGCAACAGGACTTACTTCTTCTGGTTTTAGGCAACAGAATTCTGTGTGATTTTGTCATGAAGTCAACAATTCAGGATAAGAGTGTTGCCTAATGATTCTCTGCTGCCTCACTACAGCTATGTCATTTGGAAACTAGCAATGTATTGTACTGGGTGATATGGGTCAGTCACACACAGACTGTGTGGGTGCCTTCCACTGGATTCAGATCGTCTGGACAGCAGTGATTTCGTCATGCCAATCCTAAATTTTGATTTAAGGCAGGTGAGTTTCTTAATGCAGTGTTGAAGAGAACTAGGATTTTGACTATAAATAACAAAAAAAACAAACAAACACAACTTTACTGAACTGTAAAAGAGAATGAGCACTAAAAGGTGAATGAGCACTAGAGTGCTCATTCACCTCTTGACTCTATAGCACCAAGGAGGCAGAGACACAACTTGCTTATTTACCTGTTTACAGTTATTCTGCTTTATTTATCCAGCTTGATGGTGTATGTGAGCCTTTGTGGTGCCGTGGAAATGCTTTATAGCTCTGCATGCTTGTTTTAGCCAAAGAAAAGATGCTGACCAAACATCTTTGAAGTATTTTTGTTTATTCATACCCAAGAAACCTGAGGCAAATTTCCATTACTGCTAAACACTGGAGATAGGTTGGGATAATTAGGTAAGACATGCATAAATATTATTTAATATTTTCCATTTTATTTATAAAATTTTGCTAGATAATTGAAGCGTAGTGTCAATTCTGGCAGAAGACTCATAAATCAGCATCTTATTGAATCCAGTTATGCACGCTAATCCTAAACATCTGCCTCACATTAACATCACCGCAAATCAATACGGTGCAGGCTTCACTGTTAAAAGCTCATTGTCTTACTCACCTTTTTCTGTTTGCAGTTGCCACCTGGCGCTTCCTCCACACCCCACCACCACTAGTTGGTCCAGTCTGCCCACTTTTATTGGCGAGATTCGGGAGACACTCTGCTCATCCTACTGCTGCGATGGGGACAAAGGCCAAAATAAACATTGTACTTTATAGCGAGTTGTGTAATAAACTATTTGTCTTTAAGCGGCTGAGTCTTCTGGTAGAACTGTATATGAGTAAAAGGATTTGGAATATTTTCTGCTCTAATTATGGAAAGCAGGTGCATGGATTTACAAAGTTTTCCAAGCACATATGTACTTTTAAGCATTACATTATTATAACTCAGTGGGTGTTAAAATCCAACCCCTCATCCATGTCATGATACCTTGATAATGGATCAAGTAAGGGATTGCCTGTCTTGTGTGAATATAAAAATAAAGCCAGCAACACTCAAGTGTCCTTCTTAATAAAGGTTTTAATGTCTCACGGCAAGGGAACAGGATCAGGAGCACAGACGTGTTTCAACTAGGTCTTCCTCAGTGTGTGGGGCCATTCAGGAAATGACGTCTTTTATAATAACACCAAATCAAATCAAATCAAATCAATTTTATTTATATAGTGCCAAATCACAACAAACAGTTGCCCCAAGGCGCTTTATATTGCAAGGCAAGGTCATACAATAATTACGGAAAAACCCCAACGGTCAAAACGACCCCCTGTGAGCAAGCACTTGGCAACAATGGGAAGGAAAAACTCCCTTTTAACAGGAAGAAACCTCCAGCAGAACCAGGCTCAGGGAGGGGCAGTCTTCTGCTGGGACTGGTTGGGGCTGAGGGAGAGAACCAGGAAAAAGACATGCTGTGGAGGGGAACAGAGATTAATCACTAATGATTAAATGCAGAGTGATGCATACAGAGCAAAAAGAGAAAGAAACACTCAGTGCATCATGGGAACCCCCCAGCAGTCTAAGTCTATAGCAGCATAACTAAGGGATAGTTCAGGGTCACCTGATCCAGCCCTAACTATAAGCTTTAGCAAAAAGGAAAGTTTTAAGCCTAATCTTAAAAGTAGAGAGGGTGTCTGTCTCCCTGATCTGAATTGGGAGCTGGTTCCACAGGAGAGGAGCCTGAAAGCTGAAGGCTCCGCCTCCCATTCTACTCTTACAAACCCTAGGAACTACAAGTAAGCCTGCACTCTGAGAGCGAAGCACTCTATTGGGGTGATATGGTACTATGAGGTCCCTAAGATAAGATGGGACCTGATTATTCAAAACCTTATATGTAAGAAGAAGAATTTTAAATTCTATTCTAGAATTAACAGGAAGCCAATGAAGAGAGGATACTGCAGAAGCTATCTTAAAAAACATATCCTCCATGAGCTTCAAGAGTTCAGAAATGACACCAGGGAGCAACTTTCCGACATTAAACATGAGGTTAAAAGAGCTAATGACAGACATTCTAAGACAAATCTTAGAAACATGGTGTCTAACCAGATCCTTACTCTGCATGGCTTTACCCTGACCTCTAGTAATACTGTGAGAAATCTTGGAGTCATTTTTGATCAGGATATGTCATTCAATGCGCATATTAAAAAAATATGTAGGACTGCTTTTTTGCATTTGCGCAATATCTCTAAAATTAGAAAGGTCTTGTCTCAGAGTGATGCTGAAAAACTAATTCATGCATTTATTTCCTCTAGGCTGGACTATTGTAATTCATTATTATCAGGTTGTCCTAAAAGTTCCCTGAAAAGCCTTCAGTTAATTCAAAATGCTGCAGCTAGAGTACTGACAGGGACTAGAAGGAGAGAGCATATCTCACCCAATCATAAACAGGTGTAAAACTCCACAAGACATGCCAATGCAGACACTAATAATAAACCATACATTCAGAAGCGGATAATAATAATAATAAGAAACCCACTGTAGAAAAAATACACTATAAAAAACACTATAAAAAAAGGAAGTATACATTATCAGCACGTAGGTAATACAAAAATAAGGCCTACCAAAGCATAAGATGCCAACCTGGGGCACTAATGATGTTGCAATGTGACATGTATACATCTCATAAGCTACACACAAAACATATATACAGGTCTACAACAGCAGCTGTAGCTTGCAAATAACACATATGCCTATATGTGTTATAGGATCTCTCAAGGACTGTGTGCTTATTAGTGTGCCACAACATTCCCACGTTAAACAGATCCACACACAGGTGTCGCTAGATCAATCCTGGATGTAGATCTCCTTTTCAGAAATCTCACTGAAGGTTTAACTGCACATAGCACCAGTCAGTGGCTCTTAGAGCTGCCCAAGAACATTCTGTTCCCAACCTGTCAATTCATGGTAAGAAAAGTGTACTCTTTATCAAATGCATTTGTAGTAAGTGCCATAAATTAATTAATTTTATAATTTTGCTAAAATAAATTCATGTACAGTATTGCTTTGTTGTTAAGTGACTGGTTTGCATTGGTTTACAGGGTTCAGGAGTACATCTTGCTTCTTTGAGTGTTGGACGGCTCCCCAAGGTGGCACCAAGGGATACACATCAACGGTTCAAACTGAGGCACATTCAGAAGAAATAAAAAGTTGCAGTTCCTTGACTGATCGTTTGTGGCTGTCTCCAAAAAGTGGAGCAGCAGCCCATATTAAATTGTTCAATTTTAGACCAGAAATAAACAAGTTTACAGCCTGGTCCAAAAAACCAAACAAAAACAAAACGGTCTTGTAACTCATTATTTAGGATGGATCAATCAATCAATCAATCAATCAATCAACATTTATTTATAAAGCGCTTTACAGCACCGACTGGTGTCCAAAGTGCTTAACATTAAAAACACAAATTTACAAAAATAAAACACATATAAAATAAAATTTTAAAACAACACATAAAAAAGAGGATGTTTTAAGCCATGAGGTTACGCATAATTAGGGTGCATAATTATCTAATGTGTTGCTGCTGAACCAAGCTCAGACTCAGCGCTCCGGTAGCACAAAGTTTGATCATCTTGAATGCTAGCTTTTTTGGAGGACCATGTTTGTCCTTTGTGAACATTTCATTACAGATATATGTAATACTAAAATGGCTTGTTGTTTGGCTCATTTTCCTAACAGATCACTTAAGATGTTCATGTGCCCGCTATTTCCGATGAGTGAAATTTTCATCTTATTTTTTTTGTATGTTGACAGACACTATTGATGACATTCAGTCCAGTTAATTCACAATTACGGAGGAAATAAATGGGCCATATATAATAATCTCAAGCAAACCATTATGAAAACCAATACCCAATCCTAAAAAAAATATGATTAAATAAACAAGGTTAGCCCGGTAGCTTAGCTTGTGTACCAGAGGCCAGCAGGTGGTGCTGTGCAGAAGAAGTTTGTAAAACTCACTCCCCAAAGCCAAAAGACACTACAGTGCATGGCTTTTAGCCTCGTGGTTACAGCACATGCCTCCCATCCCGGACATCATGAGTTTGCGTCCTGAGGGGAGTGAATAGGCAGAGTCATAACAATACAACGCAGAGTGCAGCCGCTACATTTGCACCCGAATGGGACATAGCAACGCAGGTCCTCACTTATGCTCCATTTTTAGCTACTGATAGGCTATGGGCTAGCTTGATGTAGACACAGTAGGGTCTGCTAAGATGGCAGCACTCAGAGCAGCAGTTTTTGGGCTTCCAAATGACTGTTCATGGTCTCTATAGAAAACCTACGGGTTTGTCCAGTCTATGTGTCGCACCCGTGTAGTCCATATAGTGTAGGGCACCAGCGCTCTTCTTCTTCTATGTTTCTCTATGAGAGATTTTGCACAATATGCTTTGTATTTCAAATCAGATAAATGTTTCTCTGTGTCGGAAGGAAAAAAAAGAAAAACTGGAGCATGGCACACATAGAGCACAAACCTCTGCCAACTAGTTTCCAATTCCACAACTTTTTACGTTGGGAAAATATTTAAAAAGTCAAAGATGTTTTATTCCCTTGTTCTTGAAAGCTGATATCAGAAATAGTATATTGTATGCTGGTGTCATTTCAATGACCTTGTAGTACCTTTAGATGCAGATATCATAATGGTGAGCATTTTGTTGTATGATCATGACATCACATCACAAGTCTCTGTGACAATGAGATTTGAAGTCATAGCCACTTAAGTGAATTTGACCTTTTGTTTGACCTTTCATAATTGAGTCGTTATTATCACAGTGGTTTTGATTTTGACCCTGTGCATAATGTGCGAAAATATTTTTTGCAAATTCATCTAAATTACTTTATTCAACCATAGGCGAACTTTTCAAGGTCAAAAGTCAAGGTCATATTTGTGTGTGTTTTTTGTAAGCTAAAATATGAATCAAGTCCCAAGTCTCTGTGACAATTTGATCTGAAGATATAGGCAATTGAATTTGACCTTTTGTTGGACCATGACCTTGACTGTTGTCCTTCAAAAGTCAAGGTCATATTTGGTGTGCTTTTCATTAGGTAAAATATGAATATTTGAATGACAGGGCCATTCTTTGTTGAGACATAATGCAAAATATACATCAAATAGGAATTTTAATGTTAAATTCAAACAGACACAAAACCTGCAATCCGGATCAAACATGATCAGTTCCTGCAGATTACACAACTAGCAAAATTGGAAGAAATTTGATTATTTTTGAAAGAGTTATGAATTTTTTTTTAAAAATTGTTCAATGTTAAAGGACAGGGATCGTTGGGAAAGTGTAGTGACACGGACCCACAACAGGGGGCGTAAATGAACGGACAATAGATGAGCCAAAAATACAACACTTTACTGTTGTGAAATGTGCACAATGAAATACAGACAAATGCAGAATTTGGATTATAGTCAAATGTACAAAGGTGACGTGTGGCCAGGCTCGAGGATAGGAGACGTCCATCCAGAGAAGAGCCGTATCCCACACAATTTCCACTGCCACTGCAGCAACTCCTTGCACACAGTTCAGATAATGCAGGTGGGAATTACACCTCCACCTCCGCAAATATGAACACAGTCTTTCTACAGATCTGATACAGACGCTTGTCTTCACGGGTCGGGAAGGGTGCGGCTTGTCACCCTGTCGTCCGCGACCAGCTCAGCCTCCAGCTGACACAAGCTACCAGGAACTCCTGTACAGAATCAGACAACGATTACGTGCGATACGGCACAGATTAAGGCTGAGGAAATTACCTCCAATGGTAGGCGATATCTCGGCAGCGGGGTGATGTCGTCCGGCCTTTATGGAGTGGTTGATGATGTGGAGATAGGTGACAGCTGTCATGAGTTGATGAGTGACAGCTGTCACTCCCGGCTGTTCCCGTGAGGCGGCAGCACCCTCTCATGCCTGAAGCCCGCACTTCAGGCAGGGCGCCCTCTGGTGGTGGGCCAGCAGTACCTCCTCTTCAGCGGCGCACATAACAGGACCCCCCCCCCTCAACGGGCGCCTCCTGGTGCCCGACCAGGCTTGTCGGGGTGTCGTGTGTAGAAGTCGGCCAGGAGGGCCGGGTCCAGGATGAAGCTCCTCTTCACCCAGGAGCATTCCTCAGGTCCATACCCCTCCCAGTCCACCAAGTACTGGAACCCCCGACCCTTTCGACGGATGTCCAGGAGCCGGCGCACCGTCCAAGCCAGCTCCCCTCGATGATCCGGGCAGGAGGCGGCGCCGGTCCAGGAGCACAGAGGGGTGAGGTGTGGTGTGGTTTGAGTCTGGAGACGTGGAATACTGGGTGGATCTGCAGTGAAGCTGGGAGTTGGAGCTTCACTGCAGCCGGACTGAGGACTTTGAGGATCTTGAAGGGGCCAATGTACCTGTCCTTCAGTTTCGGGGAGTCCACCTGGAGAGGAATGTCCTTTCTAGATAACCACACCTCCTGCCCGGGCTGGTATGCAGGGGGAACGCCGGCGGTCTGCATGGGCCTTAGCCCTCGTCCGGGCCTTCAACAAGGCAGAACGGGCGGTGCGCCACACCCGACGGCACCTTCGCAGGTGGGCCTGGACCGAGAGCACACCGACCTCTCCCTCCACCACGGGAAACAATGGGGGCTGGTACCCCAGACACACATCAAACGGGGAGAGGCCGGTGGCAGAAAACACCTGGCTGTTATGTGTGTACTCGATCCAGGCCAGATGGTCACTCCAGGCCGTCGGGTGCGCGGATGTCACACAGCAGAGGGTCTGTTCAAGTTCCTGGTTGGCCCGCTCTGCGTGTCCATTCGTCTGTGGGTGATACCCGGACGAGAGGCTCACGGTGGCCCCCAGTTCTCTGCAGAAACTCCTCCAGACCTGTGAGGAGAACTGAGGACCATGATCCGAGACAATGTCAGTTGGTATCCCATGCAGACGCACAACGTGGTGGACCAGGAGGTCAGCTGTCTCCTGGGCTGTTGGGAGCTTCGGGAGGGCCACAAAGTGGGTCGCCTTGGAGAATCGGTCCACTACCGTGAGGATGGTCGTCATGCCCTGGGACGGCAGGAGGCCCGTGACAAAGTCCAGGCCAATGTGGGACCAGGGGCGATGAGGCACAGGTAACGGCTGGAGGAGTCCTTGTGCTCTGTGATGATCGGCCTTGCCCCTGGTGCAGATGGTACAGGCCTGGACATAATCCCGGATGTCGGCTTCCACAGACGCCCACCAGAAATGCTGCCGGACCACTGCCATGGTCCTTCGCACCCCTGGGTGACAGGAGAGCTTGGAACTGTGACAGAAGTCCAGGACTGCAGCTCTGGCCTCTGGTGAGACGTAGAGGCGGTTCTTCGGGCCCGCTCCTGGGTCCGGGCTCCGTGCCAGGGCCTCCCGGATGGTCTTCTTGACGTCCCAAGTGAGGATGGCCACGATAGTGGACTCAGGAATGATGGACTCCGGTGGATCAGACAGCTCCGTTTTGACTTCGTCTTCGTGAACCCGGGACAAGGTGTCCGATCTTTGATTCTTGGTCCCGGGGCGGTAGGTGATCCAGAAGTCAAAAGCGCCCGAAGAACAATGACCAGCGGGCTTGCCTGGGGTTCAGCCGCTTGGCGGTCCTGATATACTCCAGGTTCCGATGGTCCGTGAAAACGGTGAATGGTACCGCAGCTCCCTCCAACAGATGTCTCCACTCCTCAAGAGCCTCTTTCACCACGAGGAGTTCCCGATTGCCCATGCCATAGTTCCGTTCAGCCGGGGTCAACCTGCGTAAAAAATAGGCACATGGGTGGAGAACCTTGTCGGACTCCCCGCTCTGGGACAGCACGGCTCCTATCCCTGAGTCAGAGGCATCCACTTCAACCACAAACTGGCGGCTAGGATCGGGCTGCACCAGAACTGGTGCAGTCGAAAACCGACGTTTCAACTCCCGAAACGCAACCTCGCACTGATCCGACCAGGTGAAGGGGACTTTAGAGGAGGTCAGGGCTGTCAGGGGACTAACTACCTGACTATAGCCCTTAATGAACCTCCTATAAAAATTTGCAAAGCCGAGGAACTGTTGCAGCTTCCTACGGCTTGTTGGTTGGGGCCAATCTCTCACCGCCGCAACCTTGGCCGGATCAGGGGTGACGGAGTTGGAGTAGATGATAAACCCCAGGAAGGACAAAGAAGTGCGGTGGAACTCGCACTTCTCGCCCATCACAAACAGCCGGTTCTCCAACAACTGCTGCAGGACCTGACGTACAAGCTGGACATGGGTCTCAGGATCCGGGGAAAAGATGAGTATATCGTCTAGATACACGAAGACGAATCGGTGCAGGAAGTCCCGCAAGACGTCATTTACCAAAGCCTGAAACGTCGCGGGGGTGTTAGTGAGGCCGAACGGCATGACCAGGTACTCAAAATGACCTAACAGGGTGTTGAATGCCGTCTTCCACTCGTCTCCCTTCTGGATCCGAACCAGGTGATACGCGTTCCTAAGATCAAGTTTGGTGAAGATTTGGGCTCCATGCAGGGGCGTGAACACTGAATCTAACAGGGGCAGAGGGTATCGGTTGCGAACCGTGATCTCGTTCAGCCCTCTGTAATTAATGCATGGACGGAGTCCGCCATCTTTCTTGCCCACAAAAAAGAAACCGGCACCCATCGGGGAGGTGGAGTTCCGGATCAGCCCGGCAGCTAACGAGTCCTGGATGTAGGTCTCCATTGATTCGCGTTCAGGACGTGAGAGGTTGTACAGCCTGCTGGACGGGTACTCAACGCCCAGGATCAAATCAATAGCACAATCGTACGGCCGGTGAGGGGGAAGAGTGAGTGCCAGATCTTTGCTGAAAACGTCAGCAAGATCGTGGTACTCTTCAGGCACCGCCGTCAGATTGGGTGGGACTTTAACCTCCTCGTTAGCAGTCAAACCGGGGGGAACCGAGGATCCTAAACACTCCCGGTGGCAGGTTTCGCTCCACTGAGCCACAACCCCACACGGCCAATCAATCCGGGGATTGTGTTTTATCGTCCATGGGAAGCCCAAAATTACGTGGGAGGTAGAAGGAGTTACATAAAACTCTATCTCCTCCCGATGAGTCCCAGACACTGCCAGAGTTACTGGTTGTGTCTTGTGTGTAATTAATGGAAGAAGGGTGCCATCTAGCGCCCGTACCTTCAGTGGTGAAGGGAGTGCCACTAGAGGGAGCCCTACTTCCCTTGCCCATCTGCTGTCCAGCAGATTCCCTTCCGACCCCATGTCCACCAGTGCTGGGGCTTGAAGGGTTAGATCCCCACTCAGGATCGTAACTGGGAGCCATGCAGAAATGCGTGTGTCCCACGTGAATTTCCTGGCCCACTCTTAGCCCAGTTTCTAAGAGCGGGCGTTGGTGTTTAACCATTTGGGGCAGTCTCTCTGCTGATGCTCGCTCGAGCCGCAGATAAAGCACTCCCCGCGGGCCAGTCTCCTCTGTCTATTTGAAGCTCTAAATTTAGCCCTGCTCGTGTCCATAGCATCGTCAGCAGGGGGAGCTGTTGTCGCATGGAGCGCTGAGGCTGTGGAGCGTGGGGAGGGCGGAACTTTTTCGGACCCAGAAGGGAGAGGGACGGCGCGTGCCCGGCCACGTCCTTCGTTTCGCTCCCGACGGCGTTCTTCTAACCGATTGTCCAATCGTATAACCAGATCGATAAGCCCATCCAAATCCCGCGGCTCATCCTTAGCCACCAGATGCTCCTTCAGGACCGACGACAGTCCGTTTACGAAGGCGGCGCGGAGTGCAGCAGTATTCCAGCCGGACCTCGCAACCGCAATGCAGAAGTCGACCGCATACTCGGCTGCACTCCGACACCCCTGTCTCATAGACAGCAGCACTGTTGAAGCGGTCTCGCCTCTGTTTGGGTGATCAAAAACTGTTCTGAATTCCCTCACAAACCCAGAATATGTCGTTAGGAGCCGTGTTATTCTGCTCCCAAAGCGCCGTAGCCCAGGCGCGTGCCTCACCTCGAAGCAAATTGATCACATAAGCCACCCGGCTGGATTCTGACGTGTACATGACAGGACACTGTGCAAAGACGAGCGAACACTGCATTAAGAAGTCAGCGCATGTCTCCACACAGCCTCCGTATGGTTCCGGGGGACTTATGAATGCTTCAGGGGACGGTGGGGGGGTTCGTTGAATGACCAGTGGAATGTCTATATTTGGCACCAGCACAGCAGGACGAAGAGCTGCAGCTGTGCCCTGTGCACACGCTTCCACCTGAGCAGTGACAGCCTCCATCCTACGATTGAGTATGATGTTCTGGTCGGTCATTAAATCTAACCGAGCAGAGAAGGCGGTGAGGATTTGCTGCAACTCACCTACCACGCCTCCTGCTGGCGCCTGTGCACCCTGCTCTTCCATTGGTTGTTCACTCGATGGTTGATGCCCCTCGGAATTCATGACGTTGGCCGAGATATCCTGTTGGGAAAGTGTAGTGACACGGACCCACGACAGGGGACCTAAATGAACGGATAATAGATGAGCCAAAAATACAACACTTTACTGTTGTGAAATGTGCACAACGAAATACAGACAAATGCAGACTTTGGATTATAGTCAAATATACAAAGGTGACGTGTGGCCAAGCTTGCGGATAGGAGACGTCCGTCCAGAGAAGAGCCGGATCCCACACGATTTCCACTGCCACCGAACCTGGAGGATACTGGAGCCGCCAAGTCCGGAGTCCCCAGGTGGCCACCGTCTCCGGCTGTCGGATCTGGTACTGCTGGCAGGAAACAAAAACAGAAAACGAGGTGAGTGTGGTGACACTCAGCAACTCCTCGCACACAGTTCAGATAATGCAGGTGGGAATTACACCTCCACCTCCGCAAATACGAACACAGTCTTTCTACAGATCTGATACAGACGCTTGTCTTCATGGGTCGGGAAGGGTGCGGCTTGTCACCCTGTCGTCCGCGACCAGCTCAGCCTCCAGCTGACACAAGCTACCAGGAACTCCTGTAGAGAATCAGACAACGATTACGTGCGATACAGCACAGATTAAGGCTGAGGAAATTACCTCCAATGGTAGGCGATATCTCGGCAGCGGGGTGGAGATGTCGTCCGGCCTTTATGGAGTGGTTGATGATGTGGGGGTAGGTGACAGCTGTCATGAGTTGATGAGTGACAGCTGTCACTCCCGGCTGTTCCCGTGAGGCGGCAGCGCCCTCTCGTGCCTGAAGCCCGCACTTCAGGCAGGGCGCCCTCTGGTGGTGGGCCAGCAGTACTTCCTCTTCAGCCCCACACAACAGGGATTTTCCAATTTTCCTATATTTTTCCTGACCTTGACCTTTGATCCATGAGCTTGAAAAAAGAATGGTGTGTAGCCACTGGGGTATAGTTTATGTGTATGAAGTTTGATGAAAATAAAATTTGAAATGCAAGCTGTAGAGCGTTCACAAACAGACAACCAAACAAATGGGTGAAAACGTAACCTCGGCAAAACTTCATTGGCGGAGGTAAAAATCACTCCAATATATATTTTGAGTAAATGTGATGAACAAGAAAGTTACAAGTGAGAACAGTTTGGTTAACTGATGTTTCACTGGAGTTTTATCACACCAGCTGACATCACATTTTACAAAGTTGAATGCTCTTATTCCTTTAACTCTTTACATTTTCATTTTTCTAGATGTTTTTTAATAATTCCGCCAAATTGCTTTGTAATCCTCCATAAACTTTATCTTCATACGCAGACTACTTTTACCATTTTAAACTTTAATGTTAGAGTTCACCTCTCCTCCAAAGCATCGCTAAAATAGCTCTCCTTATGACTTAAGCAGAAATGACAATTAGCCTGCTAGCCGGCGCAGAGACCGCAGCGGCGGTTCCCTGATGGTACCGCACGGCAGATGAAGAGATTGAACCACCATCATCAATGGCTGCCTGTTGGAGATTGGCTGCTGTAATTGGTACCCGCTCTGTAGCGCTCACATTCCATCACACTTTATTAACGCCCGTCACCCAGTCAAAAGCTAATCTTTTATTCTGTTTTCCAATTATTGTAAAGTGGTGAGGCTTTAAACGAGGAGGAGGAGATAATGAAATTAACTTCCTAACTTACAGCAATTCTCCATGGCACAATGATCAGATATTCTCTTGGTCTAGGAAATGTATGCTAATTTTATGCATCTATCATTAGTTATTACCATTGCAGCAACATAAAACACAGTTTTCTTGAACAATTAGACTTAAAATGGTGCATTTTAATCAGTCGAGGGATGGCTGCTTGCATATTAAACCCGTTGTAATTGAAAACTGTGAACTTCTGACACATCTTGAAGCGAGCGTTTGACAGTAATGACAGTTTGTTTACATCCTACTGTGCCTGCGCTCACTTTCAAAGATTTGCTCACTATACCTGAGAGCAACAAAAGGAAATCCTCCAGGGGGATATTTTCTCTATTGTTTGCAAAATCAAACTTGTTTTGTTCTCTCTCCTCACAAGAAAAATGTCACACACTTTAAAAGGGGTCATACTGAGAAATCATGCTGTGATCTGAATTTCACAGTTAGCTCAGAGCGCAACTTTACGTACACCACAGCCCAAAACCTGTAGGTTTTCTGTAGAGCAGATATGAAGCTCAAATGGGGGGTGTCAAATGCCCCCCTCCCCCCCAACACCTACCATGAAGTTATCAACTAAAGCTAACAGGTTAGCTCACTTGAATTCAAATATTTTTTTTTTTCCACAACTGGATGGTGGTTTTCATAAAGAGTGGCTTGGGTGTTAAAAAACGACAACACAATATTGTCTCTGAATCTGTAGCACAATCTCTGCAGCTAACATCACCAATCTTTCAACACCTGCTAATTTGTTTCAACATACATATTAAATATTAAAATTTGACTCAATGGAAATGTTGGGATACAGAATTCTTAGATGATCCATTAGTATACCACCCCAGTTCCAATGAAGTTGGGACGTTGAGTAAAATGTAAATAAAAACAGAATACAATGATTCGCAAATCCTGCCACACATTTTCAATAGGCGTCAGGTCTGGACTGCAGGCAGGCCAGTCTAGTACCTGCACTCTTTTACTACAAAGCCACGCTGTTGTAACACATGCAGAATGTGGCTTGGCATTGTCTTGCTGAAATAAGCAGGACGTCCCTGAAAAAGGCGTTGCTTGGATGGCAGCATGTGTTGCTCCAAAACCTGGATGTACCTTTCAGCATTGATGGTGCCATCACACATGTGTAAGCTGCCCATGCCATGGGCACTAACGCACCCCCATACCGTCACAGATGCTGGCTTTTGAAATTTGTGCTGGTAATAATCTGGATGTTGTTTTTCCTCTTTTGTCCAGAGGACACGACATCCATGATTAACAAAAACAATCTGAAATGTGGACTCATCAGACCACAGCACACTTTTCCACTTTGCGTCTGTCCATTTCAAATGAGCTCTGGCCCAGAGAAGGCGACGGTGTCTCTGGATGTTGTTGATGTATGGCTTTCACTTTGCATGGTAGAGTTTTAACTTGTACTTGTAGATGTAGCGATGAACTGTGTTAACTGACAATGGTTTTCTGAAGTATTCCTGAGCCCACGCGGTAAGATCCTTTACACAATGATGTCGGTTTTTAATGCAGTGCCGCCTGAGGGATCGAAGGTCACGGGCATTCAATGTTGGTTTTTGCCCTTGCCGCTTACATATAGAAAGTTATCCAGATTCTCTGAATATTCTGATTATATTATGACCTGTAGATGATGGAATCCCTAAATTCCTTGCAATTGAACGTTGAGAAACATTGTTCTTAAACTGTTGGACTATTTTTTCACACAGTTGTTCACAAAGTGGTGATCCTCGCCCCATCTTTGCTTGTGAATGGCTGAGCCTTTTGGGGATGCTCCTTTTATACCCAATCATGACACTCACCTGTTTCTAATTAACCTGTTCACCTGTGGAATGTTCCAAAACAGGTGTTCTTTGAGCATTGTTGCCACTGTCCCAGCTTTTTTGAAACGTGTTGCAGGCAAAACAATAAAGTTTATCCAGCCCCCCACCCCGTAACCCTTAATTGGACTAAGCGGTTGAAGATGAGTGTGTGTGTGAGTGCTCAGAAAGGGTAAACACTATTGAGGCTGCATCAGCTAGCATTCATTGCTGTCAACACACGAGCTGCCAATCAAGGGAACCATGCCCCTAATTATTCTTAACTTTAAGGCTTTAAACTAACTTTGATTGACACATTATCAAAAATTCACCCCTGTACAGCTGTCATAAATGGGAAAACAAGCTATAGACACCAAAATTGCTTTTTGTATGCATGTTTGTTTTTGCTCACTCGTTTTGAGCATCTGATTCTCCGCTCTGCTCAGGATATTACACATTGCCAAGGTCAGAAGAATAAAAATCAGTCATATTACTTTGTCACTGTATATAGGCTTCCTGGCCCATATTCTGAATTCTTAGATGAATTTGGTGAATTCATCTCTAACTTGTCAACTAGTATAGATAACATTCTGATCATTGGTGACTTTAACATTCATATAAATAAGCCTTCTGATCCCCTCTGCAAATCATTTATGGAAATTGTGGATGCATTAGGATTTCGGCAATGCATTCGGGATTCGACGCACATTAGTGGAAATACCCTGGATCTGGTTCTCGCACGTGGTATTGCTGTCACGAATATTGACATCATGCCTCTTACATCAGTGGTGTCTGATCACTCACTTATTAAGTTTACAGTTTCGCTGCTGTGTTTAGTGGAACAACAACCTTATATATCATTACGACGATGCATCAACTCCTCAACTAAGACTGAACTCGAAGCTAGACTGCCTGATGTCTTAGCTTCACATCTGACAAATACCCAGTATTGCAGGTCCAGCCGCCGCGGGTGACAGGCTCCCGCCCGTCCTGACACCTATAAAATTATTCATGGACTGGCACCTCCCTACCCAGCTGACCTAATTAAACCTTACGTACCAGCCCGGACTACGTTCTCAGGGTGCAGGACTACATTGTGTCCCTAAGGTGAATAAGAAGTCTGCGGGTCACAGAGCTTTCTCTTATCATGCCCTTGTTCTGTGGAATGATCACCCTGCGTCAATAAAACAGTCAGATTCTGTGGAGATTTTCAAGTCCAGACTTAAGATGCACTTATTTTCCCTTTCATATGGCTAGCATACTGGTACCATTTTGTTTTACACTTTTTACTCTTTTAATTCATTTATTAGTAATTGGAGCGGGCTGCGGCCTCAACTTTACATACATTCTGGGTATGTATGTAAAGTGAAGTTTAGTGAAGTTTTAGGGCTAGTGGCTGGCGATCACCTTAGTATTTCTCTGTTTTTCTTGTTGTTTAATGCTGGCAAATTATACAGTATTTTTTGTCTTTGTGATGCCTGATTCTGTTTTTTCTCTCTGTTGAAGGTGCAGCTCCATCCAGAGATGGGAGTTGTATTCGTGTTGGCGATCCTCCTGTCCTGTGCGCCGATAGCATTTCTTGTATATTTGTCCGAGAATTGTTCAGTAAATTATGTTTGTAGCATGGCCCAAGCAGAGTCCCTTTGAGTCAGAGTCACCCCTTTGAGTCTGGTCTGCTTGAGGTTTCTTCCTCAGAGGGAGTTTTCCTTACCACTGTTGCTCTGGGGGTTGGTAAGGTTAGACCTTGCCTGTGTGAAGCGCTTTGAGGCAACTCTGTTGTGATTTGGCGCTATATAAATGAAAATAAGTTGGAAAAAAAAACTGTAAAGTTGAAGATTTTAACATATAGGCTCCTCTGTGGATTGACTCATTTTTGGAGCCAGCCTCAAGTGATCGTTGTAGTAGAATGTCTACTTTGAATGTAACAGTGTTTGAAAGTTCTTAATAATTAATACAATTATTAATTTATTTAAGGTATATTCACTGTTTACGTTTTTTTAGTGGGTCAAAGGTTTACATACACCAAGTTGACTGCCTCTTTAAACAGTACAAAAGATTTAAGAAAATTCCAGGAGTTTCACGATATGATATGTCGTCCGTCTGTCGGTAGAGAAAGGCCACAAACTGTTGACTGGAAACCTGTAGTGGTGGGCACTAACCAAAAAATTAGCTTCGATAACAGATAATCAGCTAACTGAAAAGTTATATTTTATAAAGCTAAACCGATAAACCACCCAAAAATTTATCGGAAGCTACAGATAACCGATAACTTCCAGTACTGTTTCCAGTACACTTGAAACTACTAACAAGCTGATTTTGAGTTTTAGGCGGAGGTCTTGGAAAATAAAGCAGTGCTGACTTATGGTTTGGTGTATAAATAAAATTAATACTGACAGTCATTTGTACAAAGTTAAAATATAACATATATCTTTTAATGTTGAATAATGCATTAATTCTGAAGTTTTGTAACAAACACAGACAGATGGAAAAGGATTATGGATAAAAAATGCCTCCGCCAACACTGATTGGTTGACTCATTCATTCTATGTAAACATCAACATGTTAATGTGAGGTGTGTCGTGTATTGGTGTTTACAGATAAAGGTACTTTATGGTAAAATATGGCATTTTTTTATTTGTAAAAAAAAGGACATTTTTTCCAAAAAAAAAAAAAAAAAAAGACAAGTTGTAATTAGATAACTGTCTGATATAACTGGTGTCAAAATAAATAGAACACTGCCAAGATCTACTGGTGCCAGACGTTCAGTACGTACGCTGGGCTTACACTGTGCGAGTTTTGGCCCTTTTTCAGACGATTTTTCACTTGTGCAAGAATTTTTTGGATCGCTCCGAGTTTCAGGTTAATCCTGCATCCTGCATCGTGTAGTATACATGGAGTAACGAGCAGTAAACTCAGAGAATATATTCACGAGAGTTCTAGGCACAATATCCAAAGAGTTTAATGCTGTTGTCCGTGTGGAGCCTGATCAGAGCATCTCAAATCCATTTCTTCTGTCATGATTAAATTAGCGCATTACTTTAAAATGAAAACATATAGCTGATATTTTCACTTTATAAATCTTAGACATGACGTTAATTTAAATAACTTGTCCGAAATTAGTTTGGTTAAAATTTTAACCATAAGTTAAACCTGTATGCCTCTGGATGACTTGGGTAAAATTGGTTCAAAAGAAATGAGCTTTTTTCTTTTTTGTGACCAGTTCTCCTTTGTCTGCACAGGACAGAGTGGTTTCTTCTGGAACCAGTTCTCCTCTGTTTACAGAGGGTAGAACTACACATCTGCTACAAAACATTTAACTAGTAGGTGCTCAACTGATTTTAAATTTTATAAATGTTTGTAGCTATTCAGCTTTGTTTACTACATACGTTAGCGGTCTAAAACTTATCGGACCAAAACTTATCGGAAGATAATTGGTCCGATGATGGTTTTCAAAGTTATCTGAAAAGCTAATCCGATAATGAAAACATTATCTTCGATAATTAGTGGATTAGCGGAACTGTGCCCACCACTGGAAACCTGGAAGTGGATGATCCAACATGTTATTTTGTGTTTATTATGCTTGAATAATTTGCGTTAGCTAAATTTAATAGTTGAAAGGAATCGGTTTCCTTAAACTATTTGGGCTGAAGTAACTCAACAGCGTATTACAGTGTATTGGAGACATACAACACACAACTTTCAGAAAGCATCCAAATACAAGAATCAAACCAGATGAATAAATGGGACACTTAAATGATACAATTTAGGATAGCAAGCAAGAGCAAATCTGTTGTATTCCTATCTGGTGAGTCTATGCTGCCAAATTACTTACATGTTAATGGACAACAACAAACTCTACATGTATGTTCCTCCATGTATACCAGAATTTTAAATTCAGCTCATTAAAGCAGAGGGAGGCTGAAGTGCTCACTTTGACCCAAATTATATTATCCATCCATCCATCCATCCATCCATCCATTTTCTTCCGCTTTATCCGGAGTCGGGTCGCGGGGGCAGCAGCTCAAGCAAAGCCGCCCAGACCTCCCGATCCACACACACCTCCCCCAGCTCCTCTGGGGGAACCCCAAGGTGTTCCCAAGCCAGCCGAGAGATGTAGTCCCTCCAGCGTGTCCTAGGTCTTCCCCGGGGCCTCCTCCCAGTGGGACGTGCCCGGAACACCTCTCCAGCGAGGCGTCCAGGGGGCATCCGGAAAAGATGCCCGAGCCACCTCAACTGACTCCTTTCAACGTGGAGGAGCAGTGGCTCGACTCCGAGCTCCTCCCGAGTGACCGAGCTCCTCACCCTATCTCTAAGGGAGCGCCCAGCCACCCTGCGGAGGAAACTCATCTCGGCTGCTTGCTTACTCGCGATCTCGTTCTTTCGGTCATGAGCCAAATCTCATGACCATAGGTGAGGATCGGAACGTAGATCGATCGGTAAATCGAGAGCTTTGCCCCCCTACTCAGCTCTCTCTTCACCACGACGGTCCGATACAGCGACCGCATCACTGCAGATGCTGCACCGATCCATCTATCGATCTCACGCTCCATCCATCCCTCACTCGTGAACAAGACCCCAAGATACTTAAACTCCTCCACTTGAGGCAAGGACACTCCACCGTGGAGTGTCCAAATTATATTAATATATTGTAAATTAGTAAGGGTGCAAAATTCACCAATATGAATCAGAAATTAGTGTTAACGAAAACAAGATGATTACAACAATTTGCGGCCCCTCAATCAGTCTACACCAGGGGTTTTCAAAGTGTGGGAGAGTGAGCTGCCCCTCAGAGAACAAATTGATTGAATGATGAAGCATTACGCTGCCACTTCCACATCATAAAAGTCTCACAAATGTTCAAAGGTCACTGCAGATCCAGCATGGGAAAGTTCAATTAAGTATTTGTTATTAAATGCCATCTTCACTTCTGTGTTGCTGCATGTCTATGACGCTTCTGGTTGACGCACCAGTGCCTTGTCAGTGCAAGCCGTACATTACAACAAACAGTCAACTTGACTGAAGTGAAGCCATAGCAGCTAGCATCCTCTGCCAGTGGGGTGTAAGACTATTGCTCAAAGTGAACACACCCCTAAGGGGGACTAGCTAAAAATGTTTTTTCTACTATAACTACTAGAGCTTGTAACATGGGGGTCTATGGAGAGTGACTTGTTTTGGAGCCAGGATCAAATGGCCATTCAAAGAACCGCAAGATTTGCCACTTTGGCAATCATTGGCTTCATTTTTGGGGCTACATAAAGACCTGAAGAATATCCCTGGGCTTTTATTAAATAGGTATTCGATGGTAAGCAATGCCATGTTTGATTTATTCTAATTTATCATGGAAAATGAATGTCCACAATAAACAAAGCATTGTATTGGATTGCATCATATCACACATAAATTATTCTACAATAAAAATATTGTTCCTGAATCACATGTCTGGATAAGTATTGAATAGTTTTATAAGGGAGAGACACACCCCATTATATTTGTAGATTATTTTCATGTCTTCCATTCAGACAGAGAACAAACAAAACTTTGCAGCTCAGCTGCACAGCAAATTAATTTGGCTTTGCTTAACTGATGAATGTAACACTCAATAGACGGCTCCTCCACCTTCCTTTTTCGCTACAGGCCCCGGTCTGCAGGGCCCCCAGATGAGTTATCATCCCCACCCTGCTCATCAGTCACCCTGGGCAGTCACTCCCCAAATGGGACCCCCTAATGCTCAGTAATGGCTGTTTGATGACCCTCATAAAAGGAGTCAATGTATTGATGGAGCCCTTTGAGGAGGGGCCCTAATTTGTTTGAGGATCAATTCAGCCAATTCATAAGAGAAGATGCAGTGGACAGAGAAGTGTGTGTGTACGTGTGTGGGGGTGGGGTTAGGGTATCCAGGCTTCAAAAACGTAACATCACACCTGTGACCTCTCAGTTCTGACTGCATGCTTGCGTTGACACACACAGTTTGTTTTAATGATAGTCTGTCGTGTTGTTATTAAATAATTGAATCACTCTCAGATCAGATTACCGCGTAAAGGACTGTGCAGTATATTATGCATGTCACTGCTGTCTGTCATGCATGCTGCTTTGTGTCATCAATTTTATGAGTGGGCTGCAGTGCACACGGGTGTCCTATTCAGGGTGTTACAAAACACCCAATTACAGCTGTTTAGTCTGGGATTTCAAACTAGAATAGAACTCATCAGAATTGCTCCTTCATAAGAGGAATGATTTAGGTTAGAATCCAGGTTAAAAAAATCTGGATTACACTAGAATCTAAATGAATCTATTGAGGATCATAAGAATCATGAGTAGTCCCAGTGATATGTCAACCACAGAGATAATTGGCATAGCTTGTTATGAGACTAATTCTGATTCTGAGTCCTCAGGTGTAGGGCTGGTAGGCATCACTCTGGGTGACTAAGGTTTAATTGAATCATTTTAAAGGACACAACAGCCATATGAGACAAGCAGCTGAGTAGCTATGGGAAGCAACATAAAATACATAAATATGTGCAAACACCCTGGGATGGTTGGCATTTCGGTTGATATGTACATTGAGATATGTGTTTGTTTTTAATCCCAAGTCATCAGAAATGTACAGCGATATACTTTGCAGTATAGGATGACACATTTTAGTATAACTATTGAATTTTGTTGTCAGTATAATATAGAATAGTCGTTGGAATGGGTCATTCCAGTATATACACCTTTTATATCCATGTAGTTATATTAATGTAGTTCATGTATACTTATGCTATACTACGTATATACTGTATTATGCTTTTACAATGAATATTTTTTTTTTTTTTTTTTTTTTTTTTACAAAATGATGGGCAAGCAAATATGTTCATAAAAATACAATGTGCACATACATCTTGGAAATGTGCATCTGAAATTTCCGAATGGCACAAATGTAACATGTCGTTGCAATTTTTGTTTTGAATATAGTTTGTGATGTTCCAGTGTTGTAAGGTATAAGCCATAATTTAAAATCAGGTTTTAATGGCACAGTGAGGTGCACAGACAGACTTTACAGGTATACGGTTTCCTTTCTGTTCATGCATTTCCGTATGTTCATCTGGATGTGCTACTTGCAGCTAGTTTTGCATGTGTTAATCTAGAAAATATGTGACACGCCCTCTAGTGATCACTGCATTTGTTTATGGAGACCATAGCAGCTATGTGAAGATAATTTTGTCTGTTTTTCACCATCCAGTTTTGTGGAACATTACAGAGACAAAAACAAGAGGCTACACATTAGTGATATAGCACCAAAACATATGTCATATTCATAATGTGTTAAACTCACACTAGTTTGTTTTCACTGATACAACTACACATCTTGGCGATCAACATTTAATCAAATTAACTGAAGAAGCTAGCTGGTTAGCTTTCCAAAGCTTGCTAGTTTACCAAAGCTAGCTTCCGCGTACACAGTGCATATGGTCTCTGAGACTTTAAAGTGGCAGTTACGCAACACAATCGCTGTAGGATCATTAGTTTGTAAACTCTCCATGACAAGTGGTAAATTGTCACTGACTTATTGTTACTACACCCTAAACCTAATCTTAACCTTAACCAAAATGCAAACACACATTACTGAACAGGAAATGTGAAGCGCTCATTGTTCATGCATGCAGGATTTCATAGGAATTTGCACAAAATATAGTGCTTAACTTTTAGTACCACATCAATGACAATAAAGATTTTCTGATTTCAAAGAAAATATATCATGAGAATATGTTGAAATTATGTTGTGACACACAAACTGATCCAAAACATCAAGTGTCATACGCAGACGATACTTTTGTTTAAATGCTGTGAATTTCAAACTTCAAACATAATTCAACAAACATATGAGACTAATTAATTTCTGTGAGTCAAAGAGGGGTCTGAACTGTAGCTGTAGGTCTAATGAGGTGTACAGCTGAAGATATTGTTCTGAGAATAATCAGCATCTGGGTGAAGCTCTGCTGAATTGGCCTGTGCTTACCTAATGAGACCCCATGCCCATGCTTTCTCAGCGTGCTCTGGCTCACCAGCCCACTCCTGCTCCACCCAGGGAAATGAAAAAGAAAAAGAGGAGGGGAGGCGGTGGCAATGTATCCAAATGTAGCTTCATATCATTTGCATGTGCAGAATCAGAAATTATATCCAAGCTGAAGCAGTCAGGAGGGAGAGCTCCCAGGATTAAAAAAAACAGCAAAAAAAAAGTAGGCAGGAAAGGAGGTTTGCTCTCCACCACGAATACTTCCAGAATCGGGTCAACTTTTCCTCACCTCAGCCGCATGATGAACAAGAATAATGGAAAAAAAGATGAATGGAAGAAGCCACCAAAGACCTCCCATCTCCTGGAAGCGATGAAGGTGGCAGGTAGGTTAACAGGAAAAATTACGCAAATGAAAAAGAAGAAAGTCAAAGGTGGGGGGAGGGAGAGGATGGAATTTTTTGTTTTTTTGAATGGAATCCAATGGCACGTCCTGATGGTGAGGAGACAGTGGAGAGCCCCAGTGTCTGCAGCTCCAAAAGAGGATGTGATGAGACTGCATGGCTAATGAAGCAGCGCTCCTCTCTGGCTCCAGAGAGAGCCCAGCCTTTTCTTATTCCCCATTCATCATTAATTCAACAACGCTGATAATTTCATTAGGTTTTTTTTATTTTCCCTGTGCATTTTCCAGGGCCTTTATCAATAAATGATGGGCAAAAGACCAGGGGCTGCCCCTGCTTAGCTAAACACACGTCTCACTAACCACTTCTTTCTTAATTTTTTCCCCCTCAGCTTTTATGCTAGTAAGCGTGAATTAGTATGGCATTGACAGAAATTGAAATAAATAAATAAATAAATAAGTGGGGTACCTCATTCTAGGTGAGGTCTACTGAAGATCTCTGTAGAGCAAACAGTCCAAGTAGTTAACTCAGAAATTTTTGGAAACACAAGGCCTGTTCCCATTTACAGCTGGGTGAGTTGAGACAATGCAGATCGAGACAGACACCAGGATGACATTAGCATGACCAGAAATCAAATCCAGGTCTAGATAATGGCTGCTTATAGCTCCTTTTCCTAGTGAGCTACCTGCTCTGTGCTACACCTGTGAATGACTGCAATAAAATGACCAGTGGCAGATAATTAAAGTAAAATGTCCCGTGGTCATTTTTTATAACATAGTCAAAAGTTTGTACACATTTTCCCAATTGAAAGGTAAAATGCGTCCAGTCTTTTGACTTGTACTCTTAAGTCACCCCAAGTAAGCTTCACAAGGATAAAGTCTAAATTGACCAACCCTTTCTAACCAGAGGAGCTAAATATTGTGCTATGTACCTTGATGTCAACATCAATGTTTCATGGACAGGCTGACATGTACAAGAAAAAGTATGTCCCACATAGGTCCTGAGGCCCGTAGGTGCCCATGCTTATCCCCAGAACCCATAATTGTTCTGGGGATAATTTACAGCTAGATGGACTGGGACAATACAGAGGGAGTGTCTTGTCCAAAGACACAAACAGGTAGCCTGACCAGAAATCCAAGTTGTAGCCCACCTCCTTTACTCGCTCAGTTACCTGTTCTGTGCTACATGTCTGAATAGCAGAGAGAAATTGAAAAGCAAATAGTGATTATTGTAAAATGTAAATTTATTCCATGTACCTTATAAATGTTGGCCTTGGACATCAACATCAATGTTTGACAGACAGGCTGACATGTAAAGAGAAATAATGGTAGAAATAGGTAGCTTGCTCCAGTAAGCCTGAATATTGTATCACTAGCCTAGCCTGTTAGGTTTGCCGTTCACAGTAGACCACATAGTAAAATATAGCTTATACTTTTTCCTCGCATCCAAAAGATACATGTCACACAGCCTCACATGGAACGTTAATAACTGGTATTTAATTTTGTTGTAACTGGTTTTGGAACAATAATTTTCAGGTGGAATCCAAAATTGAAAACGTTAAAATTCAAATTCTTAGAATGAGCAGACTGGAAAAAGCGGTACTAAGGAAGTTTGTAGGTGCAATGGGAAACATGCTCCCACATCAAATATGCCAATAACTTTAAGAGTGGTGATAGGATTGAAATAGAAATAGTTACCAATTACAATAGTGGCTGAGTTAGCTCATATATTAAAGCCTCCTATTATAACAACGACTGCAAAAATAACACTTATTACCTTTGCTTTGCATACTATACAGTATAAAATTAAATTAAAATGGGGAGGTGGCATCCTGGGACCAGTCGTCCTGGGATCTAACATATGGGCAGTGACACAAGGACAACTCAGGTAAATAAACCGGTATCTGGCACGCTACACTAGGATCTGGCTTGGCACCAGTGCAGTAAGCTTGGCCAGAATATGCACGCACACACACACACGCACACACACAGCGGGCAAGGGAGCGCTAGATTAGAAACTCTGAGGGGTTGGATCCAGGGATTACTCGAGCCACATTTATTTATTAACTCTCAATTAAGTATGGGTGTCCCAGGGCTTAGACGGGCTTAGTGAGCAAGAGGGACGTTCAGCACGGTTTGATGACAGTCGGGGCCCCTGATCTCACTTCACTCCATTTTGCTGATTAAATATAAGCTTTTCATCTGTGGATACAATGCTATTAATTAAATCATTAGATGAGTGATTCACTTATGAGCAGAGGGAGCAGTGAAAAGAGACACACCACCAGTTCGCTGCAATAACTACTGAAATATTCATTAATAAAAAGATTGCCTAAATTCATTGACAAGGATTACACATGTAGAGACTGTCTTCCTTCCTTCTTTGGGTCGGTGCCCTTCGGGGTGGGGGGGTGCCAAGTCACTTTTTGATTGCGAGATAAAGAGACTGAACAAAAACATGAGTATAATGAGCGCTAGCTGCTGAACAAACACGCAAAAAGTTACATAGAACCTATTAAGGGTGTTGTGTTTTAAATAGCACTTTAATGAAATATGACCAAGGAGTTGTAAGCGCTTCCTCTGGGGAAGACTTAGAACTATAAATTATGAGGGGGAAAACAGAGCTGTGTTTTTGATTTACAAGCCAAACATGATGCAAAGTGTGTACACCCCTCAGCTAGTTACTGTTCACACTTGGGCTAAGAAGGACAAGTTCACATTTTTACAGTCTTAGTTATATTACAACATTGTTTGCAGTAGAGCCTCTGAGCTTTGACTGACCTTTGGCAATTGTATTGTATGCCAGAATTTACTTGTACCACAGGTTACTGAAAAGAAAACATTTGAGTTCATTTGACCTGCAAATGAACTATTTCCTCAAAACTTTAAAATTGCATTGTGTAATTATTAATGCATTCTTAGAGTTTATGATGAGTACATCATACATTGCCGGTAAGATTCTTAAAGCTACTGTGAGTCGCATTTAGGGATGTTTATTAGGAGGAATATAGCATCCATAACCATCTATGCATTAGTGTATAATTACGTACCTACAGAAGTGAATTGATGTTCTTTCATAAGCTTACAATAAGCCCTTCTTAGATATGTGGGGATGGGCCCCCTCATGGAGGCCACCATGTTCCACTGCCATGTTAATACAGTAGCCCAAAAGTGACATACTAGGGTCATTTAACCCTCTGGGGCTGACGCCGTTGTATACGACGGCTGAGACCAAGTTTTACTAAATTATAAATAACTTTTTAATCATATGAGATAGAAACATACTTTTTTTTTTTTGCTGAAAAGTTAACTCCACTTTGGAGCCAGCTATCCACCATCTTTGTACTCCTCATAGAAGCTGTGTGATGACGTGCACAATGTAAGTGTCCAATTGGAATTGGTTCACCGTCACATGGTTTTCCAAAATCCAATCATGGGGCAGATTTTCCTCACGTGATACACCAAAGATTGTTTTTAGGAGTGATGTGTTACTGGTTGGCCTGTTTGAATAGCCCCCTGGCTGCTGGCTCCAATGTGCCCTGTGCCATTATGTGTGTTTTGAATAAATGTGTGTGAAAATTATTTTCCACTTTATTTTTTCATTTCATATTTCTGATTGTAAACCTTTATTACACTTATAAAACATCACTATAGCATATATATTCTGAAAGTACAGGTTGTCCTGAAAAAAAAGAGACATAAAACTTGAATGTGGGATGCAGAGAGAGCTGTTAACAGCAATAATAAAACATTTATGCCAGGCAAGTGAACTGTCCAAAAAATGCCCTCGGACCCGAGAGGGTTAACAGTAATGGTCTATTTTGTGTCTTGTCTAATAGAACCCCCAAAATATAAGGTAATTTTTTTCTTCAGGTCTGTCATCAGTGTAAATATGACTGAATTCTTAAGAATTAACCAAAATAATGACCCCCTCTATTCTTCCTTCAGCTGCTCCCATTAGGGGTCGCCACAGCACATTAATTATTTCCAACTCACCTTGTCCTCTGTAATTTCCGCTGGCACCCTACTGGCAATGGCACCGGTAGCAGTCGCTGTTAACCCGGGCCTCGACCGATCCGGTACGGAAATTTGATTTTTAGTCTGCACACAAATTCATGGATACGTGGCATCACAAGTCGACATGCTATATATAGCACGCTAACGTATGATGTCACATATTCATGACAATGGATTTGTGAAAGCTGTGTCTCTGATTTGACTCCTGCTGTGTTCATGCACAGAGCCATGTAGAATTATTGTTCCACTGTGTGGCACTGTCATTTCTCCACACAAAAACAGTGTTCCTCTGTCAGCCTTCTCCAGACTTGCTGGTGTCACTGACAGCAGGGCTCCCAGTAGCTTAGCTCAGTTTAGCTAATAACTCAAACGGCTGGGAGCTGGTAAGTCTACACAACACTCTGCTACTGTATGTAAATCTATACAACACTGCACTGTTGTACATCATGCTGCAGCAATTGTACACAACCCTATGTCTGGGCGAAAAACTTTTTTGGTTTTTATCAGTTCATACCTGCATTGCTACATTTTATTCATCCCGCTGAACATTGCTGGCAGTGAAGCTCCAAAACGATGGAAGAAGAAGAGGCAGACCAAGCTTCCACATCAAGTATAACTCCTCATGGACAGATCGCGTGTAGCTCCACCTTCACCTCCTCAAGTTCTCTCACAATTGTGGCACATTAAATAAAGTCAGTTAACTCCTGGAAATAAGGTATTCAGACTTTTTCAAATCCATCTGCGTGTACAGGCAATCTGTAAAACAGCATCATGGAGCCAAGCTTCTCCCCTCTGTGTGCAACTTTTTTTTTCCTATGCGCTCAACTTACGCAGCCATTCCTGCGTACTAGATACACAGCACAATGCAAGTCTATGCAGGCCCAGTGTGAAAGGGGCTATAGTGTAAATTCAGTAATTACACCTTCTAAGAGCACATGCAAAGATTAGTGGATTTCCCAGAACATGACACAGTATGAACATATCTAGCTAATAAAGACTGTTTCCTCTCACAACAATGCCTCAGAATATGCGAAGAAAGTACAGAACTCTTTCATTCTGACATGGTTTTGTCTATCAAAATCCATTTAGGTTGAATATTAAGGGGGATGTTGCAGGCGTCGATTAATAATAAGTCACAAAGTGGAGGCAAAATGTGTGGAGTAAAGAGCTTCATTCATTTTCCTGTTGTCCTTCTGCACACATAAGTCAAAGGCCTGTTAACTACTTTTCTTTATAGGAGGTATCTTGCTTTAATAACAGTCATAGAAATATCTAAAGTAAGTATGTGTGTGTTAAATAGCAAACTTTTGAAAAACATATGCACTAAATTGCTTTGTAAGATTTAACAATTATTAAACACAGAGACAGGTCTCTTAAAACCTGCAAAAATGTTTGTGTAATAATGCTTGATTCATGATAGAGAGAGGGACACACACAGTTTGCTATTGACTGCTCCTGAGTAAGGCAAAAGTAATGAAGTAAAAAGTTACATTCATAGAGCATAAAGCACTAAACTACATTTTTTTTTAAGAAAGGACTAATATGTAATAAATTACTTTTGTGAATAACTACCAACACTGTATAATTTTGATAGGCCCAACATTTATCAATACTTGCATAAAACTTGCATACAATCAATAATGTTTAAGATGATGCAACTGGATCTTTGTGATGTTAATCAATTAATCAATCAATCAATATTCAATTCAAGGGATCCTAGGGCTCTGTCAAGAAATTCAGAATATGATGGTGCTATACATCTGGGGAGAGTGTGTACGTGGGGAGGTTAGTCCTGATGGAAATGCCCGGCACCAATTTTATTTGTTTTTATTTATCCTGTACTTCCACTGCATTTTGAAATCCTTGGACAGATGATTATAAGTGTACCAAAGGGTACCAGAAAAATAATTTTGTGAGCTGGAGAAAAGGTTTTGTGTGTGGCAGCAGCAGAGGCTGAGTGTGACAGACAGCTACACCTCTCTGAGGTGTAAAATGAAGCAAAGCTGCAGATTCTCCTTTGCAGTCAGACAACCCTTTCACCTCTCACTGCCAGGAGAGCAGAAGACCTGAGAGAGGAGTTGGCTGTGATAGATGGACAGCTGGAGTGAATGAGATACCGAAAGGTGTGAGAAAAAATTGAGAGCGAGGAAGAGATAAAGAATTAAAGAGACCGGCAGAGAGGCTTGTCTTTCAGAAACTAACATTCTGGGAGGCCTGTTGGAATTGGTGAGCGCTGTCAGGCAAATAGAGGTGGACTAATGGAGCAGGCAGAGGACAGCAAGACAGAGGTCAAAGCTCTGCCACCCAAGAAGCTAAAGGCCAGACAATCAGCATGACAGGGATGCAACGATGGAAAGACAAACATCAATAAAGCGTGTGCAAGAATTCACGTCCACAAAGGACAATACAGTAAAACTAATGCCTGAGGTTGCAGCTGCAAGGGAAATTAATCACCAGAGTACAAAAGCAGATGAGAAGGATGCTCCGCCTGCCTAGATAGAGTTGTGTGGTTTGAGCATCTGCCAGTTCACCACCCATAGGGGAGTGCTGGTGGGCTCTTCAAACACCCTGCATGGGTCCTCCTCCTTTTGATGCTCCTGGAGAGGGAGAGGACAGGGGGAACAGGAGACACTCCTCCACACACGCTGCTGAGTTCTACTGGACCAGATGGAGAGGAATAAAGTAGAGGAAATCCAAAAAGGAGAAAAAAAATGCAAATAGAAATGCAGAGAATCATCCGGTGGATTCTTGATGCATGTGACATGGAGACAAAAGCGGGACAAAGTGAGGTGTGATATTGTGTTAGAAAATGTCATTGTGGGGTATAAGGTTGGTTCATGCCAGAGGTGTCAAATCCAGCTTCAGAAAGTAAAAACCCTCCCATGTGTTGCTTCTACCTGTGCACCTAAAACAGGTGATCTCAATAATTAGCTCATCCACCTGCCTGAAGAGCTGAACTATTTATAATCAGCTGGTTTATTGGGAAGATGGAACAAATATGTGGCTGGACTTTTACTTTCTGAAGCTGGATTTGACACCTCTAGTTCATGGTGAACTCTGTTGCATCACTGCTAGATGATTCTGTTTTTGAATCTTTTCTCTAGCTCAGTGAGTACCTCCAAGAGAACAAAGCTTGGTGAGGAAGAAGAGGACCAACCATGGTAGACCAGTGTTGCAGACCGAACGGTCCTCCCCTAAAAATTGGTCCACCCTGCCTCCACTACGCATGAGTCGTAGACGTCGACGTCTGAGACAGTCTCTTCACCCAAAGCAATCAAAGGGAATAATGTGATTATTAACCACCAGATGACAAAATAAAACCTCTTAAATAATTTAATGTCAGATTTAAGCAGAAATGAGGCCATTTTAAGAAGAAACAAGGTGATAATTGGTAAGTCGCTACTGAAGCTTAGAAATGATGGAGGCGCAGTGAACGCAGCAGTTAGCAGCTCGTGAGATAGGTGAAGACTGGAGTGCAGTTTTAAGCAGAAACGAGGTAATAATCCGTGAACCGCAGCTGATGCACAGAAATGACGCATGCGCAGTGAAGGCAGGGTGGGCCAATTTTTAGGGGGACTGTTCGGTCTGTGACACTGGACCCATTTATGGGATGGGGTGGCTGAAGAAATCTTACCAATGACCAGCAAAAGAGCAAAGGCTGGTCTGAAGGGCAGCACAGAACCTCTGATCATGGCAACACAAGAACAGGTCCTGAGCACCAAATCTGTAGAGGCAGAGGTCTGCCAGACAGAACCTGAGGTGCCCCTGAGACATCCCAACACAGATAGATAGATAGACAGATAGATAAATAGCTTTTATTATCATTGTCATTACCACAACGAGATGTCTGCACACACATTCCACATACAACAGCAATTGATCTACAATTATTACTTGTTTACTGTAATAATGGCACACATCAGAATTAGGACAACACATATACATTTGACACTGTTTATGTGCACTAAACCTGAAACAGTCCGTTCCCAATTGATGCAATGTGAGTGTGTTTGTAGCTGTTGCAACTGTCACGTCGCACCGCCAGGCCAGCTTGAGAGGACGAGGCCTGCCGCAGGGAGGGAGGGGCAGGAAGAGTGATAAGAGGAGAGGCAGAGCATGCTTCAGTCCATGTGTAAGTCTGTCAGTTTATTGTCCTTGTGGGTTGAGATAAGAATGGAGCCAAATAATCTCACCAGAGCCTGGATAAATTCCTCTGGAGGAAAACAGTGGGCAATTGACCTTGATGCCTGTAGTGTTGCGCCGAGCAGTAAAAAACACTTTTTACAGTTCCACTCACTCAGACAAATCCCAATTATGAATTAAGAATATTCCTAATTTTGAATTAAGAATATTCACTGGCCTCCGAAACCTTCAGCTTCAACTGCAAGGCATGCATCAGCTCCAAGGTGTCATCCAATTTGCGTCTGAGTTCAAGAGTCAACGCAGTCTGAGAATGCACTGCCTTGTCGACCTCGTTAATCATGACGGACAAGCGAGGGCCCGTGGTTCTTGATGCCGCCGTCTTGCCAATTTTCCGGTAGATCAGGGCAGCACATAAGCCAAAAAGTACCAGCCCTGCTACCATAAGACAAAAAATGAATAGGTCCTCGACATCCTCCACAGAGAAAGGCGCCAAGCATGCCACACGCCAGAACTCCAGGAGTTGAGGACATAGCCCGCAGGATACGTTCCATCTGGGCAGGCAGGATCCCCCGGTCCTGACCTTCTTGTAGAAAAAATGGTGTCAATAGCGTTCAGAGACCAGCTGATCAATTCCATGGTTAATCCAATAGTAGTCCAATAGATCCAGAATCCAATATAGTTTTGAGGTGGTTTGAGCATCTGGTGAGGATGCCCCCAATCGTCTTTAAAGGGAGGTATTCCAGGCACCTTGGGGAACACCCTGGACATGATGGAGGGATTATATTTTATACCTGGTTTGGGAATGCCTCGAGATCTCTCAGAAAGAGTTAGAAGACTTGGCCAAGGATAGGGAAGTGTGGAATGACCTGCTTGGTCTCCTGCTACTGCAGCCTGGACATAGAAAATGTATAAATGAAGGTTTTAGTCCTATGTATTTATCTGAAAGCCTTTAATCTGCATCTGTGTGTTGTACAACAGTGTGGTGTGGTGTTAATATCCAGTATATCCAATTCCACTGTCAAACATCAGGGCCAAGACAGCACTGTTTGGACTGTTGGGATGCCAAACACAACTGCTCAGATTATGCTTTTATTGGTAATTGACAGATTACTTGTTAAAAAAAACAACAGGAACATAAATAAATTAATACATGAGGCTTTTGGTGGTTTTGGATGAACATCTGGTATCATATGTCCTCACACCAAGCCGATAAGAGCTATGACAGAAAAATTACAGCAACAATCAGTTAAACCGTGTACAAGAGGAAAAGCGGATTCTCAGTGGTCTCCTATCGCGACTGTTTGACTGACAGGTGTAGGTGAGAGGTAGACTGTGGAGACCGGCACTCAGATGGACAATGGAAGTCTCGTCTGTGCTGATACAGACAGAAACAACGTCTGCTGTCAGATCTTCAAAGGCCGACGACTGAGGAGCAGTCATGTTCAAACAGTTCAAAAGTGTTTCTGAATAACTGAACAGCTCCTGGTCTTCTCTTGACGTGTTAAACTGCTCAAGTGACTAATTTAATAGAGAATTTAAAAAAAGAAATCTGCCAAGGTCAACTTGATAAGAGATTAAAAATCAAATGTGGCACCTAATGATAAATAACACATAGGAACACAGAATTCTGGTTCCTGATCATCCTGACCACTTAGAAACCTCACAACAGGCTGATAAGTATGACAACAATTACATATATATATATATAAACATTTTCAAATATATATGTATATATATTTTATTGTCAAAATATCAATTAGCCTACTGACCCGGTCATGAAGATCTGTCGATCAGTTCATCAGTTACACTCCATTGCAGGTATAGTCAAGTGCGGAAACACAAACAAACATTCACACACATACAGAGATACCAAAAACAATACTTCACTCTGCCTCCAGGGGGGTGGGGCAAGTAAAAAGACCATTACAAAATAAATCTGAATGTGGATTTTAGTTAAGATCGGACGGTCCTTTATGGAGAATTGATGAACAGTAACAAAATTCAAAAAGTACTGCAACTAAAACTGCATAAAAGTCTATCCATAAGCTTCAGAGTTCTTTTGTCCACTTAGACCCAAAGGAACAAGCAAACACCAGTGGTGGATGGGGGGGCTTCCCAAGCTGCTAAACAAAGCTGTGGTAAAATATGGGAACGTTCTTGTATGAACAAAGAACAAAAGTTGATTAACGCTGTTGCATGCAGAATCAGAAGATTTTTAGTGCTTAAAATAAAAACTGAGTATTAAAAGCTTCCCAGATTACCTTACACATGTGTAGGAAAAAGGCTAATAATAAAGGCTAATAATTTTGCTAGAGGAGGTGTGTGCCTTCAAGACATCCACCAAAGTCAGCTCCCCCCCCCCCACCGCCACCCTCACCACCTCATTCTTGATCCGCCTCTGCACATACAATTGCACCATGAGGTGTTTAACATTTTAGTGATCAGCAGTCCATTTCCCATGTCCATGTGCTGCTTAAATGGTCTATGATCATCTGGCTAATCCAGGATCAAGTCAGACTAATGTGGCTTGTTCGGTTCTTCAAACCCAAGTGAGAATTTGATCAGCTAAAATGGATTCAATTATCCGAGGTGACTGCATACAACAGTGATCATCGACTAAGATATCTCACCAACTCTACAACTGGAGATCAAGACCTACGTAGTACCATTTATTTTGGTGAACTTACTTTATGATTTGCTGTTATAGAAATACATTAAATGACATAGAAATATTACAAATACTGAATAGTAAAATTAACAATCCATTGTAGCTCACACACTTTGTCCGAGCTTCATTTGTTGAAGACAGCACAGCGCTGAGGGCATTGTGAGGGTTGGATACTGGGAGGCAGACATGAATCATGTGTCTGGGAATTATGTCCTCAACATTTAATATAGTGTGAGTGTATTTCTGTTCAGAGCCATGTGGTCCCAGCAAGACCTAGCTGGGGAAAACAAATCTGTAATGGGCTCACAATTGAATCAGGTGTCTGGTCCTCTTAAGGAAATTAAGTTGTCGCTAGAGCGGAGCAACTTAATGAGAGGCAGGCTTGTGGACAGTGATGAATGGAGGGTGACACCGGCGAGAATGTGAGGCCGCAACAATATCTGCATTTGGAACAGTGATGATTTTTCATCCATGAACCCCCACCACTCTCTTTTTATCCCTCCCTCAGAGAGACACACCTCCCTCCACCTCCCCTTCCCAAGTCTTCACAGGGGACACATTTACTCCCTGTGTGATACTGGCCTTTTATTTGCACATATATTCATGGGAATGATGACAGCTAATATACAGCAGTCTTCTTAGTGTGTGTGTGTGTGTGTGTGTGTGTGTGTGTGTGTGTGTGCGTGCGTGTGTGCTTGTGTTTTTTTTTAAACTTCATGGTGCACCATGAATGTGGCCATTACACAGTTTTGATAGATGTCTTACCAATCACATCCACTTGCACAATGCACCCAGCGTGCCACTGAATAGAGAGATGTACAATACCACTCAGTTCTAGTAGATTTCCATTTCAATACAGTGTAGCTATAATGTTTATGGGTGCACTAATTGAAATCAATAAATATCTCTTCTGTTCAACCGTAACATACATCTATGGTTCAGTGAGAGTGAAGGAGATGTTATCTTAAGGAAAAACCTTGTCGTATATTCTTCATGTGAACAGATTCCACAAACAATGCACTTCTGGTGACAAGGTACAGAATACAAAATGTATATAAAAAATGCAACATTCATAAAATGTGCAGCAAAAGCCTACATGTTAGCACATACTACTACAGTGCTATAAAATTTTTAATGTTTTTGACAAAGTTCAAGTAAAAATAGCATGGGTAGACATTCATACATGCCCCTTGGCCAGGCGGCAGGAGTTCATTATTAGTGGGCCTGGGGGGCAATGGGAAGAGGAGGGTTGGGGGTATTTTACTGGTCAACAGAGTAATTGAATGCTGATGTAAGTACTTCAATATGTCCTTGGTAAGACTTTAAATTGCATCCGGTGATGAGGCCCTGGTTCAGAAGTTCCGGGGATTTGGAGAGAACGTCACTACTCCCTAGCCACCACTGTTCTGGTGCACCCTTGGGCAAGTTGCATCACCCATGAGCCTCCAATGTCAGGGTTATGATACTGCTAACACTGGTATAGATCCTTTTCAGGATCAGTCAGAATCAGAATCACCTTTATTGTTGTTGTACAGCAAATCGGCACGACAATATTTGCTTGTGCATCCTCAAAAACAATGCCCACCCCTATCAAATGGATAGGGGTGGGCATCCTGATCAACGCCTAGATCTGGATGTGGCAGAGGATCTTCCCAATGGCACATCTTGACTGCAACCTCTAAGTTGTTGTCCACCTTTCGGCTGCTCCCGTTCTGAGCAGGTTCACCACAGCGGGTCCAGCACAGGTCTGCACTGGGATATGGCATAAATTTTACATCAGATGCCCTTCCTGAAGCAACTCCAGTTTTACCTGGAGAAACACACAAAACCTCTGGTCTTCCAAAGAGATCTACCGTCCAAGTAGTAACTAGGAGCCACTCTGCTTAGCTTCAGAGACCTGGTAGGATCAGCGATACACAAAGCAGACTGGCTGCACCCCCAACAGAGCTAAGTACTTTGTCAAAATTACCAGTTGTGGATGGTCTGTGGTCAAAAATTTTCATGTACCTTTTGAAAGGCAGCTAGTAAATCTGGTGGGGTGGCACCAATAAATATGAGGGCTTATAATGCATAATACGTCTGGCCCCATTTGTTTTTTTCTCTGTCTGTGTGGTGATTAGTAAGGCATCTCAAAAACGTGAACAGATTTCAATGAAATTTGGTGGTGAGGTAACCTCTGCGTTACGGAAGGTTTAATTAGATGTTGAGCCAGATGCCGATCCAGGATCATTTTAAACTCCAGATTTCTGAAAAAGCTCACACAGTGATACATCTTGCACATATTAAGTACTGGTCGCAGTAAATCTTTTATAATGAAATTATTCACAAATGAACAGATGGTTATGAATGCTATATTTTATTTCCGCTAAGAAATGCCACAAAATTCTACACACTGTAGCTTTAATCATGATAAACATGCTACTTTTGAACAATTGATATAATAGCTGGGTTTAGTCTAAAAATACAGACATGTTTTGAAAACAGAAACAATGTGAGGTGGGTTATTACGCACTTTGATTATCTGTGCAGTATGCAACACCTAGATTTGCTCTTCTCAGTGTGGCAGCGAACCATTAAAATGCAGGCTGCTATGCAAGTTGTGAGTGAAAAGCTCAGCAAACTGTCACCTAACTAGATTATGGTGATGTCAGACATATTGCCATTAAACAAGTCGAGTCGAGGAAATTTCTGCCGTGTTGAAATGGCCTTGAAAGCAGGAGTCAATCTCATGCACGAGTTTCTCCATCAGTGTCTTCAATCTCGTCTTAAATGGATGTGAGGAGCATCTCAATAGGCTTGAGTCATCGTTGCCTCGCTGTGCGTGAACACATGGTGATTTATTACTGGCAAAAACCGTTACAACTAAAAATGGAAAGATATATTTTCAAAGCATTTGACAGCTACCTTTTTATTTTCAGCAGACACTACTACTTCTACTAAATGACAGAATTAAAGATTTCTTTTCACTTTATTCATCTTTAATTTGTTTGGAGGAATTAACTTGTTTTTCCATGGTAAAACCAGCAGACATTAAAATGTACACATAACAGTTGTTCTCCAGTTATTTCTATTGTCTGTTAATCAGTTATTACACTGAAGTGCCAGGAAAAAAACACTCATGTAAATTCCCCACCCATCAGCTGAAAAACAGAATACAGTGGTCCCTCGTTTATCGTGGGAGTTACGTTCTAAAAATAACCCGCAATAGGCGAAATCCACGAAGTAGTCAGCGTTATTTTTTACAATTATTATTGACGTTTTAAGGCTGTAAAACCCCTCACTACACACTTTATACACTTTTCTCAAACAGGAATTAACATTTTCTCAGTTTTCTCTCCTGTGTAAACACTCTCAAAGTTCAAACATTAGTAGAAAAATAAGACCAACCTGTTTTCAGGCCCAAACATTTGTTTGAGAAATAAAAATAGAACGTTTTCCTATAAATAATTGTGATGGCTTTTAGAACTAATGAATTTAATTTTAACGATCAACCTATGAGGTTGGACACATAAGAAATTATTAATAGTGACTGACCAGTATTTCACAGTTCCTCTGACCGTGCCTCTTTGTCCTGGCGCCGCTCCGCTTTCGCGTCTTTTTCCACTAGAGTGACACCTCGGTGCAGGTGTCTTTTTCCAAGTGAAGAACACAGTTATGGGTAGTTGTTGGTGCTCTTTTTCTTCTGGGTGAGAAGATTCTTATAAATGCGCTTGCTCTCCCTTCTCGGTGCCGCGACCAGCCTGCTGGATGAGGACGCAGAACATAATGCGCTGTAAAAAAAAAAAAAAAAAAAAACATGCAAAATTGGACTAAAAAAATCTGCAAAACAGTGAGCCCGCGAAAGGTGAAGCTGTGGTGTAGCTAGGGACCACTGTACTCAATTTCCAACAGTAAAATTGGAGAAACTGACCAAGTGTGAATATTTGAGAAGCATTAATTTGACCTAATTACATTTTTCCTTAATAAAATATTTTAAAAAAACTATAAACAAAATACATGCAGTTTCTCAGACTAAAATTGCAGCAAAATCCATGTTTTCACTATTTAGCTAGCTAGCGGAATTTATACAGACCCTAATATTCTGTTTTTCATCATCGTCATGGCAAGTGACGAGGAAGACTGTCTTGATCAGTGCTAGAATGGAATAGTGGACACGGAGGAATCTGCATCCACAGTGAATCTAGGAACGCCTGTGTGTGGGGTCATTTAGCGTAGGAATGCCATTGCACGCTGACAAAGAGACGGTCTTTGACAGATTCTTAGCCTGATCCGATGGCTGAGAAATTTCAGAAGATTGGAGTCTGAGGACCTGTTGCAACCTTCATCCACCTTCACAGCCATTGGGTTACAGGCCATCACCTCCTATTCCTGATTTGAGTTTGAGGACTTCTTGTTTCACCAGAGCCCCATTAGGTCTTGCATTCAGGGTTCATGTTGGCCTTCATGGTAACCGTAGCAGCCATGGGGCACACAACGTCCCCGCCATATTTTACCCCAACAGGCAATCTCCTACGTGATCAGTTACCCAGGTGTCACGATGCAGATGAGGGGCTGGATTTTGACACAGTTTTTAATAAGGATGATTTAGAATGTGAATGAAAATGCAACATATAAAATCTCCAGTCAGAACCAAATGGGTAGATCTGATAAAAAATCCAGTTGGATTGACAAGAGCAGTTCAGTCCTATTACAATCCATGAGATCAGAAACTGTTCATCATGTAAACACCCAATCAGATTGTTCTCAAAAGGCAAAACTTTCTGTGTATGCTCCTCACTTGTGGAGCGATAATAAGATTGACAACACCCTCTGAGGACTACTGGGACAATGCAACACCTAAAAAGTCCTGGGAGATTTTCTGAAAAGGGATAAATCAAATCAAATCAATCAATTTTATTTATATAGCGCCAAATCACAACAACAGTTGCCCCAAGGCACTTTATATTGCAAGGCAAAAGCCATACAATAATTACAGAAAAACCCCAACGGTCAAAACGACCCCCTATGAGCAAGCACTTGGCGACAGTGGGAAGGAAAAACTCCCTTTTAACAGGAAGAAACCTCCAGCAGAACCAGGCTCAGGGAGGGGCAGTCTTCTACTGGGACTGGTTGGGGCTGAGGGGAGAGAATCAGGAAAAGACATGCTGTGGAAGACAGCAGAAATCAATCACTAATGATTAAATGCAGAGTGGTGCATACAGAGCAAAAAGAGAAAGAAACACTCAGTGCATCATGGGAACCCCCCAGCAGTCTAAGTCTATAGCAGCATAACTAAGGGATGGTTCAGGGTCACCTGATCCAGCCCTAACTATAAGCTTTAGCAAAAAGGAAAGTTTTAAGCCTAATCTTAAAAGTAGAGAGGGTGTCTGTCTCCCTGATCTGAATTGGGAGCTGGTTCCACAGGAGAGGAGCCTGAAAGCTGAAGGCTCTGCCTCCCATTCTACTCTTACAAACCCTAGGAACTACAAGTAAGCCTGCACTCTGAGAGCGAAGCACTCTATTGGGGTGATATGGTACTATGAGGTCCCTAAGATAAGATGGGACCTGATTATTCAAAGCCTTATAAGTAAGAAGAAGAATTTTAAATTCTATTCTAGAATTAACAGGAAGCCAATGAAGAGAGACCAATATGGGTGAGATATGCTCTCTCCTTCTAGTCCCCGTTAGTACTCTAGCTGCAGCATTTTGAATTAACTGAAGGCTTTTCAGGGAACTTTTAGGACAACCTAATAATAATGAATTACAATAGTCCAGCCTAGAGGAAATAAATGCATGAATTAGTTTTACAGCATCACTCTGAGACAAGACCTTTCTAATTTTAGAGATATTGCGCAAATGTAAAAAAGCAGTCCTACATATTTGCTTACTATGCACATTGAAGGACATATCCTGATCAAAAATGACTCTAAGATTTCTCACAGTATTACCAGAGGTCAGGGTAATGCCATCCAGAGTAAGGATCTGGTTAGACACCATGTTTCTAAGATTTGTGGGGCCAAGTACAATAACTTCAGTTTTATCTGAATTTAAAAGCAGGAAATTAGAGGTCATCCATGTCTTTATGTCTGTAAGACATTCCTGCAGTTTAACTAATTGGTGTGTGTCCTCTGGCTTCATGGATAGATAAAGCTGGGTATCATCTGCGTAATAATACTGCCTAAGGGAAGCATGTATAAAGTGAATAAAATTGGTCCTAGCACAGAACCTTGTGGAACTCCATAATTAACCTTAGTCTGTGAAGAAGACTCCCCATTTACATGAACAAATTGTAATCTAGTAGATAGATATGATTCAAACCACCACAGTGCAGTGCCTTTAATACCTATGGCATGCTGTAATCTCTGTAATAAAATTTTATGGTCAACAGTATCAAAAGCAGCACTGAGGTCTAACAGGACAAGCACAGAAATGAGTCCACTGTCTGAGGCCATAAGAAGATCATCTGTAACCTTCACTAATGCTGTTTCTGTACTATGATGAATTCTAAAACCTGACTGAAACTCTTCAAATAGACCATTCCTCTGCAGATGATCAGTTAGCTATTTTACAACTACCCTTTCAGGAATTTTTGAGAGAAAAGGAAGGTTGGAGATTGGCTTATAATTAGCTAAGATAGCTGGGTCAAGTGATGGCTTTTTAAGTAATGGTTTAATTACTGCCACCTTAAAAGCCTGTGGTACATAGCCAACTAATAAAGATAGATTGATCATATTTAAGATCGAAGCATTAATTAATGGTAGGGCTTCCTTGAGCAGCCTGGTAGGAATGGGGTCTAATAGACATGTTGATGGTTTGGAGGAAGTGACTAATGAAAATAACTCAGACAGACCAATCAGAGAGAAAGAGTCTAACCAAATACCAGCATTACTGAAAGCAGCCAAAGATAACGATATGTCTTTGGGATGGTTATGAGTAATTTTTTCTCTAATAGTTAAAATTTTATTAGCAAAGAAAGTCATGAAATCATTACTAGTTAAAGTTAAAGGAATACTCGGCTCAATAGAGCTCTGACTCTTTGTCAGCCTGGCTACAGTGCTGAAAAGAAACCTGGGGTTGTTCTTATTTTCTTCAATTAGTGATGAGTAGTAAGATGTCCTAGCTTTACGGAGGGCTTTTTTATAGAGCAACAGACTTTTTCCAGGCTAAGTGAAGATCTTTTAAATTAGTGAGATGCCATTTCCTCTCCAACTTACGGGTTATCTGCTTTAAGCTGCGAGTTTGTGAGTTATACCACGGAGTCAGGCACTTCTGATTTAAGGCTCTCTTTTTCAGAGGAGCTACAGCATCCAAAGTTGTGCTCAGTGAGGATGTAAAATTACTGATGAGATAATCTATCTCACTCACAGAGTTTAGGTAGCTACTCTGCACTGTGTTGGTACATGGCATTGGAGAACATAACAAAGAAGGAATCATATCCTTAAACCTAGTTACAGCGCTTTCTGAAAGACTTCTACTGTAATGAAACTTATTCCCCACTGCTGGGTAGTCCATTAAAGTAAATGTAAATGTTATTAAGAAATGATCAGACAGAAGGGGGGTTTCAGGGAATACTGTTAAGTCTTCAATTTCCATACCATAAATCAAAACAAGATCTAAAGTATGATTAAAGTGGTGGGTGGACTCATTTACATTTTGAGCAAAGCCAATTGAGTCTACTAATAGATTAAATGCAGTGTTGAGGCTGTCATTCTCAGCATCTATGTGGATGTTAAAATCGCCCACTATAATTATCTTATTTGAGCTAAGCACTAAGTCAGACAAAAGGTCTGAAAATTCACAGAGAAACTCACAGTAACGACCAGGTGGATGATAGATAACAACAAATAAAACTGTTTTTTGAGACTTCCAATTTGGATGGACAAGACTAAGAGTCAAGCTTTCAAATGAATTAAAGCTCTGTCTGGGTTTTTGATTAATTAATAAGCTGTAGTGGAAGATTGCTGCTAATCCTCCCCCTCGGCCCGTGCTACGAGCGTTCTGGCAGTTAGTGTGACTCGGGGGTGTTGACTCATTTAAACCAACATATTTATCCTGCTGTAACCAGGTTTCTGTAAGGCAGAATAAATCAATATGTTGATCAATTATTATGGCATTTACTAACAGGGACTTAGAAAAGAGAGACCTAATGTTTAATAGACCACATTTAACTGTTTTAGTCTGTGGTGCAGTTGAAGGTGCTATATTATTTTTTCTTTTTGAATTTTTATGCTTAAATAGATTTTTACTGGTTGTTAGTGGTCTGGGAGCATGCACCATCTCTACGGGGATGGGCTATTGGGGGGATGGCAGGGGGAGAGAAGCTGCAGAGAGGTGTGTAAGACTACAACTCTGCTTCCTGGTCCCAACCCTGGGTAGTCATGGTTTGGAGGGTTTAAGAAAATTGGCCAGATTTCTAGAAATGAGAGCTGCTCCATCCAAAGTGGGATGGATGCCGTCTCTCCTAACAAGACCAGGTTTTCCCCAGAAGCTTTGCCAATTATCTATGAAGCCCACCTCATAAGGGAACAAACCAATAAGATTTTAAAGAATTTTTGAAAAGTCTTGTTACAAAGTGCATGAGTGCAAGTCAAATAACCAGTCTGATTGTTTTGAGCTAAGAAGCTACTATGATACCCACTACATGGCCAAATTTGGTGCAAAGTATACAACAAAACAGGAACGTAAAACCAGAATTAAACAGTAGATAGAATGTGTGGCTGGGGATGGCACCAAAACATTGTTTCACTACACATAATTAGTGATGGGTAACTTGAGTGCTTGGGAATGTTTTGCAACCTGTTTCGATTATTGTGCCGGAGAACATATAAAAAACATTCTGTGCAAAATAGGCTCAGAGCAAATGCTCTATCACAAAGTATTACTTAACACACTGAGGCTGCTCACATTGAGTGATCATCTTTGAAAAGTGACCTGCCACAGCATACTGTATGTTTAAAGATATTACACAGAACCAGCTGTATTGTGTTGCCAATCAATGCGGGTCCTAACGGCACTGCAATTGTGAGGCCAGTAAAACGGCCGAGGAGTCGAGGCTGCTGCTGCAAGACGACCACTGGAGTGAGCAGTCACTCACGTATGCCTTTTTAAGTTACACTCCATCTCGACAGGACTTGGACTTAGAGTCAGTTGTGTGGATGGAGGCTGTACTGCAGCAAAAAAAAAAAAAAGAAAGAAAGAAAAAAATCAAAACAGAATGTGGTCGAATTGAAGGATTCGATGAAGCTTCACCACCTTTCTCATTTTTTCACTCATTCTCTCTTTCCCAGCTGACTTGGTATGAATAATTGACCCAATAGTCCGGGCCCCTGCTCATTACTGGGGGAAGTGTCGGCCCAGTTTGTGATGCTCTGAGGGAGGGTGTGAGCGCCCACCATTCACATGCTTGGCTTGGTTTTCCCCTCTGACCACACACCAGTTCTTCATCTTTAATGGCCTGCACGGCGCTCGGACAGGCGGCTTCTCCAACCTTCCAGCCTTGCCCACTTCTTCAAGTAGGTGAACTGGTGGGTAGTAACATATTCTACTGCCAGAGAGGAGTTTTTCAAAAATTCTGAAGAATTCTCTTGTGAATTTAAGGAGTTTTGGGCAGGATTATCAAAGGAACGGTGGTAGATGGAGGAGTGAAACCTGACATCCAGGAAAGTTCTGTGCAAAAGTTTTTTGGTACACACTCAAACTAGAAGAAAACTGTTTGTAGAGTTAAGGAGAGTATGTGCAAGGAGTCATGACAATTGCTATATGGAAGTTCAGAAAGTTATCCATAAATTTCATTAGCGGCACAGCAGCTGAACTACAGACTATCCACCAGTTACACACAGCAGCACATCATGATCGAATGAAATTTTGAAAAGTCAAATTAGTGACCGAAGATCATGTAGCTTGATGGAAAAGTAAACTCAATGATTTGTTGCTGCACAAAGAAGCCATATTGTATAAAATAAGTTTTTAATACTGCAAAAACTATAGCACTTTTTAGAACTAAATTGTGGAATTCAAAGTACATAATTAAAAGCAGTATAAATTAACACGATCAAATTAAATTATAACAATGTTGTTGTTGTCCTTTCGGTTGGTCCCGTTTTGATCCGCCTTGGTATTTGGCACACGTTTCACGCTGGATGCCCTTCCTGACGCAACTCCAGTTTTACCTGGAAGAGGTCCATCATCCAAGGACTAACCAGGCTCCACACTGCTTAGCTTCTGAGATCTGATGGGATCAGGCTTACGCAGAGCAGACTAGTTGCAAACCCATTAACAGTGTCTCAATTTGGCCCTGATCAGGGCTTTGATCCTATTTCTTCCCCTTTCTTTTGCTCACCATTTGCTCCAGCTTTGAGGTATTACAGTAGTTGTTTATTTTCATCATGTGTTTATTATCTGTTCTATTTTGCTTTGTCACTTTTCATACTGCAGCCATTATTCAGTTCCATTCTAGTTTTGTTCTGTCAGTTTGTGTGTTCATTGTTGATTATTAGTTTATCACGTTTATTTTGTTTATCTCATTTTCTCATTTACGTTATCAGTTATGCTGTAGTACCGGGTTTTGTTTTCTGTTGATTATTGATCTTTGTTTGTTTTGTCATCAGGTTGTGTTCTTCAGTTCTTAGTCAGTTCCAGTTGAGCTTTGATTAAATATTTATTTTTCATTTATTCTCGGATCACTTCTCATTTTTTTTTTCTTTTGTACTTATTTTCTCTTGCTTCACTGTTTAGTCTCATGGTCATGCTATGTTCATAGTTATACAGTAGTGTTCAGAATAATAGTAGTGCTATGTGACTAAAAAGATTAATCCAGGTTTTGACTATATTTCTTATTGTTACATGGGAAACAAGGTACCAGTAGATTCAGTAGATTCTCACAAATCCAACAAGACCAAGCATTCATGATATGCACACTCTTAAGGCTATGAAATTGGGCTATTAGTTAAAAAAAAAAGTAGAAAAGGGGGTGTTCACAATAATAGTAGCATCTGCTGTTGACGCTACAAACTCAAAACTGTTATTTTCAAACTGCTTTTTTAGCAATCCTGTGAATCACTAAACTAGTATTTAGTTGTAAAACCACAGTTTTTCATGATTTCTTCACATCTGCGAGGCATTAATTTTGTTGGTTTGGAACCAAGATTTTGCTGGTTTACTAGTGTGCTTGGGGTCATTGTCTTGTTGAAACACCCATTTCAAGGGCATGTCCTCTTCAGCATAAGGCAACATGACCTCTTCAAGTATTTTGACATATCCAAACTGATCCATGATACCTGGTATGTGATATATATATGCCCAACACCATAGTAGGAGAAACATGCCCATATCATGATGCTTGCACCATCATGCTTCACTGTCTTCACTGTGAACTGTGGCTTGAATTCAGAGTTTGGGGGTCGTCTCACAAACTGTCTGCGGCCCTTGGACCCAAAAAGAACAATTTTACTCTCATCTGCCATGCTAGTTGATGTGTTCTTTGGAAAATTGTAACCTCTTCTGCACGTCTTTTATTTAACAGAGGGACTTTGCGGGGGATTCTTGCAAATAAATTAGCTTCACACAGGTGCCTTCTAACTGTCACAGCATTTACAGGTAACTCCAGACTGTCTTTGATCATCCTGGAGCTGATCAATGGGTGAGCCATTGCCATTCTGGTTATTCTTCTATCATTTTGATGGTTGTTTTCCATTTTCTTCCACGTGTTCCTGTTTTTTTTGTCCATTTTAAAGCATTGGAGATCATTGTAGATGAACAGCCTATAATTTTTTGTGCCTGCGTAGTTTTCCCTCTCCATTCGACTTTTTAATCAAACAACGCTGTTCTTCTGAACAATGTCTTGAAAGTCCCATTTTCCTCAGGCTTTCAAAGAGAAAAGCATGTTCAACAGGTGCTGGCTTCATCCTTACATAGGGGACACCTGATTCACACCTGTTTGTGCCACAAAATTGACGAACTCACTGACTGAATGCCACACTACTATTATTGTGAACACCCCCTTTTCTACTTTTTTAAATAATAGCCCAATTTCATAGCCTTAAGAGTGTGCATATCATGAATGCTTAGTCTTGCTGGATTTGTGAGAATCTACTGGTACCTTGTTTCCCATGTAACAATAAGAAATATACTCAAAACCTGGATTAATCTTTTTAGTCACATAGCACTACTATTATTCTGAACACTACTGTACATAGTCTGTCCTTACATTCTGTTTTCTCAGTTTGTTCTTATTCCCATTTGTTTGTGTTCACCCCACACCCTGCACCTGCCATTGTGTCTTCATGTCGCTTCACCAGCTCCTGTGTACTCGGCTCACACCTTGATTCTGTCTGCTTTGTGTTTTCATGTCCTTTTTTAGATTGTTTCTCACGTGCACCTAGTTAACTCCTGCCTTATTTAAACACCTCCCAGCCATCACTCCCCTGCCAGTTTGTTGTCTTTCGTACACATTCCAGCCTCTTGTTCACAGTCCTGTTTTTGCCTAACCATGTACTCTTTATTGCTCTATGTTCCTCGACAATGCCTCTAGCCTCATCCTGGATGTCTGTGTTTGCTCGTGCCTCAGACCCCTACTCGACCATGACTGCGTCTCTGCCTAATCCTGATTGTACTTCTGCTCCGCTGCTTGATCACGTGTACCATACCAGAGCCTGTAATAAAGACCATGTTTCCTCTTATACCTAAACCTAGTCTGGGAGTCTGCATTGCGGGTCCAGCCACTACGGGTGCCAGGCAGCCACCCGTCCTGACAAAAAGAATAAAACTAACTATTGGCATATTATATATTATATAAATGGTAAATGGACTGCATTTATATAGCGCTTTTCATCTGCATCAGACGCTCAAAGCCCTTTACAATGATGCCTCACATCCACCCAAATGTCAGGGTGCTGCCATACAAGGTGCTCACTACACACCGGGAGCAACTAGGGGATTAAGGACCTTGCCCAAGGGCCCTTAGTGATTTTCCTGTCAGGTTGGGATTTGAACCAAGGATCCTCTGGTCTCAAGCCCAATGTTTGACAATTAGACCATCACCTAAACAGATCCTTCTCATTTGATTGGTGGTTTGTATTTCATGTGATATGGATCATTTGTACCATTTGCCATTGTGTTCCATTTACAGTACAATTTTGGTTCTATTTACCATGCAATTTTGGTACTATACTTTTGTGTTAGCTTAAAAACAAACATGGTGGGGTTTGTTTTGGTGACAGACAATTTAAACAAGCTTACTGTTGGTCCAGTACACCGTAAGCAGTCTGGGTGCAGTATTGCAGTATTCACTGGGACATCTCTAGCTGAAATACAAGCACTGTGTCGGATGAAGAGCTCAAAAAATTTCTGTTGTGATTTTTCGCTGGAATGAGGAAAGCAGACGGCAGTCTGTATATGAAGATGTACATCACATACAGACTACATTGTCAGGATTGTCAGGCATTATATAAAACAAATAATGATTTTTTTTTTCATTCGTGTAATGGAAAGAATATTTTATTCGTTGAAAGATGAAATGTTCCATTCAACAAAGCGCAGCCGAGTTGAATGGAAAAGTCCATGTTTCACCAAATGAAATATTCTTACCATTTCATTCATAAATATTCACTATTTGTATAATATAGCACAAAATGGCACTCACCAAATACATGAAAATTAGAGGTGTCCAGCTTCTAAGTTATATGTTATTATAGATTATAATAAAATGAGTACCAGAAAGTTTGACCATGTCACCCCGATTTTGGCCTCTATTCACTGTACCTGTGATGTCTGATTTTAAGGCTTCGTTATGAACTTAGAAAATCATTCACAGACTAGTGCCCCGCTACCTAGCCAACCTAATTAAACCTTAAGTACAAGCCCGTGTTTTGTATTCTTAGAACGCAGGATTACTATGTGTTCCTAAGATTATAAAGAGGTCAGCAGGCCTCTTATCATGCACTTGTTCTATGGAACAATCTGCCTGTGGAGATAAAATGGTCAGATTCTCTGGGGTCATTCAAGTCTACATTAAAGACGTATCTGTTCTCCCTGTCGTATGGTTAGCATATCTCTGTAGTATTGAATTATGCTTCCTCTCCTGTTAATTTGTGTTAGTAACAATAGAACAGGTCTCATCCTCACTATATCTAAATTCTTGGTCTGTTAGTGAAGTACAGGGATAGCTGCCGACAACCATTTTAGTAACTTCTGTGCTCCTCTGCTGATTTGCTGCTGGTGAACTAATGCCTTAGGTGCTGTTATTTCTAGTCGACTGATTCTGGACAACAATGCAAAAATCCACGTTGAGCTAAATGAGAGGGTGCTGTATGGAGAACCAGCCAGCAAATTTTTGGAATGACACAAAGAGGTTTGTTTTCACAGTGAATGAGCTAAGCCTACCATTACTTACTGACTTCTCCTGGATATGTTGCCAGGTCCAATGCAGGTTACTTCCCCAGCCAAGGCTGGTACCCATTTACAGCTGAGTGGACTGACACAATATAGATGAAAAGGCTTGTCAAAGGACACAGACAGCTAACATGACGAGGAATCAAACCCAGGTCTACATATTGGTACCCCAAGTCCTGCTCCCATTGAGCTACTGCTCTTCTATGGGAAAGAATGAGGAAGAAAAAGCAACCCAACAACCATCCTTCAACAACATTTTATTACATCCATGTGTTACATCCAAAGTATTGTGTACACTTTCATTTTCTCCCTGCAGTAATTGCATATAATGAGCCAAATCATGTACATTCCATTGTTGCCGGCTGTGCAATAGCTAAACATACCTGAGTGAGCTGATTTGGTTTGACAGACAGAAAGACAGACAGACAAATAGACAGTACAATTATAGCACAAATAAATACGCACGTATTAATACAAGTATTCTCTCCCTGCAGGGGCACCTCTCTTACACCCTGTTTACACCAAGTCCACGACCGAGTTGTGATTGAAAAATGGCCTCTGCTCGCAGTCACTCTCACCCACTCCCCCACTGGACACAATGGGGTCTCCATGGTTGGAAAAAAATCCCTCTTGGTCGCCATCACTCTCCATTACTCCCCATCAGTCTCCAACAGGTATGTGAGCGTGTTGAACTGTTTAAACACTCGCACAAGTTGTGCGACCCGTTAACAGATACATGGTCTTATAATCGGTCTTAATAAACTCTCACGTCTCAACTCTCTCTGAACTTGATTCTATGGGTCGTAATAGACTCTCACTTGACTCTGCATGGGGTCGCATCAATGATCGTGGATATTAACATATTTTTCACTCGCACAATTCAGTCGAAATGCAAGCTTGGTGTAAATGCAAATACCAGATCACAATGGAGACCAGCCAAGACTTAGGCAGTGTTCACATGAGTAACTCTGGGTAAACACTGAAGGATTTTGGTGGAGTTTTTCCCGTTCAGCAGAGAGAAAGTGAATCTCTGTTCTGCTGTCCTCCTCACCTCTGAGCTGCTGTTAAAGTGTTTCACAGCCTCGGGACATTGAAGCGGCTGATTTTCAGAAACAATTCAGTTCATATTTCAGAAAATCCATGCTCGGCGGCACAGGCCATTTGAACCTGAGAGCTGGGCGGAAATTTGCCGTTACCGGTGGCTTAAAACTCTCAGCTGTGGTGCGCAGAAGAAACAGCTCAGCTTCAGCTCAGAAACCTACCCCCTCCCCCTCCTCTCGCTCAGCAGTAAACAGATCAGAGAGCAGGCACCGCGAGAAATTCTGATCCGCAAATTATCGGAACCCGATACCGATCCGGAATTGGATTGGCCCCAATCCTAGTGTAACCAGGGCATGAACAGTAATGTGTCTGCGATCTTGACAATGGTGCATCAAATCACATAAAATCACTTAAAATTCATCACATGATCTCAGGTGACCTTAATTACTCTGCTTTACATATATATATATAGAGACACACACACACACACACACACACACACACACACACACACACACACACACACACACACACACACACACACACACACACACACACACACACACACACACACACACACACAGAGAGACACACGCAATATGACCCCTTTAAGGAAAATTCAATGAATCTCTGCAGTAGGAGGGACAACTAAGACTACACCTGAAGTCACTGAATGCTAGCAAAGAAAACAATCGCTGATGAGCCGCTCCCCAACACATCTATCAGACAGGCCTGTCAGCTCAGCTCCCTGCAGAGAGACGAAAGGGAGGCAAAAGAGGGACCACACAAAACATGCAGCCTTTAAACGAGAAGCCACACTATGGATTTCTGTATGAGGAGTGGCCCAACCCCACAGACACAGGTGTGCATAACATGTAAATAGCAATTTTTTTGCTGTCTTTAATTTGAAACAGTTTTAAAGCCAATTTCAGAGAATAACAATCTTTTTAAGTGTGGGAAGTTTTTTCCTGCGTTCAGTTTGCACAGAGAGAACTACAAAATGGTTATTAAACAGTAACTCCCAACTAAGCATTAACAACTTAGCACAGGTGTAACTTATCCTGCCGATTGTACTTGGTTGCATTAATGCTCTTGCTCACATATGAATATGTTTTAGTTTGTGAGGACTGCATTGCCCTGATGAAGATCTTGAGACTGAAAGGTGATTTATTTATTAAATATACTTGCATGGAGCTAAATGTACAGAAAACTCAATTTTACCTTTTGTTTATCAGTATCTTGGCACATGCTATGGTTGTGTGTGTGTGTGTGTGTGTGTGTGTGTGTGTGTGTGTGTGTGTGTGTGTGTGTGTGTGTGTGTGTGTGTGTGTGTGTGTGTGTGTGTGTGTGTGTGTGTGTGTGTGTGTGTGTTTTGTACTTTTGGTAAAGTTGTAGCCCTTCCGGTCATGATTTTTCCTTTTTTGTGTCCATAACATTGAATATCACAAGGGGACTGTGATAAAGTCACAATAAAATGCCTCTTCTGTCAGGGTTTGAATTTGTGTCTTGTTTACTGTTTTAATTTTTGGTCTGTTTTGTTATTTTAATTTTTACTGATTGTTTTTCTGTGTATTCTTTCTCTTTTTCTCTGGCTTTTTCTGCTTGGGTCTGTCTGTCTCTATCTCTCTTGTTTGTCTCTGTCTGTTCTTGGTGGTGGGCCTCTCTCTTTCTCTCTCTGGCCATGCCCTGGTTCTGGTGCTTTCCACGCACACCTGTTCCTGATTTGCTGCTCATCACCTGGGTTATATAAGGCTCACTGGGTGCAGTAGTTCCTCGCCAGATTGATGCGCCTCTCCTTGACCACGCCTACAGCCTGATGTTTTTTTGTACTGCTGGTTTTTTTTGGACTTTCTACTCGTGTACCGACCTCTGCTATCCACACCAGTAAAGCCTTTTACTATCCAGAGCTGCTTGTTTGAACCTTGCATTTGTGTCCAACCGTTTTTGACCAACCTGTCTGTCATCTTCAACGCATGACAAAAGAACTCTGCTTAAAAACACCAGAATTTTTCAACCACAGTGCAACTCCTTCTGGCCTTCTCCATCAGTACTCTCAGAGCAAGCATTGCATCTGTAGTGCTCTTAATAAACATAAAACAATACTGCTGTTCACGGATCTTTACCCCTTATCTAAGCCTAGCTTCCAGTACTCTTTCCCAAAACTTCATGTTGTGGCTGATCAACTTTATGCCTCTGTAGTTACTGCAGCTCTACACGTCACCCTTGTTATTAAAAATCGGAACCCGCACACTTTGTCTCCACTCTGCAGGCATCCTCTCACTTTCCCAAGATGTTATTAAACAATCTGGTCAGAAACTTCTTTGGCATTGCTTGTATTCATTTTCATGACTCCACTGGAATGTCATGTTGACCTTTGTCATGTCATGTTGGCCTTTCCACTCTTCATCCTCTTCATAGCTGTTCACACTACATCTTTAGTAATCTCTTGTACTTCCTAATTTACTCTCTCCACATCATCCAGCCTTTTCTCTCATTTTCGTCATTCATCAGATCCTCCAAATATTCCCTCCACCTTCTCAACACACTCTCCTCACTTGTGAGCACATTAACATCTGTATCTTTTATCACCCTAACCTGCTGCACATCTTTTCCAGCTCAGACGTTTTCTCCTTCCTTACTGTTTAACTTCTTGTACAGCTCGCTATATGCCTTTTCCTTATCCTTTGACACTTCTCTTTTCACCTGACACCAGATCTCCTTGTACTCTTGTCTACTTTCTTCATCTCTCTAACTATCCCAGTCCTTTCTCCTTATACTTTGTTGAACAACTTCTACCTCTTTGTCTTCCTTCCACTGTTCAGATGTCACACCCAGCACCTTCCTAGCTGTCTCCCTCTCCATAGTGGAGCAGATAAGTACAAGGGTAAGCTGTAAAGTTCTAAGGCTCACCAAGAAGGAGAAATGCCATTTCAATAAAACTTGGCATGCATTAAGTTCAACTCTTCTGATGACTAACTTGTATGACTTTTGGCCAGAATTGTTCACTTGGTGATACAAGCATCAGATTTGGCATGAATGTTCTTCATAAATCAGTGTTTGAGAAAAAAAGTGCTGGCCACTTGAAAATCCAATATGGCGGCCAAGTAGGGGTCAATGAAGAATTACACAGGGGTCAAAAGTTAGAAATGCTCCAGTCATATTGAAAAGTATAACACAGTATTTGTCTGATCATAAATATTCGAAAAAGGTATAGTTTATGGGGTAAAAATGACAAGAATGGTGACAAAGGTCAGCTTCAGTTTGAACAGGGGTCAAAAGTTAAAGTTGCTCCAATTTTTGTAAAATGTGATGCAAATTATTGGTTGAGTTAATTGGGCTTTAAAAATGAATAATCTTGTAATATTCTCAAAGGCTTGACTCTCACTTCTACTCTTCTATTTTAACTCTTCTCCGACTGTCTTTGGACACGTTCTCCTCATCGTTTGGAAATTACATTTCTGACCTGGATATTTTTTGTGGCATTTATTTATTTATTTTTTTAAATGGGATGCCTTTCCTGACACAACCGTACTCATTTATCTGGGCTTGGGACAGGACTCAGAAAGTACTGGCTGCACACCTCATGTGGCTGAGAGAAGGTCATGGGATCAAATCCCACCTGTGGCTGACAAGCTGTGAGGATGCATAGCACCAGAAGTGGGTGGACTCACAATGCAGACTCCCAGACCAGGCGTAGGAGTAAAAGAAGTTGTAGTCTTTATTTCGGGGACAAGGTACGGTACACAGGTTGTGAGTCAATGGAGCAACGGTACAGACAGGGCTAGTCAAAAACGCAGTCATAATCAAGCAAGGTCCAAAGGCATGAGCAAACACAGATAATCAGGGCTGAGGCAAAAAGGGTGCAATCAAAAATACAGAGCAGGGTTCGGAAACACGGCAAGACAAAACAGGACTGATACAAGAGCTGGTAAGTGTGCAAAGACAAACTGGCAAGGGAGTGGTGGCTGAGAACTGTTTAAATAAGCATCTGGGTGATTGGATAACAAGGTGCATGTGCGGGAGAACATTCTAGATAGGGGGCGTGGCCGGAGGACAAAGACAGCGCAAGGTGTAAGCTAGTGAGGTGGAGAAACAGAAAGTGGAGTGATATAAGACACAAAGACACGTGAGCAAGTGCAAAGAGCGTGAGTGAATGGAAACACTATGCAGAAGGACACACAGTGAGAGATGAAGACACAAGAACAAGTGCAAGGGCATGGAGTAACAACACAATTAAATGGAGTGAGGAAAAACTGAGAATAAAGATAAATCAGAAACCGAGGACAGAATACAATACTAGTAGGCAAAGACTCTCACTACGTTAAAACATAAGAACTGAAAAGATAACAATAAGAAATTAAACACTAAGACAAAACTAGACTGGAACTGACTAAGACTAAGAAAACAAAGTGGCTAAATAAACTATAAGTAAAACAGACAAGATGATTAACAGAAAACAAAACCTGACACTACAGCATAACTGATAATATCACAAATGAGAAAAACAAAATAAACAAGTGATAAACTCATGAGGGACAATGAACACAGACTGGCTGCACAAAATAATAATGGGACTGAATCATGGCTAACGTAAGAAAAGTAATAAAGATACAAAAGTGCAACACAAAACAAAACAGAGAATAAACACGTGACAAAAATAAAACACTAATAAATCAAGGCCAGGGCAGACGGTGGGTAAAAGAAAGGTGGAAAAAATAAAACCATAACCCAGATCAGGGCCAAAACCTGACAATGGCCTTCCTGTGTGGAGTTTGCATGTTCTCCCTGTGTTTGTTGTGGTTTCCCTCTGGGTGCTCCGGCTTCGTCCCATATCTAAAGACATGCAGGTTCGGTGGATTGGAAACTTAATAATTGTCCGTGGGACTAACCTGGTTAAATAAAGGCTAAATTAAAATTAAATTAAATTGGACAAAATTTACACCGAACGCCCTACCTACTTCTACCCTCCCCATTTTTCTGGCTTTGGACCAGTACTCAGACTGTCCTGGCTGCACACCTTATGTGGCTGAATTCCCACAGTCACTACTACCCAAGTTAAAAGCAATAGGATTGCTGATGGAGTAAAAGTTTTATATTGGACATGGACACATATATTTTTAAAAATGCCATGATTCCAGGCAGCGAGTATTGTGCTAGCAACAGTTCAGTCTGAAATTTTATCCGCTTACTTCAGTGAAGGGTACAGGGGGGAGTCGAGGGTGGAGCTAGAATCCCTTTATTGAGAGAGTAGCGACATGATGAGCCGAGAGAAAAAAGGTCACATGACCCGTGGTGCCATCTTGGGGCCAAAACAGTATTTGTTGTTAACTAATCTGACTTATCTGCATGTAAATCCAGCTATTTCTATTTTATTTATTTATTTATTTATTTGTTGAAAATGATGGGTTGTTACGCATTTGGATGCACAAATAAACACAACAAGGGCTTCAACATGTACAGATTGTACAGATAAAATGTCCTGTACGATCGCAATGGGTTTCCATTAAAATCTCCTCACATGTAACCGGACTGATCAGTCTGGACGCACAGTATCAGCGGTACAAATTAAAATTCAGCGCTGACAATCACAGATTTGAGGAAAGTGGGACCAGAGTAATTTCCGTGATTAAAAGACCGACTGTTTATTTTTACACTGTGCTCAGAGTCGGACCTGCAGTCTGGACGTGCACCTGTTAAATCAGACAGCGCAAAAGGCTGTGATTTGACACTTTTCTACTTTCATTCTTTCCTCTCATATTTTAATTTTTTTTTTTCAGTTTGCACACTGATTACATTTCGGGATCACATACATTTGGCAGAAAAGTCTGCTAATTTACAACACGGAGTCGGAAAAAGAGGAAATTGTACAGCTTACCTTTGATTTGGAGGTGATGATTGTAGAAAGAAACGCTTGTTGAGGGTCATATCAGTCCAGAATAAAGCATAATCCAGCTATGGAGAACTTTAAAACTGTCACGCACGTTGGCATCATGACACGGAGTTACAGAATTGCAGAAGCATAAATCAGGCTTTAAATTGATTAAATAAATCATCATGAATTGCAAATTCATGTAAAATTTGATAGCTTAAGTATGTTTATATTTATTTTGATAGTACCTGTACCTGGATGTGGCAAACTGATTACAAAAACACGTTGAAAACATAAAAGGTTCGTTCAGTAGTTCAGCACAATTAGCCCCGAAATGGCACCATGTTCTCAGTTGTCGCTACTCTCTGTATAAAGGGACTCTAGGTGGAGCCTATCCCAGCAGTCATAGGGCATGAGGCGAGCACGCCCTGGACAGGACTCCAGGCTATCACAGGGACACATATAGATAGACAAACACATTTAGGCCTACACCCGCATGCACACCTACAGTCAATTTAAAGTTTCCAATTCACCTTGCATAAGTTTTTAGATGTGGGAACAAACAGGAGCACCAGGAGAGAACCCACGCAAACGCCACACAGAAAGACCCCAGGTGGGACTCAAACCCATGATCTTCTATGCAACAGTGAGGCAACAGTGCTAACCACTTCTCCACCATGCTGCCAAATTTCTGTAATCATGTATACTTAAATGTGTACATTTTAAACCAGAGGCAGTAGCTGATCTAGGGCAAAGCCGTAGATCCATTCCTGTTCACTGAAGCAGAGCTTTAAAACCATCGCTGGGTAAACTTCTCATTGGTGCTACGGCAACCAACTGCTGTAGCTACGGAAATCATCATCAAGCCTCACCGTAGAACCGCCTGCGATTAGAGCATCATTTCTCAGGGTCATTCCTCCTTTTTGTACATAAAACATTTGCAGATAATAAAATTGGAATTGAGTATGCAGTCTAACCTTGTAGCTGTAGTACTTGAAAAAAAAGTAGAAAAAAAACTTTTGATAACATTTATCGCCCTTGTGTGTGATGTTCAGCTCTCACGAAACACAGACTGCATTTCTTCCTTTCTGTCAGCCTCTCACTGAAAAGAACATCCAAACATGTGACTGCATTATAAGAATGTTGCTCTAATACGGCACGTGACTGGATTTGTTTTCATATATCACACCCAAATTCAGCACACATTCGGTTCAGCGTGGCACAAGTCACAGCCCTCAGAAACAAAGGAGAATAAAACAAAAAGAGAGAGACAGAGCGGTGTTCCTGGTTGTTTCATGGGCCACAGCCAACCAAGGAATGTGGAGGAGAATATTGCAGAGCTGTCATTGTGCGTTCAGGAAGGGGGAGCAGAGGGAGAGCGACTGTTTGAACTGAGACTAAAATGCTGTGAAAATGGTGGAGCTGGCATATTTACACCCAGGGCCTTCACAGGGGGATTACAGGCAACGTTTTTATGTCACCCGTTTGACAGCATCATCTCACGGAGTTTTTGAAAGCGTGCCTCATTAGCTGGGCCATGGCTGCATTTAACACAGCTGTGAGTTTATAAAGACAATGGCTGCCAAAGCTCCACGCCGTTAGCACACACCAAAGCCGAGGGTAACAATCAAAGCGGCCCCGTTCCATTTCCCTAAACTTGAGTGAAAAGTTTAAAATGACATTTACACGACAACTGGAGGCCCCCAAATGGATGTAAAAAGACATAATGTGAAAACTACATTCTACCCAGTAGGCCCTCAGTGCGCTAGTTAAATTATCCAAGGTTATACTGTAATTCCAAAACTGCTCCAGCCTGAAATGTTAGCATTTGCTACAGATACAGAAAAAAATGCAAGAAACAACCAAACTGAATTAAACTAGATGTTCAGTCAGTAGAGTGCAGATTTTCTCCATGCTATAACAAAGCCTATTAAGCTCCATTCTCACTTTCACATATACACATCATGGAAGGTTACGGGTTGACTCTTTGTTCAGACCAGTTTCTTCAGTTGTTATATTAGGTATATTTATATTCTACATAATTTGCAACAAGGATGCAAAATCTGATTTATTGTATTTCTGATTGACTTGTGTGCTGTATAAATTAAAATATATACTACAACATCCTTTGATCAATTTGCTGAAACCCATCCGTCCATCTATTCTGTCAGTTGCACATCGGGGCACAACCCTGGCGTGAAAACGGGGTGGTAAGTAAGTACCACACAATTAAATTAGATGCTATCGTCTTACAGTATAGCAGCCACTGCTTCAATTCAACAGCAAATAACACTCACAAATATACACTGGATCTCTATGGTATAACAAGACAACAGTTGTGTGTTTTCATGCTAGTGAGGCACTTGACAGTTAAGCAAAACAAAAGTGACACTGCCATAATCCATAGAGTATATGTTTTAAATTTTAAAAACTTGCAAATGTAGACAAAGTGGCACGCTTGAGAAAAACATGATTTTTAAATTAATACTCACGCCTTGACTTGGCCAAGTGGTTAATGTGCTTGGTTTCAGTGCAGAAGGTTCCGGGTTCAAATCCCACCCCTGCCACATTTCTCCATGTAATGTGGAGTTGCATCAGGAAGGGCATCCAGTGTAAAACCTGTGCCAACTCAACATGCAGATCCACCTTGGATTTGTGGTGGCGACCCCGAGTGCAAACAAGGGTGCAGCCGAAGGGACTTACTTACTCACGCCTTGACTTTCAGTCAGTAGTTTTCTGCAATGCCAGCTCCCATTCTTTTGTTGCTGCTAATGTACAAATATGTACTCATTTTCTGCATACACATTCATTACTAGCATCAACTCCACTGAGTTGAAATTGTAGGATTTAGCCTTTTATCACCTGTTATGCATCGGTATGGTTTGGTGTTTTTTGCACCTGCTATGTGTGTGAATCTTGTTATCTGTGCTCCATTAATGTGTGTGTGTTTTTTTTTTATCTCCTTATGCACATGCTTTCCTCTGGGTTAATTGAACTAACTCAGATCACCTGTTCTGAAACCAAAAACTCTGAGGTTTCCAGCTCAGACCTCGTACCAAAGTTCTTACATCACTGGTTATTGTCTAAGATGCATAACCATACCGTAAGACAGGAAGTACCAGAACCCTAAAGACCACAAAGATTTCAGCTTTGGCCAAAATCAATGGGGTCAAATGTCAGATTGTTGTAGCCCTTAGCATCTTCAAACCCAAGAGTAGTATTACCTAGTCCTTAAAATGACACAAACCACTTTGAACTTATTTTAAGAGCAAGTGAGAGAAAACAAAACAAAACAAAACAAAAAAAAAAACTCTGTTTTGTGTGTTGAATTGGAAGAAAAGCACTTAAAACCCATCATCCACTCTTTGTTTTCTTTCCTTTCTGTTCAAAAGCAACTCAACAACCTGACTGCAACCTTTCTCGATCTGACATAGTGTCTCAGCAAAGTATTTACCCAGCAATTACCCACAGAAACCTCGTGTCTCCTTACAGCCGGAGTCCAATAAAAAGAGAGCAGATGAGAACAGTGGTGAAGGCTCCTCAGCAAAAAAAAAAAAGAAAGAAAAAAAGAGACATTTTAATTCGCCAAGACATGGAAGCGAGGTACGCTGGAAACGCCGTGCACTGATGAAGATGAAATTGAACTTGATTAAAAAGCAAACAAAACACTTGACACGCTTTGTGAATGGGCACAAAGCTAATATGCAGATACCCACACCTTCCCGAGGACGCGAGATGAAAAAGGCAAGCTTTTAAAAGGAGAGCGTTTCCTCTGTTTGGATGACATATTTACACAATTATGTGCAGAATCTGAAACACTGCAACCAGCTTTTTTTTTTTTTTTTTGCGTCTCGACAACTCAGAAAAAGTTTAGTCCCCCCCCCCAGCTCTCTTTCTACTTTCATGTCGAGCTGATTAGGTGAGAGTGACAGAGATCTGCAGCTTTGTGCCGGCTGGCAGAACAGTGTCACGGTTTCTTTCTGACTGAGTTACTCTCACTTTGCCAATTCTCCCTCAGTGAACATTAGGACAATTAAGCAATACTGCAGTTAAACAAAACAGATTCCTAGTGTGACTGAATGCTTGCATTGATCACTGGAGCAGTGCTCAGAAAGAGCAGATCTCCACCAACACCAAGTGTTTACTCTTGAGAAATTCTATTGTAATGGAGTTATATTGAGTAACAACGACAGAAAAATCTGGCCACATTTTAACTCTCTACTAAAAATTTGTTCTGACTGTAATTCTGTTACTTATGAATTATCCTCTTCTAAGATGTGTGTTTCTGTAATTCTTCTGTAGTTGTCACAGTATTAAATGCAGGGTTTTCTCACTAATTTCAAACTTATATTCTGAGCAGCATTAAATCCTATACATTCAAAGTTATTATGAGAATAACTTAAGGTACATACAGGTGCATCTCACAAAATTAGAAGATCATGAAAAAGTTCAAAATTTTGTGAAAATTTGATATATTCTAGATATATTACATAAAAGCATTATTATTTTAATCTTCATAATTAGAGCGTATAGCTCAAAAAAGTACAAAAAATGTATCTCAAAATATTAGAAGATTTTATTTCAAGCTCGAGTAACTCACTATGTATGTTGTAAATACCACAAGTCTCTCAACCTGGTACAGTACACACAACCATAGTCATAGGAAAGATGGCTGACTTAAGAGCTGTCCAGAAGACACTCACTGACACGGTCCACAAGGAGGGTATAAACCACAGAAGGTTACTGCTGAAAGAGCTCTCTGTTCACAGAGTGCTGCATCACGGAAAACTGACTGGATGGGAAACGTGTGGTAGGAAAAGATGCACAAGCAACAGGGATGACTGCAGCCTTGAGGCCCGGTCACACGGCACATGGTGTTAGCTGAACAAAGGAAAAAAGTCCCAAAGTCACAAATCGTCAAGAAAAAGTGGATGAATGAGGCTGGACTTCTCCCATCACCAAAAAGCCTGCGAGTGCAGAGGGCATAAAACACTGAAACAAAACCAAAACTAACAAAAGAAAAATTAAGCAAACGCTGACCTTGACGCTTTAAAACAAAGTCAAAATGAAGCACCAGCATGTGATCATTTCTGCAGCGAGTCTGAGCTGTCCACAGCCACCTTCAACTGCATTGTTTTTGACGTACATCACAGCCAGAAATGGTGAGAGGCTGGAGAGAGAGAGAGAGAGAGAGAGAGAGAGAGAGGCTGGAGGTTGGTGAGGTTGGGTGAAGAGACTCTGTCTCAGAACTCCAAAATGACGCATGTGCAGTGGAGGTAGGGCGGACCGTTCAGTCTGCGATACCAGTCTTGGCTGGGGAAGCAACCTGCGTTGGACTGGGGTCCCTTTCAATGCTGGAAAAAATGTCTGTTGGACTTATATGATGCGAATGTACAGAGGTGGCCCAAGGCATACGCCAACTACGCGGTCGCTTAGGGCCTCCACGCCACCAGGGGGCCCCGAGAGCACCAAGACGTTGTGATAAAAAAGTAAATATATACATGAAATTAAAATAATATTGAATAATTTAAACGAAATTGTATTACACCCGAAAAAAATAAATTAATTTTGACAAAATACCAATACTAGGTTAATTGATGCCTCCTGTTGGCTGCTGCCACCATTGGGCAAATTTAGATGCACCGCTTGGGTCAGGTGGTCGATGACTAATCGTGAGGAATGAAGTGAGTGCAAGTCATGTCTCAGAAATGAAATGATCCCTCTGGAGCGGAGAAAAGAAAAAAGAAGTTGGAAGACGAGAAAAAACAACAAGACAAAGGTAGGTTTGCATGTCCAATATTACAATTTTTGTTGTCATTATTTGCGAAATGCTCCATTCATTTAGTGTAAAGTGCTTTCAGCTTCCCCTAAAATGTCCAAAAATAAGTGATCAAATATATACTGTTGTGTGTACATGTCATTGACTAAATATGCGCTACAACGCACTCAACTTTTGTTCAGAATCAGCTTCTTATCACTGGTAACGACGCGGCTTTCCTCTCATCAAACCTGCAGCTTGACAGTGCTTTAAACAGTGTGGACGCTGAGCGTCTACAGACTTCAATAGCGATACAAAGCATGCAGCGAAACGAGACGAGTCATTGGATAAATGCTGGGCTTTGTCCCGCCCATCGGACGCTCAGCATGTCTGGGGGTCTATGGGGCAGTGGGCTGGCCTCGTCTGGCCCGGACGCTTAGCTTCTGCATGATGATTGGATGATCTGTCTGAGGCTGAATCCCCTTTTGATTGACATTTGATAGTCTTCCTTACGAAGAAAAACTTAGAGTTAAACAGCAGGGCAGATCAACTCCTCAGATTAATTTGGTGCAAAAGGTGGGGAAAAGTAGCTCAGCTCTCAATGGTTTGCAGGCCAAAGTTAAAGCAATAGCCCCCAGTGCAATGTGTGTGCATTGCTATGCACACACATTGCTGTTATGTTGTGGATTTCTATGTTCACTTTGGAGATTATTTAAGTATTGTATTTATTATTTAAGTATTTAATTTTCATTACAACTTAATTTTTCTGTAAGATAATGTGATGTCATTTGATTCTATTTTGTATTTGGATATTGAACATTTTGCACACCATTGCACATCTGAAAGAAATTAAGTGTTGGGAAGGTGTAGTGACACGGACCCACAACAGGGGGCGGTAATGAACGGACAATGGATGAGCCAAAAAGTAACAATTTAATGTTGTGAATTGCACAACGGAATACAGACGATTGCAGTTGAGGAGTACAGTCAATCATACACAAGGTGACGTGTGGGCAGGCTCAAGGATAGAAGACGTCTGTCCAGAGAAGAGCCAGATCCCACACGGCTTCAACCGCCAACAGATCTGCAGAACACCGGAGCCGCCAAGTCCTGGGTCCCAGGTGGCCACCGTCTCCAGCTGTCAGACCAGGTACTGCTGGCAGAAACAGAAACAGTTAATGGTGGGTGTGTGAAGACACACCCAGTAATTGTTCCCTGAGTAGTTCCTCCGGGAGGGAGAACCTCCACCTCCAGATACAATATCACCCATGCAGCTCCTGTTGGTCTCCTTCCTGGATGGAGTGAGAGACGAAGACTGTCGTCCTCTCACTGTCCGCCAATCCAGCTTTAATAGACCTCGCAGGAACCCGGCTGCACACAGACCACTGTTAAGTTACAATAATAATCACAGCAGAGAAGGTTACCTTGTTCGGTAGCTGATTTCTTGGCGAGGAGGTGGAGTTGCAGTCTGGCCTTTATAGTGATGGTGATGAGTGACAGCTGGTACTGATAAGTGACAGCTGTCACTCCCAGCGGCTCCGACGCCCTCTCGTGCTTGGAGCCCGCATTCCAAGCAGGGCGCCATCTGGTGGTGGTGGGCCAGCAGTACCTCCTCTTCAGCGGCCCACACAACAGGACCCCCCCCCCCCCCCCCCCAACGCTTGTCCGGGACCAGGCTTGTCCGGGTGCCGTCGGTAGAAGTCGGCCAGGAGGGCCGGGTCCAGGATGAAGCTCCTCTTCACCCAGGAGCGTTCTTCAAGTCCATACCCCTCCCAGTCCACCAAATACTGGAACCCCCGGCCCTTCCAACGGACGTCCAGGAGCCGGCGCACAGTCCAAGCTGGCTCCCCGTCAATGATCCGGGCAGGCGGCGGCACCGGTCCAGGGACACAGAGGGGAGAGGTGTGGCAGGGTTTGAGTCGTGACACGTGAAAAACCGGGTGTATCCGCAGTGAAGCTGGCAGCTTTAGCTTCACTGCGGCAGGACTGAGGACTTTCAGGATGGTGAAGGGTCCTATGAATCTGTCCTTAGGTTTGTGGGATTCCACCTGCAGGGGGATGTCCTTTGTAGATAGCCAGACCGCCTGCCCGGGCTGATACGTAGGGGCCGGGGCACGCCGGCGGTCTGCATGGGTCTTAGCCCTTGTCCGGGCTTTGAGCAGGGCAGAGCGGGCAGTACGCCACACCCAATGCCGATGGCACCTCCTCAGATGGGCCTGGACTGAGGGCACCCTGACCTCTCCCTCCACTAGCGGAAATAATGGGGGCTGGTACCCCAAACATACCTCGAATGGGGAGAGGCCGGTGGCAGAGGACACTTGGCTATTATGAGCATACTCGATCCAGGCCAGATGGTCACTCCAGGCCGTCGGGTGCGCGGAGGTCACGCAGCGGAGGGCCTGCTCCAATTCCTGATTCGTCCGCTCTGCCTGCCTGTTCGTCTGGGGGTGGTACCCGGACGAGAGACTTATGGTGGCTCCCAGTTCCCTGCAGAAACTCCTCCAGACCTGGGAGGAGAACTGAGGACCACGATCTGAGACAATGTCTGATGGAATCCCATGCAGATGCACGACATGGTGGACCAGGAGGTCTGCAGTCTCCTGGGCTGTTGGGAGCTTCAGGAGGGCCACGAAGTGGGCCGCCTTGGAGAACCGGTCCACTATCGTTAAGATGGTGGTGTTGCCCTGGGACGGCAGGAGGCCCGTGACGAAGTCCAGGCCGATGTGAGACCAGGGGTGATGAGGCACTGGCAGAGGCTGGAGGAAGCCTTGGGTCTTCTGGTGGTCCGCTTTGCCCCTGGCGCAGGTGGTGCAGGCCTGGACGTACTCCCGGACGTCGGCTTCCAGAGACGCCAACCAGAAGCGCTGCCGGACAACTGCCACGGTTCTTCGCACCCCTGGGTGGCAGGAAAGCTTGGAACCGTGACAGAAGTCCAGGACTGCAGCCCTGGCCTCTGGTGGGACGTACATTTTGCTCTTCGGTCCAGTCCCTGGGTCCGTTTTCCATGTCAGGGCCTCCCGACGGTCTTCTCCACGTCCCAGGTGAGGGTGGCCACGACAGTGGACTCGGGGATGATGGTTTCTGTTGGGTCTGACAGCTCAGTCCTGACTTCCTCCTCGTGCACCCGGGACAGGGCGTCAGACCGTTGGTTCTTTGTCCCGGGGCGGTATGTGATCCGAAAGTCAAAACGCCCGAAGAACAGTGACCAGCGGGCTTGCGTGGGGTTCATACGCTTGGCGGTCTGGATGTACTCCAGGTTCCGATGGTCTGTGAAATCCGTGAATGGTACCGAAGCTCCTTCCAACAGGTGTCTCCACTCCTCCAGAGCCTCCTTCACCGCAAGAAGTTCCCAATTGCCGACATCATAATTCCTTTCAGCCGGGGTCCACCTGTGGGAAAAATAGGCACAGGGGTGGAGAACCTTGTCGGACTCCCCGCTCTGGGATAGCACGGCTCCTATCCCTGAGTCAGAGGCGTCCACTTCAACTATAAACTGGCGATTTGGATCGGGCTGCACCAGAACTGGTGCAGTCGAGAACCGGTGTTTCAACTCCCTAAACGCGGCTTCGCACCGATCCGACCAGGTGAAGGGGACTTTAGTGGAGGTCAGGGCTGTCAGGGGACTAACCGCCTGACTATAGCCCTTGATGAACCTCCAGTAAAAATTAGCAAAACCGAGGAACTGTTGTAGTTTCCTACGGTTTGTTGGTTGGGGCCAATCTCTCACCGCCGCAACCTTGGCCGGATCAGGGGCGACGGAGTTGGAGGAGATAATAAACCCCAGGAAGGACAAAGAAGTACGGTGGAACTCGCACTTCTCGCCCTTCACAAACAGCTGGTTCTCCAACAACCGCTGCAGGACCTGACGTACATGCTGAACATGAGTCTCAGGATCCGGGAAAAAGATGAGTATATCGTCCAGATATACGAAGACAAACCGATGCAGGAAGTCCCGCAAGACGTCATTAACCAACGCTTGGAACGTCGCGGGCGCATTGGTGAGGCCGAACGGCATGACCAGGTACTCAAAGTGACCTAACGGGGTGTTAAATGCCGTCTTCCACTCGTCTCCCTTCCGGATCCGAACCAGGTGATAAGCATTCCTAAGATCCAGTTTGGTGAAAATTTGGGCTCCATGCAGGGGCGTGAACACTGAATCTAACAGGGGCAGAGGGTATCGGTTGCGAACCGTGATCTCGTTCAGCCCCCTGTAATTAATGCATGGACGGAGTCCGCCATCTTTTTTGCCCACGAAAAATAAACCAGCACCCATTGGGGAGGTGGAGTTCCGGATCAGCCCGGCAGCTAATGAGTCCCGGATGTAGGTCTCCATTGATTCTCGCTCAGGATGTGAGAGGTTGTACAGCCTGCTGGACGGGTACTCAACGCCCGGGATCAAATCAATGGCACAATCGTACGGACGATGCAGGGGAAGGGTGAGCGCCAGATCTTTGCTGAAAACATCAGCAAGATCGTGGTACTCACTTGGCACCGCCGTCAGATTGGGGGGGGACTTTAACCTCCTCACTAGCTGTCACACCAGGCGGAACCGAGGATCCGAGACATTCCCGGTGGCAGGTTTCGCTCCATTGAACCACAACCCCAGACGGCCAGTCAATCCGGGGATTGTTTTAACACCCATGGAAAACCCAAAATCACTCGGGAGGTAGAAGGTGTTACATAAAACACAATCTCCTCCATGTGATTACCAGACACCACCAATGTCACTGGCTGTGTCTGGTGTGTGATTAATGGAAGAAGGGTGCCATCTAGTGCCCGTACCTTCAAAGGTGAAGGTACAGCCAGTAGAGGGAGCCCGACTTCCCTTGCCCATCTGCTGTCCAGCAGATTCCCCTCCGACCCCGTGTCCACCAGTGCTGGGGCGTGAAGGGTTAGATCCCCACTCAGGATCGTTACTGGGATGCGTGCAGATTTTTGGGGTCTCCCCGCGTGGGTATTGTGACCCACCCTTAGCCCAGTCTCTAAGGACGAGTGCTGCTGTATTGACCGTTTGGGGCAGTTTTTCTGCGTGTGCTCGGTTGAGCTGCAGAGAAAACACTCCCCACGGACCAGCCTCCTTTGTCTCTGATCTGATCTCATTTTGGTCCTGCTCATTTCCCTAACAACGGCAGCAGGGGGAGCTGTCGTCACGTGGAGTACCCTGGCTGTGGAGCGTGGGGAAGACGGCTCCCTTTCGGACCCGGGAGGAAGAGGGACGGCTTGTGCCTGACCACGCCCTTCGTCTCGTTCCCATCGGTGTTCTGTTAATCGGTTGTCTAACCGTATTACCAGGTCGATAAGCCCGTCTAAATCCCGCGGCTCGTCCTTCGCCACCAGGTGCTCCTTAAGGACCAGAGACAGTCCGTTTACAAAGGCGGCGCGGAGCGCAACAGCATTCCAGCCGGCTCGCGCTGCCGCGATGCGGAAGTTGACTACGTACTTAGCTGCGCTCCGGCACCCCTGTCTTATCGACAGCAGCACGCTTGAAGCGGTCTCGCCTCTATGAGGGTGGTCGAACACTTGTCTGAACTCCCTCACAAACCCAGTATATGTCGTTAGGAGCTGTGAATTTTGCTCCCAGAGCACCGTGACCCAGGCGCGTGCCTCTCCACGAAGCAAATTTATTACGTAAGCCACCCAGCTGGCGTCTGACTCGTACATGACAGGACGCTGTGAAAAGACGAGCGAGCACTGCATTAAGAAGTCCACGCATGTCTCGACACAGCCTCCGTATGGCTCCGGAGGGCTTATGTAAGCTTCAGGGGATGGTGGGGCGGGTCGTTGAACGACCAGCGGAATGTCTGTTTCAGGCCTCCGGTCAGCAGGAGGAGGTGCTGCAGCAGCGCCCTGAGCACGCGCTTCCACCTGGGCGGTGAGAGCCTCCATCCTCCGATTGAGAATAACGTTCTGCTCAGTGACTAAGTCCAACCGAGCAGTGAAAGCGGTTAAGATTTGCTGCAGCTCACCTAACACGCCTCCTGCTGATGCCTGTTCACCTCGCTCTTCCATTGGCTGTTCAAGCGATGGTTGACGCCCCTCGGGATCCATGACGCTGGCCGAGAAATCCTGTTGGGAAGGTGTAGTGACACGGACCCACAACAGGGGGCAGTAATGAACGGACAATGGATGAGCCAAAAAGTAACAATTTAATGTTGTGAATTGCACAACGGAATACAGACAATTGCAGTTGAGGAGTACAGTCAATCATACACAAGGTGACGTGTGGGCAGGCTCAAGGATAGAAGACGTCTGTCCAGAGAAGAGCCAGATCCCACACGGCTTCAACCGCCAACGGATCTGAAGAACACCGGAGCCGCCAAGTCCTGGGTCCCAGGTGGCCACCGTCTCCAGCTGTCAGACCAGGTACTGCTGGCAGAAACAGAAACAGTTAATGGTGGGTGTGTGAAGACACACCCAGTAATTGTTCCCTGAGTAGTTCCTCCGGGAGGGAGGACCTCCACCTCCAGATACAATATCACCCGTGCAGCTCCTGTTGGTCTCCTTCCTGGATGGAGTGAGAGACGAAGACCGTCGTCCTCTCACTGTCCGCCAATCCAGCCTTTAATAGACCTCGCAGGAACCCGGCTGCACACAGACCACTGTTAAGTTACAATAATAATCACAGCAGAGAAGGTTACCTTGTTCGGTAGCTGATTTCTCGGCGAGGAGGTGGAGTTGCAGTCCGGCCTTTATAGTGATGGTGATGAGTGACAGCTGGTGCTGATAAGTGACAGCTGTCACTCCCAGCGGCTCCGACGTCCTCTTGTGCTTGGAGCCCGCACTCCAAGCAGGGCGCCATCTGGTGGTGGTGGGCCAGCAGTACCTCCTCTTCAACGGCCCACACAACATTAAGCTATTTAACGTGTTTACGAGGTCTATTAGAAAAGTATCCGACCTCATTATTTTTTTAAAAAACCATATGGATTTGACTCACGTGTGATTGCGTCAGACAAGCTTGAACCCTCGTGCGAATGCGTGAGTTTTTTCATGCCTGTCGGTTGCGTCATTCGCCTGTGAGCAGGCTTTGAGTGAGGTGTGGTCCACCCCTGTCGTCTATTTTTTATTGCGAATAAATGTCTGAATGATTTGGAGCTTTGCTGCATCAATTTTTTTCCAGAAACTGTGAGAGACCTCCAGGTGGACACCGTTCGAAAAATTAATATGGCTTTCAGGGATGATTTTATGGGGATTAAAGAGATTACGGAGTGTTACTGCCGCTTTAAGGACTGCCCAAAACTCCTGACAGCGCGGCGCGCTTCCAGCCCTCATAGACAAGCTGACACCCCGCTGGAACAACCAGATCATTTCCAACGTGAAAGCTTTGTTGATCCGGGACCTCGTCTGACTTTCACAAAAAGGCAGAAGATGTGGACATCAGCACTTTATCGGCACATTCCACCATTACAGGAGTTTTTTTCATGGAAAAAGAAGCGGAGGGACGCACCACCGTGCCGCTCATGGCGTGGCACAAAACCACCTTGGTGTTGGTCTCTCAGGACAGCTTTCAGGTGGATTTCAGACGGATTTCGGTTGCTTTCCAGTCATGTGAATATCCGATTGTGATTGTGCATGAGCTGGACATACCTAAACATGTCCTGGAAGGCTTCATCACGGCGTTTCTTTGCGCAGAGCGGCTGCACCGCGACGCGTGGTGGAGTCGCTTCTCTTTCCATGACAAAAACTCCTGTAACAGTGAAATGTGCCGTTCATTTTTAAACTGGACGCTGTCTTGTTCAGTATGTCATCTGACTAGCACAGGAATTGTGAAAAGACGTGGACATCAGCACTTTTTCCGCACATTAAGACAGACGTGCGGAGGAGTTCCGCGCGTCGCGGTGCAGCCGCTCGGGGCAAAGAAACGCCATGATGAAGCCTTCCAGGACATGTTTGGGCATGTCCAGCTCATGCACAATCACAATCGGATATTCACACGACTGGAAAGCAACCGGAATCCATCTGAAATCCACCTGAAAGCCGTCCTGTGAGACCAACACCGAGGTGGTTTTGTGCCGCGCCATGAGCGGCACAGTGGCGCGTCCCTCCGCTTCTTTTTCCATGAAAAAAACTCCTGTAATGGTGGAATGTGCCGATAAAGTGCTGATGTCCACATCTTCTGCCTTTTTGTGAAAGTCAGACGAGGTCCCGGATCAACAAAGCTTTCACGTTGGAAATGATCTGGTTGTTCCAGCGGGGTGTCAGCCTGTCGATGGGGGCTGGGAGCGCGCCGCGCTCTCAGGAGTTGTGAGCACTCCTTAAAGTGGCAGTAACACTCCGTAATCTGTTTAATCCCCATAAAATTGTCCCTGAAAGCCATATTAATTTTTCGAACGGTGTCCACCTGGATGTCTCTCACAGTTTCTGGAAAAAAATTGATGCAGCAAAGCTCAAAATCGTTCAGACATTTATTCGCAATAAAAAATAGACGAGAGGGGTGGACCACACCTCACTCAAAGCCTGCTCACAGGCGAATGACGCAACCGACAGGCATGAAAAAACTCACGCATGCGCACTAGGGTTCAAGCTTATCTGACGCAATCACATGTGATTCAAATCGATATGGTTTTTTAAAAAAATAATAAGGTCGGACACTTTTCTAATAGACCTCGTACTATAAATGCAGTCTCCTGCCTGCTGATGTTACTTTCAAATAGTTAAATTAATGAGCCATACTTATACATCACTCTGTATGTAGAAGTTAATTAAAACATATTCATGAGTTTGCTACCCCTTTAAGGTTAAAAACAAGAATGACACCTGTATGATGTAAGATAATTACAAATAATGCTAATGATTGTGGGTACGTTACACACATAACAGTGTAGCCTATGGAATAATGAGGCATCTGGTGCTGAGGTGATGGTAGGGGGGCCCCCCAAATGAAATTCTGCTTAAGTTCCCATAAAGGCTTGGGCCGGCCCTGCGAATGTATACACTAGTTGTCCAAATAATATAACTTTCTTATGTTTCTTATTAAGACCTTATGATTCTTATTAAGAACCATAAGAAAATTATTTATTTAGACAGATTCTGATCATGTGCAACTGATATATATAATTAAGTCCTGTTTCCTTTTTTTCAGTGAAGGGCACTGATAGATGTATCTGCTTCACACTACAGAATTCAGCCATAAGCACTATAACTTTCTTCCTCTACAACTATAAAGGAAAGTTACAAAAAAAAAAAAAAAAAAAAAAAAGCTCCTGGATCTGCTTTCAGATTTATCGCGCTGTGCCTTGGCTCAAACTGCATCCCTCTGCCAAGTTTCCTGAAAATTGTCTAGATGGTTTTTGTGTAATTCTACTGACAGAAAAACAAACAAATCAACTAACAGTAATGAAAACATAAACCTCCTCGGCAGAGATAATTACAGCTCACATAATTTCTTTATTTACATCAGAAATTAAACAAAATTAATCCTTCACTTGGCCACAAATTGATCCCTGTAGGATGATTAAAAGCATCTCACCTTGGCTTGTTGTGTTTGCAGGTGGATGTGCCGTGGGCACACCGTGAGAGGGGCCGCAATAAAAGTGCAATTAAACACAGAGTAGGCGACATAATGCTGTGAACAATTAAACTCAGCTGCACAAAAGGAGCACATGCTGCTTATACATATTCACTTTCCCAGTGAAATCCATAGGAATTGCTAAGTCATCTCCCATGTCTCTGAGGCATTCATATACAATGGCAATTTTATCATATGCTTATCAGTGGTGGCCCCTCTCTTATAGAGCTCGATCTTTTGCCCCCTCAATCACGGAGCATATTACTTCTCTGTCAGAGCAATGCACTTCCTAACGACAGGGAGGCCAGCTGGGAACGAGGAAAGGGCAGGAGGCACATGCATTAACATAATAATCCAGCCGCACTCCCACAGGCCCCGGGGCCAGACAGCATATTAGGCAGGACCCTCTCACGAAGGTCCTTGCAGAGAAATAAAGCTGCTTTATGGTGAACCTGTCAACCTGTGGCCAAGTCAAGGACCTACCTGAGCTAATGCTAGGTGCTGAAAGAATAAAATACAAAGCATGCATACTGAGCTGTTAACACAACCCAGAACATGCTGATAAGATGTAGAAGCTGATCAAATTCTAAATAATAACTTAATCTTCAAAAATATAATACCCCAGAGGTGCCAACCATCCCGCATTGGGCGGCATTCACCCTTGTGTCCTGCGTCCTGCTTGAATGTGTGTGGGATGCCCATAGTCCCCCAGTTGTGTGTCCCCAGACCCACCAAGTTACACTTGGTATCATTGGCGCTCGCGGCCACACGTGGGTTTCCCGCACTGATACATTCAAATGTTGGCAGGTATATGACACCCATTGAAATAAGATGTAGTTGATATTGCTCACTTGAGGCCCCAAACAACCAACCAGTAATGCCTGCAAAATGCAACCAGCAGGGGCCAATAAATGTCCACTAAGACTCTACAAAATGTCTGTGGGGGGTTATGGTGTGGGTCAGGGGAAGGGGTAGGGTTAAAAAGAGTAAAATAAAATAAAAAACGTGTCACGAAAATGTGTCTCATTACATGATTGGATCACTAAAGAAATGTGAGACTGGGCTGAGCATTTAAGATATTTTTCATATGGGTCTCTATTCCAGTGAAGGATAAGTAATAACATACATAAAAGACAAGCATATTGGCAGAAATGTTATGTTGCAAATTTAAGAAAAATTCATTAAGTTAGTTAGATTTGCTCAAGGAGGTGTAATAATTGACATGACAGACAATTTTAGCATGACTTTGTTTCTTTGCCCAACCTCAGGAAACATGGAGGTGGCTATCACGAGACATCAATGTCACCTCATCAAATTTTTTAAAAATGTTGCCCGAGTATAAATATAGTTTGCAGTCAGCTGTAAGGCAAAACTCAAAATAAATAGCTAATTAATGATCTGTTTATTGCCCAAAATAGTTTGCTGCAGCTACTGCAAAAGCTCACTAAGATTGGTGTGAAGTAATGTACATTATATGGCATTTGCATGAATATAGGGTGTCTCAAAAAATGTACCCAAAAGTATTTTGACAGCACAGACAAACCAATCAATATTATTAGACATTTTCTGTATGACCATGTGGCCGAAGAATATGTAATTTTTTCTCTCCGATGTTTTTTCTCTCCACAGTTTTTAGTTCAGTCTTTCCATTTTGATGTTTTAACCCTTTATCTTTTACACCGGATGGTCAATGTAACCTCCTCATCTGAAGTTTCCTAAGAAACAAATCATCCGTCTCCACTTTTCCGGAAAACCACCTAGCAAATTCAAGTCTCCTTGCCATTTGCTGGGGAGTTATTTCGCTCTGAGACTGAATTTTGTATGAAAAGAGATGCAAGTCAGCCCTTAGGATGTGCTGCACAGAACTTGACAACTTTTGTTCTCTGAATTAGGGTCAACTCCAGAATTTTTCCTGGACTTTAATGTCTTGCAGAACAAACTTTAGGGTTCCTGAAATGAGGAAAAACACCATTATTTCCCCTTAAAACCATTTCCTAGTAATTATATTCAGAGTACAATTTTTTTGAGACGCCCTATATTAGGGTTGCCACTTTTCAGAAATGAAAATAAAGGACGCCCACCATGGCTCCTCAGGTTGACCACCCAAGGAGTGGTATATTTAATTTAAAAAAAAAGCATTTAGTCATACTTAAAGCTTTAAGTGCTTTGTTAACACAAACCTGTTAACGATAAACTGTGCAGTCACTGAAGTGTGCAATAATAAAGATAAATATTAAGGAAAACAGACCAACAATTTTAATCTTTAAAGTGAGGACATTGTTACTTTAAGAGGAAATAAAAAAATACTTGTTTCCCTACAGTTTGCCTTGTACCCATTGCCACTAACACTGTCAAGCCAGGAGTTTGACTCTTCCCACTCCTGTCTGTACATTTGCAAACGTTTTTGATTCTTTAGATGTGGTGGAGTTTCGGGTGTAGACATGCCAGGCAACCAGACAACCCGTGACAGGACCAGAAAGGTGGGCAGACGTGAAAGTCTGAAGTCTATCCACTGTACCTTGCATCGGGTCCTCGCTACAGGACCTGATGCGAGATACAGAGATGACATTGGCAGCCCTTAATATTTCCTGTGTTTTATTTTGTTCATTATTTAGTTTTGATGAGTGTGTGAGTGTGTGGGGGACATTTATGAAAATACGGAACAATTTACATCCTGTATTGATTCAATACAGACGCAACAATTAATTGTCAAATAAAGGACAGTGCTGTATTTTAAGGGACGGGTGGCAACCCTACCCTATACTGTAACTAATGTCTTAATTGCAAGGTTTAAGTTATTTAAAAAATAATTCACAATCTATGTGCAATCTATGTTTTTCTTAAAAAAATACATTTTTATATCACTCAGCCAGTTCATTTTCAAGCTAGTAATAGGTTAGCTTGAAAATGCTCACGTAGCTTGCTGGCTAACATGTCACTAGCTTGAATATGAGCTGGCTGAGCTATGTAATAATGTTTACTTCTAACAGTATTTTTATCAAGTAACACAGCTAACAAGATTTTAGTGATGTTACACCCATTTTTCTTGACCATGTAGGACAAATTTGCTTTATGTGGCTTTATTTTCAAGCTTGCAATATGCTATTTTGAAAAGATGCTGACCGAGGTAGGAAGCTTACATGCTGCTAGACTGAAAATGGGTAAATGGGTTGGTGCAAGGATACGTCACTTCCGTTGAAGTGGCGAACGCGAAGGTGAGAATTTGTACTTCCGCAACTGGCTGCCCCATGAAAACAAGCTTGGACCCCTTTGAAAAGTGTTCAAATATATATATATATATATATATATATATATATATATATATATATATATATATATATATATATATATATATATATACGAGGTCTGTTAGAAAAGTATCTGACATTATTTTTTTGAAAAACCATATGGATTTGAATCACGTGTGATTACATCAGACATGCTTGAACCCTCATGGGCATGCAAGAGTTTTTTCACGCCTGTCGGTTACATCATTCGCCTGTGGGCAATCTTTGAGTGAGGAGTCGTCCACCCTCTCGTCGATTTGTTCATTGTTTAGGAATGGCTCAGAGACTGCTGCTTTGTTTGATCAAAATTTTTTCAAAACTGTAAGGCACAACTGAGTGGACACCATTCGATAAATTCAGCTGGTTTTCAGTAAAAATTTTAACGGCTGATGAGAGATTTTGGTCTGGTAGTGTCGCTTTAAGGACGGCCCACGGTGCCTGATGGCGATCTGCGCTTCGAGGCGGCAGCGTCTTGCCGTTTCAAGTTGAAAACTTCCACATTTCAGGCTCTGTTGACCCAGTAAGTCGTCAGAGAACAGAGAACTTTCAGAAGAAGTCGGCATGAGGAGTTTATTCGGACATTCCATTGTTGACGGACATTTTGCAATGAAAGAACGTGCGGGCAGAGTCGCATGTCGGGCCGGACCCGACCGCGGGGGGTCGCGACAGGAAAAACACCTCCGTTGGAAACCTTAACGGGCAAGTTGGAACATGCCCAAGCTGTTAAACAATTTCTCAGATACTCACTTGTTGAAAGCCATCAAAAGCCGCCTGAATTTTACAAATGGTTTTCAACACGGTGGTGTTTTTCCTGTCGCGGCGCACACAGATTCGCCAAGTCGATTTGCGCGCACGTCTTTCATTAAAAAATGTCCTTAAACAGTGGAATGTCCGCATAAAGTCCTCATGCCGGCCTCTTCTGAATCTTCTCTGTTCTCTCACGACGTCCTGGGTGAATTAAGCCTTAAATTAGGATGTTTTCAGGTTGAAACAGGCCAACGACGGCGCCTGGAAGCGCTGCGTGACGTCCCGCTCCGTGGGAAGTCCTTACAGCGACAGAAACACCCCATAATCTCTCATCAGCCATTAAACTTTTCACCGAAAACCAGCTAAATTTCTCGAATAGTCTCCACTCGGATATTCCTCACAGGTCCAGAAAAAATTTTGATAAAGCAACGCGCGCCGTCTGGAGCAGCGTGTGAAACAAAGGAATTCAGCCGAGAGGGCTGGACCACATCTCACTCAAGGCCTGCCCACAGAGAAATGACGTCACCGACACACGTGAAAAAACTCACGCATGCGCACGAGGGTTCAAGCATGATTGGTGTAATCGCACGTCATTCAAATCCATATAGTTAAAAAAAAAGTGTCGGTTTCTTATCTAATAGACCTCGTATATACGCTCAACAAAAATATAAACGCAACACTTTTGGTTTTGCTCCCATTTTGTATGAGATCAACTCAGCTGCTGGTTAAAGGTATGTAATATGTTACTGTGATGCTTTCATATGGAATATATCAATGTTTCTAGTGTTTAGAGAGACCAAAACTGGTGAGTGTCCATACAGTGCTATAGTTTTCTTTCACTTCCCAGTCTTCCAGGTTTCAGATCTGCAAAAAACTGGCAAAACCAGCCAAGTTTGGAATTGTATATTCACTGCAGTAAACATCAGGCACCAAATCTGCTGCTAATTTCTAAATTACCAAAGGAAATTGTACACAAATGAAAAGTAGTGATCTAATAGTTCTAACAATGGTAGAGATATGACATTTCAAATATTGCACCAATGCCAATTGTCGCAGGTAGATTTTCAATGTTTGGTGACCTTGAGCCACCTCTAAATAATTTCTGATTGGCAAACAATTTTATATGTGAGAATGACTCACCAAAAGGAAACTTTTTGGTGGGTGAGACTCGAAATTTTTTAAAGTTGGCATTTTTTTGGGACACCCTAATATATATATATATATATATATATATATATATACTCGTATATATATTCATAACAATTGCACAGGTGTGCCTTAGACTGTCCACAATAAAAGGCCACTCTGAAAGGTGCAGTTTTATCACACAGCACAATGCCACAGATGTCGCAAGATTTGAGGGAGCGTGCAATTGGCATGCTGACAGCAGGAATTTCAACCAGAGCTGTTGCTCGTGTATTGAATGTTCATTTCTCTACCATAAGCTGTCTCCAAAGGCGTTTCAGAGAATTTGGCAGTACATCCAACCAGCCTCACAATCGCAGACCACGTGTAACCACACCAGCCCAGGACCTCCACATCCAGCATGTTCACCTCCAAGATCGTCTGAGACCAGCCACTCGGACAGCTGCTGAAACAATCGGTTTGCATAACCAAAGAATTTCTGCACAAACTGTCAGAAACCGTCTCAGGGAAGCTCATCTGCATGCTCGTCGTCCTCATCGGGGTCTCGACCTGACTCCAGTTCGTCATCGTAACCGACCTGAGTGGGCAAATGCTCACATTCGCTGGCATTTGGCACGTTGGAGAGGTGTTCTCTTCACGGATGAATCCTGGTTCACACTGTCCAGGGCAGATGGCAGATGGCGTGTGTGGCGTCGTGTGGGTGAGCGGTTTTCTGATGTCAGTGTTGTGGATCGAGTGGCCCATGTTGGCGGTGGGGTTATGGTATGGGCAGGCGTCTGTTATGGACGAAGAACACAGGTGCATTTTATTGATGGCATTTTGAATGCACAGAGATACTGTGACGAGATCCTGAGGCCCATTGTTGTGCCATACATCCAAGAACATCACCTCATGTTGCAGCAGGATAATGCACGGCCCCATGTTGCAAGGATCTGTACACAATTCTTGGAAGCTGAAAATGTCCCAGTTCTTGCATGGCCGGCATACTCACCGGACATGTCACCCATTGAGCATGTTTGGGATGCTCTGGACCGGCGTATACGACAGCGTGTACCAGTTCCTGCCAATATCCAGCAACTTCGCACAGCCATTGAAGAGGAGTGGACCAACATTCCACAGACCACAATTGACAACCTGATCAACTCTATGCGAAGGAGATGTGTTGCACTGCATGAGGCAAATGGTGGTCACACCAGATACTGACTGGTATCCCCCCCCCCAATAAAACAAAACTGCACCTTTCAGAGTGGCCTTTTATTGTGGGCAGTCTAAGGCACACCTGTGCACTAATCATGGTGTCTAATCAGCATCTTGATATGGCACACCTATGAGATGGGATGGATTATCTCAGCAAAGGAGAAGTGCTCACTATCACAGATTTAGACTGGTTTGTGAACAATATTTGAGGGAAATGGTGATATTGTGTATGTGGAAAAAGTTTTAGATCTTTGAGTTCATCTCATACAAAATGGGAGCAAAACCAAAAGTGTTGTGTTTATATTTTTGTTGAGTGTATATATATGTGTGTGTGTGTGTGTGTGTGTGTGTGTGTGTGTGTGTGTGTGTGTGTGTGTGTGTGTGTGTGTGTGTGTGTGTGTGTGTGTGTGTTTCTTCCAATAATATATGTTTATTAGGCGGCATTAGGGTAGTTAGTGATTTTACTGATTTTGCGCCCATTTTGATAGATCATTTGGGCCAAATTTGCTTGGCTAATCCCTTGTGTGACCATGCAGCTGTTTCTTTTTTTTTCTTTCCTCACTTAATTTAATGCCTTCTACAACACTTTTCAATAACATAACCCAGTTTCATGACATTTCTTCTGAGTATAGGAAGCATCTCCTCGCCTACTCATATTTACTGCAGTGAAATGCGAACAGACGTAATCTTTGAGGACAAGCGCGGGGGAGAATAAGCCTTCCCTATGGCATACACTGGAAAGTGTTAGCATGTACTGAGCCCTGTGATCCTTTGCACTGTGGTCCCATGGTACCTTATGTGGCCTCTGCAGTTCTAATCACACAAGGCAGTTGCTATCATTGCATCAAAGCCATCATAATAAAACCATGCAACCACAATGCATGTCTTACGCCTGGAGACACAACAACAAAAAGACAATACACCATCTAGAACAGAAACTATGGGGAAAAAACTTCCAAGTTCCACCATTTGTAGACTACCCAGCATCTGCCACACTCAATTCAGCATCAGATTCAACTGTGCAAAAATAAAAATATTACATAGAAGCGAGAGGTATATATCAGGAAAGCAGCAGTAAAGAGCTGTGTGGAGCATTTCCTAACAGTCTGGTTGTCAGAATACTTCTATGTGAATGTCCCACAGTACTGTAAGGCTGTCATTCGCCAGTTGGGTTTCTCGACTGAAGAAACGAGCAGTTCACTCGCTGCAGTACTTCAGTGTCAAAAGAAAGGCAGGGAGGGAGGAAGAGGGCCAAAGAGAAAGAGGACCTCCACAAATCATTTTGATCAAGAGACAAGGTAGCGCTGAGGTAGACCTCCTCCAGCCCCCACCCTGCGAGGAGACTACTCTCTAATTGGTGGAAAGGGCAGCCTGTCCGTGGTCGTATACGCTCTCAGATCTCTCTCAGGACAGCAGAGGCAATGTGCCAATTACTGCCAATTGTTGGCCTGTGGTTGAGATGTGGACAGTTGTCCGTATACAATAGGAGTGAAAGCTGGCAAATACCCCAGCTGATGCTGATAGTGGACAACAGCAGTATAATATCCCCACAAGCTTCCACCGAACTATTTTGTAAATCAAGCATTTTGATTCTTCCAAATTTTTTTCCGAACTTTTTAAGAGTGCGGATGTAACCACTGTGTTTAGTTGGGCTAACAGGCCATTACAGAAATCTTGCCAATGGTAGACCAACATATATGCGTTCATACATTTTCCATCATCTGCTCATCACTGAGTAGGTCAGAGTGAGAGCACAACCTCCACGAGCAGTTGGACAAACGAGCCACAGAAACGCTGCTCACCCAAAGATTATAACAAGAAAGTGAGAAAGTGTAGCAGAGAGGAGGGAAAGCAGTCATAATTCTTGTTCAACTAAAAATCACTATAATGTTCTTTAATTGTGTAGGCAAAAATCTTTTCAAAAGAACATGGTAATTTTACCCTGTTAAATTATTCAGCACACATTAATAACGATCGGTGCTGGGGTGGACGAGAGCGGCTGTTTTAGGAGTGATGAGCTGCCGGAGCCGGGATACAACAACTCAGAGAGGCAGTTTTAGCCTCAGTTTTTTTCAAGTTATGTTGTGAAAAAAAAAAAAACAATGTTCAAATGAACAAGAGTAACGATGAGAGATAGCAGCTAAATGGATTGGAAAAGCATTTCAAATACAAATGTACATTAAAGATGTGCTGTTGGGGAAAAATCATCAAAAGAAGAGTAATAACAGAAGCAAATTGTTGTGTGGGCCGCCAGAAGAGGAGGTACTGCTGGCCCACCACCAGAGGGCGCCCTGTCTGGAGTGCGGGCTCCAGGCACCAGAGGGCGCAGCCGCCTCACAGAAGCAGCCAGAGTGACAGCTGTCACGCATCACCTGCAACAGCTGTTACCAATCACCTGATCAGCAGGGGTACATCAGCAGGACGACGTCTCCACCTCTTTGCCGAGATATCGTTCTACCTGGAAGGTAACGTTCTCAGCTGACCGTGAGATCTTTTCAGTAACCTTTTGTGACTTTTGTGCATTATATAGCAGACTCTTTCCAACGAGAGGTGGAGGTAGTTTTCCTGCCGTGTGGATTGCTGGGTGTAAACGCGCCCACATTTAATTGTTTTTTTTTGTTCCTCGCCAGCAGTACCAGGTCCGACACGCGGAGGCAGTGGCCACCTGGGAGTTCGGGACTTGGCGGCTCCAGTATTCCCGGGGTCTGGTGGCGGAGGAAATCGTGTGGTTCCGGTTCTGCTTTGGACAGACGTCTTCTATCTTCGAGCCTGCCCACACGACACCTTCTGTGATTTGACTTGTTGTCTATTATTGTAATCTGTTGTGTTTGTTGTGCCCATTCACAACAGTAAAGTGTTGTTATTTGACTTCCTCCATTGTCCGTTCATTTGCGCCCCCTGTTGTGGGTCCGTGTACCTACACTTTCCCAACACAAATCATGTCACAGTTGGGTTGATCCAGTCATTTTGGACAAAATAGATGAACCTGGATGACGTGATCTTCACTTGGGGTGCAGCAATCCAATGTGTCAGATTGATTTTAGCTTGATATTGACCAAAATTACTGGATCAGATGTTGGGGGGAATCAATCCACTCTGAGTCTTCTATTGCACATCTGAGTCATGTTGTTGGTTTTGAATGTTTTCCTTTAGGTGAGTAGAATATTTGCTTCATGAGTTATGCTTTTTTACATGGCTACATTCACAACATCCAGGCAAATGTATTTATTATTAAATTACTTGTTTTAAGACATGGAAAACTATGTAGTTTTGCTATCAATATCTTCTAAGACTGAAGATTCCAATATCGGTATGGTATCGGACACAATCGTGGCATTCCTAATCTTCACTTCCTAGTTATCTTTTCAACCTAAAATCATTGTGAAGGCTGGACTGCATCTGGTTGCTTATCTGCAACATTTCTTCATTGTATGTGTTGACAATTCTGTGTTGTGCTTTTGTTATATTTTGGTAGTATGGCCAAAACAGATGGTCACCCCAATGAGTCTAAGTCTGCATAAGGTTTCTTCCTTTCATCAAAAAAAGAAAAAAGGGTGTTTTTCAATACGACTGCCACAATGTACTTGCTCATAGGGTGGGTCTAGAACTTGCTCATGTGTAGCATCTTGGATGACTTGTGCATTGGCACTGTACACTCACACACTCATCTTCAACCGCTTAGTCCAATTGAGAGTCAGGTGGGGGGGGGGGGGGGTAGCTAGCCTGTCCAGGGTACACCCTGGACAGGACGCCAGTCTGTCTCAGGGCCACATACATACAAACAAACACAGTCACACCAACAGTAGGACAGGGGGCCCTGGTGTGCAGATTGACCTCTAGAAGCTGACTCCAGTCACAATGTGGAGGATCCTTCTCTCAGCAGCAAAAATTCCAAGGCCTTCCTAGCTTGTGACAAGTAGTGGTTTAAGATTCTCTGTGGATGGGAAAGCTGTCTTCTGGAATCTGGCCTCAAAACATTACTCTTTGTAGTAAAAAGAGAAACTGTTATATGTCTCAGACAGCCTTACTGCCATCCTAAGGGCCCCTTCACACATAGTACAAATTAGGACAACTCAGGGCGACTCACAGTGGAACAGCTCGTATGAGCAAACCACGAAAACATTGAGCCGACGGGCAGGCGTGCACAATACTGCTGCGATGACGTGTAACCACATCACGCAGCTGCAGTGAAGAAAAATAAATCCATCCATCCATCCATTTTCTTCCGCTTTATCCGGAGTCGGGTCGCGGGGGCAGCAGCTCAAGCAAAGCCGCCCAGACCTCCCGATCCACACACACCTCCCCCAGCTCCTCCGGGGGAACCCCAAGGCGTTCCCAAGCCAGCCGAGAGATGTAATCCTTCCAGCGTGTCTTGGGTCTTCCCCGGGGCCTCCTCCCAATGGGACGTGCCCAGAACACCTCTCCAGCGAGGCGTCCAGGAGGCATCCGGAAAAGATGCCCGAGCCACCTCAACTGACTCCTTTCGATGTGGAGGAGCAGTGGCTCGACTCTGAGCTCCTCCCGAGTGACCGAGCTCCTCACCCTATCTCTAAGGGAGCGCCCAGCCACCCTGCGGAGGAAACTCATCTTGGCCACTTGTACCCGCGATCTTGTTCTTTCGGTCATGAGCCAAATCTCATGACCATAGGTGAGGATCAGAACGTAGATCGATCGGTAAATCGAGAGTTTTGCCCCCCTACTCAGCTCTCTCTTCACCATGACGGTCCGATACAGCGACCGCATCACTGCAGATGCTGCACCGATCCGTCTATCGATCTCACGCTCCATCCGTCCCTCACTCGTGAACAAGACCCCGAGATACTTAAACTCCTCCACTTGAGGAAAGAACACTCCACCGACCTGAAGAGGGCAAAGCACCTTTTTCCGGTCGAGAACCATGGCCTCGGATTTGGAGGTGCTGATTTTCATCCCGGACACCTCACACTCGGCTGCAAACCACCCCAGTGCACGCTGAAGGTCCTGATTTGACGAAGCCAACAGAACCACATCGTCCGCAAACAGCAGAGATGAGATTCTGTGGTTCCCAAACCAGACCCCCTCTACACCCTGTCTGCGCCTAGAAATTCTGTCCATAAAAATAATGAACAGAACCGGTGACAAAGGGCAGCCCTGGCGGAGGCCAACGTGCACTGGAAACAGGTTTGACTTACTACCGGCAATGCGAACCAAGCTTCTGCTGCGTTCGTACAGGGACCGGATAGCCCTTAGCAAAGGACCCCAGACCCCGTACTCCCTCAGCACTCCCCACAGGGTGCCCCGAGGGACATGGTCAAACGCCTTCTCCAGATCCACAAAACACATGTGGACTGGTTGGGCGAACTCCTATGAACCCTCGAGCACCCGATGGAGCGTGTAGAGCTGGTCCAGTGTGCTGTGACCAGGACAAAAACCACACTGCTCCTCCTGAATCCGACCATCGGTCGAATTCTTCTCTCCGGTACTCTGGAATAGACCTTACCGGGGAGGCTGAGGAGTGTGATCCCCCTATAGTTGGAACACACCCTCCGGTCCCCCTTCTTAAACAGACCCCAGTCTGCCAATCCAGAGGCACTGTCCCCGATCGCCACGCGATGTTGCAGAGGCGTGTCAGCCAAGACAGTCCCACAACATCCAGAGACTTAAGGTACTCAGGACGGATTTCATCCACCCCAGGAGCCTTGCCACAGAGGAGCTTTCTAACCACCTCGGTGACTTCTGCCTGGGTAATGGATGAGTCTGCCTCTGGGTCCCCAGTCTCTGCTTCCTCTTCGGAAGACGTGACAATGGGATTGAGGAGATCCTCGAAGTACTCCTTCCACCGCCCAACAACATCCCCAGTCAGGGTCAACAGCTCTCCACCGGCACTGTTTACGGTGCCGGTGGAGAGCTGCTTCCACCTCCTGAGGCGTCGGACGGTTTGCCAGAATCTCTTCGAGGCCGACCGATAGTCCTCCTCCATAACCTCCCCGAACTCCTCCCAGACCCGAGTTTTTGCCTCTGCAACCGCACGGGCTGCGGCACGCTTGGCCTGCCGGTACCTGTCAGCTGCCTCTGGGGTCCCACCTACCAACAAAGATAGGTAGGACTCCTTCTTCAGCTTGATGGCATCCCTTACTTCCAGTGTCCACCACCGGGTTCGGGGATTGCCGCCACGACATGCACCAGAGACCTTGCGACCACAGCTACGAGCGGCTGCATCAACAATGGAGGTGGAGAACATGGTCCACTCGGACTCCATGTCTCCAACCTCCCCCCGGGATCTGGGAGAAGCTCTCCCGGAAGTGGGAGTTGAAGACATCCCTGACAGAGGGTTCCGCCAATTGTTCCCAGCAGACCCTCACGATACGTTTGGGCCTGCCAGGTCTGACCAGCTTCCTCCCCTCCCCGCGGATCCAACTCACCACCAGGTGGTGATCGGTCGACAGCTCTACCCCTCTCTTTATCGAGTGTCCAAGACACGTGGCCGAAAGTCAGATGATACGACTACAAAGTCGATCATCGATCTCCGGCTCAGGGTGCCCTGGTGCCACGTGCACTTATGGACACCCTTGTGCTCGAACATGGTGTTCGTGATGGACAAACTGTGACTAGCACAGAAGTCCAACAACTGAACACCACTCGGGTTCAGATCGGGGAGGCCGTGCTTCCTGATCACCCCCTCCAGGTCTCACTGTCGCCGCCCACGTGGGCGTTGAAATCCCCCAGGAGAACATTGGAGTCCCCAGTCGGAGCGCTATCTAGTACCCCTCCCAGGGACTCCAGCAAGGTCAGGTACTCTGCACTGCCGCTCGGCCCGTAGGCCGAGACAACGGTGAGAGACCTGTCCCCGACCCAAAGGCGTAGGGATGCGACCCTCTCGTTCTCCAGAGTAAACTCCAACACATGGGGACTGAGCTGGGGAACAATAAGCAATGCAACCCCAGCTCTCCACCTCTCCCCGTGGGCAACGCCAGAAAAATGAAGCGTCCAGCCCCTCTCCAGGAGTTGGGTACCAGAGCCCATGCTGTGCGTGGAGGTGAGCCCGACTATCTCTAGTCGGTATCTCTCAACCTCCTGCACAAGCTCAGGCTCCTTGCCCCCCAGCGAGGTGACATTCCACGTCTCAACAGCCAGGGGCTGTGAGCATGGACCGGGCCGCCGGGCCACCCACCCTCGACCGCCACCCAATCCTCTCTGCACCCGACCCCCATGGCCCCCTCTGCAGGTGGTGAACCCACAGGAGGGCGGGCCCACGTTGCTCCTTCGGGCTGAGCCCGGCTGGGCCCCATGGGCTAAGGCCCGACCACCAGGCGCTCGCGCGCGAGCCCCAACCCCAGGCCTGGCTCCAGGGTGGGACCCCGGCTCCGCCATACCAGGCGATGTCTCGGTCCTTGATCTTTCACTGGTCATGGAGGTTCTGAGCTGTCCTTAGTCTGACCCGTCACCTAGGACCTGTTTGCCTTGGGAGACCCTACAGGGAGCACAAAGCCCCCGACAACATAGCTCCTAGGATCATCCGGGTACGCAAACTCCCCCACCACGATAAGGTGGCAGCTAGAAGGGAGAGAAAAATAAATAAAAAATAAAAAAATACCTGCTGCGATGGTTTTGTCCATGCAGGAACATAGTGTGAGCAGTTGCTGCTATGAAAAAAGAAACATACCACCCATGGGATTCAAACCTGCAATTTACAAAAGCTCTGACTGCCAGTCAGAAACTTTACCACTGAGCTACCATCGCTGTCCTGTGAAAGGTGCGGGAAAATGCCTGATATCAAGAAGGACATAGACATATTTAAAAACAAACAAACCACACACCATATAATAACACCGCATTTTATTGAATCCCTCTTATCAAACGGGTAATACAAGTATGATCCATCTGTTCCTCTGTAGATGACCCATGGTCACAGGTGTACAGTCATGTAATGACATGAATGAAAAGCAGGGCGCTCTTATCATGTCCACATCTGCTGGCGGCGTGTCCAGCTGGCCCGTGCATGTGTCCTGCCCTACACATGTGTCTTGTGGATGGTGCACTGCAGGACAGACGCCACATCATGTGGAATAGAGATCATGTGGGTGGGGTGACATTCAGATCGCCCACTGTGTGTTATGATCTGACAGTCCAGATCACCTGGGGTAGCCTGTCAATGTGTGTGGCATGTGCGCGCTCACTGCAGCCCATCGCAACAGTGATATATGTTTTTATGTATGTCCACATGATGACAGCAAGCAGACACACGTGCATCACAGTGGGCAGTTATTAGTTCATGTCCGTCCAAACATGGTATGTGTTCCCCAGCCGTGAAGTCCAGAACCACAGATCTCCCACAGCCGCTCCTGTGGGCGGACACACCCCCGTCAGTTCAGCACACACACTAACGTGTCACTGTGTCTGTTTGCAATGCAACACACGTGGGCCAATGAGACAAATTTCACATCCAGCTTGATAGTGATAATCTGCTGACTGTTGTTGTGTTAATAGTGCAAATAGCCACATATTTTCTAAGTGTCATGCGAGCGGTGTTAGATGTTCCTGTGTGTCACCTGGAATTTGGCCAACACCTGCCGCGAGAGAGTTCAATGGACTCTCACAGGGCACACTCTGTCTGTCAGCCTCTGGTGTGCGCAAATAGCTGTAGCAACAGGTGTACGAGGTGTTAGAGGCAGCTACAATTTTACACGTATTGCACACAATTCCTGCTTCATGCGCACTTCGACCAAATTCGCACTGTGTGAAGGGGCCCTAATTGATTGAGTACACCTGTTCCTCCACACTGCTGCATCCACTTAACTATTTAGTGTGCTGCTTTTTAAGGTGCTGTCTTGTCAGAGGGTGCCAGATTGTTTCATTTTTGTATGTTGAACTCTCCAGTATAGTTTTTTCAGTATTCTGGGTTCAGAACCTTATCTGTCTTGTCCCTGTTCAGACTGCCAGCTGTAGTAGACCTTCAGCCTCTTTCTTCTGACCCTGAGACCCAAATAGCTCTGAAGTATTCACGTAATCTTTGTTTTTCCCGTAAACCATGCCCAGCTTGCCAATTGGAGGAAGTGAGGAGGAATTTGGAAGGATTTAGGTACATTGTGGCAGGATTAATTATAGTCTGTATATTGCTGAAGAGGATCAATTCAATAAACCTGACATTTGGGAATTCATTGCTCTGTGTGATTGCTTTTCTCCTGTGCCCAGGTTTTCATTCTGCTAGTTACAACAAGATGATTAAAATATAAAGATACTGGCTAGAAATACAATAATATAAAACAATAAGATTCAAAGGTTTAACAGTGCTGTGAAAAAGAAATTGGTGAGCTGATGTAATTGTCCAAAGCAAGGAAGCTTTGGCAAGAAAAAATTAATTTGTTCAGTTTAGCAAATGTTAAGACAGCTACTTACTACTGAAGGCTAGGCTAACATTAGCCTAAAAAAGAAGAAAAGAGTGTTCAGTAGTGCACTAATATCATATTTTATTTTCATAATAATCATGTGCTTCAGAGAAATTAGTAGCCACTCCTTTGGACAAACTGGCTCTCTGTAATTTGTATGGATGTGGAGATTGTCAGTTCTTTTCCTCCCAGCAGACAAACTACTGTTTAGGGCCTATTCACTCTGTGACGTGAAGTGGCTGATGTTGGCTGATGTAGCCTTCTTAACATCAGAGAAGGCTTAAGAGTGACGTCTCACTAACTTAGAAGATCTTCACTTAGCCTGGAAAAAGAGTCTGTTGCTCTATAAAAAAGCCCTCCGTAAAGCTAGGACATCTTTCTACTTATCACTAATTAAAGAAAATAAGAACAACCCCATGTTTCTTTTCAGCACTGTAGCCAGGCTGACAAAGAGTCAGAGCTCTATTGAGCTGAGTATTCCATTAACTTTAACTAGTAATGACTTCATGACTTTCTTTGCTAACAAAATTTTAACTATTAGAGAAAAAATTACTCATAACCATCCCAAAGAAGTATCGTTATCTTTGGCTGCTTTCAGTGATGCCGGTATTTGGTTAGACTCTTTCTCTCCGATTGTTCTGTCTGAGTTATTTTCATTAGTTACTTCATCCAAACCATCAACATGTTTATTAGACCCCATTCTTACCAGGCTGCTCAAGGAAGCCCTACCATTATTTAATGCTTCGATCTTAAATATGATCAATCTATCTTTGTTAGTTGGTTATGTACCACAGGCTTTTAAGGTGGCAGTAATTAAACCATTACTTAAAAAGCCATCACTTGACCCAGCTATCTTAGCTAATTATAGGCCACAGTCCTTTTCTCTCAAAAATTCTTGAAAGGGTAGTTGTAAAACAGCTAACTGATCATCTGCAGAGGAATGGTCTATTTGAAGAGTTTCAGTCAGGTTTTAGAATTCATCATAGTACAGAAACAGCATTAGTGAAGGTTACAAATGATCTTCTTATGGCCTCGGACAGTGGACTCATCTCTGTGCTTGTTCTGTTAGACCTCAGTGCTGCTTTTGATACTGTTGACCATAAAATTTTATTACAGAGATTAGAGCATGCCATAGGTATTAAAGGCACTACGCTGCGGTGGTTTGAATCATATTTGTCTAATAGATTACAATTTGTTCATGTAAATGGGGAATCTTCTTCACAGACTAAAGTTAATTATGGAGTTCCACAAGGTTCTGTGCTAGGACCAATTTTATTCACTTTATACATGCTTCCCTTAGGCAGTATTATTAGATGGTATTGCTTAAATTTTCATTGTTACGCAGATGATACCCAGCTTTATCTATCCATGAAGCCAGAGGACACACACCAATTAGCTAAACTGCAGGATTGTCTTACAGACATAAAGACATGGATGACCTCTAATTTCCTGCTTTTAAACTCAGATAAAACTGAAGTTATTGTACTTGGCCCCACAAATCTTAGAAACATGGTGTCTAACCAGATCCTTACTGTGGATGGCATTACCCTGACCTCTAGTAATACTGTGAGAAATCTTGGAGTAATTTTTGATCAGGATATGTCATTCAAAGCGCATATTAAACAAATATGTAGGACTGCTTTTTTGCATTTACGCAATATCTCTAAAATCAGAAAGGTCTTGTCTCAGAGTGATGCTGAAAAACTAATTCATGCATTTATTTCCTCTAGGCTGGACTATTGTAATTCATTATTATCAGGTTGTCCTAAAAGTTCCCTAAAAAGCCTTCAGTTAATTCAAAATGCTGCAGCTAGAGTACTGACGGGGACTAGAAGGAGAGAGCATATCTCACCCATATTGGCCTCTCTTCATTGGCTTCCTGTTAATTCTAGAATAGAATTTAAAATTCTTCTTCTTACTTATAAGGTTTTGAATAATCAGGTCCCATCTTATCTTAGGGACCTCGTAGTACCATATCACCCCAATAGAGCGCTTCGCTCTCAGACTGCAGGCTTACTTGTAGTTCCTAGGGTTTGTAAGAGTAGAATGGGAGGCAGAGCCTTCAGCTTTCAGGCTCCTCTCCTGTGGAACCAGCTCCCAATTCAGATCAGGGAGACAGACACCCTCTCTACTTTTAAGATTAGGCTTAAAACTTTCATTTTTGCTAAAGCTTATAGTTAGGGCTGGATCAGGTGACCCTGAACCATCCCTTAGTTATGCTGCTATAGACGTAGACTGCTGGGGGGTTCCCATGATGCACTGTTTCTTTCTCTTTTTGCTCTGTATGCACCACTCTGCATTTAATCATTAGTGATCAATCTCTGCTCCCCTCCACAGCATGTCTTTTTCCTGGTTCTCTCCCTCAGCCCCAACCAGTCCCAGCAGAAGACTGCCCCTCCCTGAGCCTGGTTCTGCTGGAGGTTTCTTCCTGTTAAAAGGGAGTTTTTCCTTCCCACTGTAGCCAAGTGCTTGCTCACAGGGGGTCGTTTTGACCGTTGGGGTTTTACATAATTATTGTATGGCCTTGCCTTACAATATAAAGCGCCTTGGGGCAACTGTTTGTTGTGATTTGGCGCTATATAAAAAAATTGATTGATTGATTGATTGATTAATCCAGGGGTCCAAATTTCCTGTTTTTACGCAGGTCGAAGTAGCTTAGCAGAGGGCAATGTTTGACGATGGTCCACTTAATTACTATTGGATGTACACCGTCGGAGGGTGGGTGCATTGGTCACACAATCCATAAAGAAGCTTGAGAGAGCTGATCATCAACTCAATGTTTGAGACGTCATACGATGTAGCCTATATAAACTCAACCTAACTGTGATTGCGTTGTGTGTTGTCGACACAGGTTCTACGCATTCCTTCACACATCTTCATATTTCTACATATTTCTTGATACCTGAGGGACCCAGAGGAGGTGCTGCATCGAGCCGAGCCTCTGATGTTGGCCTGTAGAGGCCTCCAGAGGACACCAGAGCAGTAACGAGTACTAGTATAGGTGATGTAGCAGTAGCAGAGCTCAACTCTTGCCCATGTTTTAGCACAAAAGTCGAAGATTTTAAGCATGCTTAAAATTTTTTGGGGGGACCATAATGAACATCAGCATTGCCCAACTGATGTCGACTTAGCTCCTGGAGAGTATGCCGGACCTCGCCGCTGGTTAACGGAAAGCAAATTTTCACTCTTTGTCTAATTGTCTTAATCTAATCTAATCGTCAGCGTGTGAATGGGTCATTACTGGACCAGTCACTCTGAAACGGAACTGTCACAATCACAACTAAAGTCCACAAACTGGTACAAGAGCTTCGGTTTTTGTTGACTCATCTTCTTCTTAGAACTTCCAGAGCAAGTGTGAATACTTATTTTGGGGAGAGATGCATCTTAAACATGGCAACTTTTCTGACTTGCTCCAGCAGCCAGGACAGAAAGACAGTGACAGTAAACTCTGCCTCTTCCTCCAAAAGCACCACGTTCAGTGTGACGGGCTCAACGTTTGCTTGCACTAAACTCAGCAGCAATGGCTGCACTTTGTGCGTTCAGTGTGAAAGGCCCATGCCTCATGTAAAGATGTAGAAAAGCAACAAACACCTATCCTCAGGCTGTGAACACAACCATTCTTTTGAGTTCAAAGTCAGGAGTCTGCTCTAAATATTTGTGTATTAAACACAGCAGAGAATATGGAATAAATGTCAGACTCTTAAAGAAATGTTGGAGCCTGCAGCAGTAAAGAACACAGAATAATGTCAGTCTGACTATCACAAATGACCGCGGTGAAAAATAAACCTTCCACAAGACTTCAGATCTGGTAGAAAGCATACATCTGTTCCACTCTGGTGCTTAGTGGTTACAGTTCATGAACACAGGTGGATTAAGGAAGGACTTGTTGGGGCAATAATATTATTGTCAGCTGGGTCTGCCTGTAAACTGTTCAGTATTTTGCAAATTTGCATTTGTGCCCAGTGTAAAGCATAATTAGGGAATAACCCTGTTGTGTCTGATGATTTGCGGACGTTAATGCTGGATTTTGCAGTCGCAAATTAAAATGGTAACTGCACTAGTTTCTGTTGCCCTCACGTGACAGCGCAATTATTTACATCTGCGTAGCAGCGCATGCTGACTCATAAATTAAATGTGAAACTGTTTTAATATTTTGTCACCGTTTACGCAATATTTTATGGTCTGAAATCTCACACGATTAACCAATCAGATTTGCAGAAAAATGTAATTGGATTAAAAGAACGATTTTATTGGAAAAATAAATTGTTAGATTTATCTATTTTAATATTGCACTGTGTGAATTAGCACCATGTATATTGCCGGCACTTAAAATGCAATTTAGACTTTACATTTACAATTTTATTCAAAGTTCAGTCATCCTCCATAATTACATAATCATGCTAGCCCCATCAAGAAAACAATCAGGAGCCACCCCTATTCATAAATGAAATGAAGATTCTGATGCAAGTGTTCTGTTTGTCTATTTTTAAATTAGTAATTTTAGAAAAAACTAAACCACAGATGAAATTTACACTCCACTGCAGATGAATCGTTATAGTACCAGCACTTGCGGCTTTCGAGGTTTGCATCGAGGACTAGTCTAAAGGAGGCAACATGCATGATTAGATTGAAATATGCTGACTCCTACACTGCTTGTTTGTTTATCGAGGCAAGTCAGGGGGTGTTCTGAGCCTCAGAACTGTATTTAAAGCTGATTTGGCTCCTTCACACACCGCTGCATCCGACTTCCTGTTGTTGACTTGCACTTGCTATGGAAAAATTGCTGCTGCAGCCTTAGACAACCTACAGCACTGAGTATGCCAAAAGAAAAGAGTTAATTAGAAATACAAATTCTCCCAGATTGTTATTAATGGGAACTGTAGAGTAAGCAGCACATATTTTGTGCCCATAAGTAATTCTCAGGTATCTTTGATCTGTGGCCCACAGCGGATGCTGCTGCGTGCCGCTGTCTGGCTTCTGGGACTCTGCCAGCGCCAGACATCTGGCTACTTTGTTATCATTGGCTGATCTGCTCCCGAGAGGCCACTCTTGTGACACCAGGCAGAGAGTGTCCTGGCAAGGAAAATTATCAGCAAATTTTGAGTGGATTAGAGTTCCAAAGTGGCCTTCAAATCTCTACAGGGGTCTGGTGAGCTGTGCTCTTCTGGGGGTTCCTCAGGGCTCTGTTTTGACACCGCTGTTGATTTGAAAAGCAGTGAGGTTATGCCTCTCACTGTTGCATCACAGCTTTCAGGCAGCATCTTAGGAAGTGAAGAAAAGCCTCCCCCGAATTACTATCAGATGTAGCTGGGAAGACTTCCTGTGATTAGTCCAGAGATTTTGAGTGGCAGCACTTGTCTGTTGGAGGAAGACTTGGCTGTATATAATTAGTGTTATACATTAAAAAAAAGCCTGTATAAAGTCTTCATTTTGTTCTCAAATTCTGCAGCGATGAAAATTTCAGTCACATCCATAACACCTTTTGCCTTGAGCTTTTTTTAACGGTGCAGGCGTTAAATATGTCTCCATCTCAAAGGTTGTTTCTAACAATCCGTCATACAAAACACTTGTTTAGAGGTCAAAGAAAATAATGCTGCCTAAGCACGAGCTTAGTAGGAAAAAACTAAACCCACCCTGATGTGACAACGTGAACCTTATTCACACGATTGATTGAGGTATTGTGTCTTCTCCCTTTTTTCTCTTGGCATTTCCATTTGTGAATACAAAGCTGCGGTGACCCATAAATATTACATGGTGTGGAGATGCAAAGCAGGAATTAATGACGGCTTTGTGTGTGTGTGTGTGTGTGTGTGTGTGTGTGTGTGTGTGTGTGTGTGTGTGTGTGTGTGTGTGTGTGTGTGTGTGTGTGTGTGTGTGTGTGTGTATGGCAGTTCCCTCTGGGATTCTGCTTAGACAGGCGGGTATGGTGAGGGTGTGGCTCTCTCTCTCTCTCTCTCTCTCTCTCTTTTCTGCGCTCCACTGGATCACATCTTTGGCTGTGCTAACTGCTGCTAACCTGACTGTCATTGGCTGAGTTCATTCAGTTACTCAAGAGCCTCTTGTAGCTTCAAAGGTATTTGGCAGCATGTTAACAAGAGAAATTGGAGACTGCAGAGAACATCACACCATCATGATCAGTGATGGATGGTAATGCATATTTCTACCAAATCCTGTTAATGGTTTAGTTGATTAATAAATGAATAAACATTAGTGAGATGTTGTTTTTTTTAACCCCTGGCTGGGCAAGAAGCCCCATATCCTCCTGAGAACTGAGAGAAAAAAGTATTTTTCATTTTAACTCTGTTTCAATATGAAATGCATGAGATATCATTGGAAAGGCCAGGATGTCTTCTACTGTGCACATCAGGACTTAATACGGTAGCTCAAATGAGTCAAAAGATATAGAACAAGAACAAACGTCCACTACAGAGGACATAAATGAACAGCCTGGGCTCAAGAGGATATAGGGAATATTTTAACCATTCATGTGTCTGGAGCCAGATTGCACTAATTATATTCATATTTGTTTTGTTATGGTATTAGTACTATTCACACACACACACACACACACACACACATATATATATATATATATATATATATATATATATATATATATATATATATATATATAGCATGTTTTCTGTAGTATACGTACAATGTCAAAAAAATTCCTGTTGAGGGAAAAAATATATACAGTAAATATATACAGTAAATGTTGCACCTTTTTTCTGCTTTATCAGTTCTTTCATTTGAGATTTTTGTGCTTTATTATTGTGCACTTTGTACTATTGGCATCGGCCCCTTTCTATACTATATAGCATGTGCATATAAATCACAGGACTTCCAAAACTAGCAAATTAATTAATTAATTAATTAATAACAACACAGACTTTCAACTCCCTCCACAAATTTTCTGTGGGGTTGAGGTCTGGAGACTGGCTTGGCCACTCCAGGACCTTGAAATGCTTTTTACGGAGCCACTCCTTCGCTGCCCGAGCGGTGCGTTTGGGATCATTGTCATGCTGGAAGACCCAGCCATGTTGGATCTTCAATGTTCTCACTGTTGGAAGGAGGTTTTGGCTTAAAATCTCATGATACATGGCCACGTTCATTCTTCTCTTAACACAGATCAGTCGTCCTGTCCCCTTTGCAGAAAAACAGCCCCAAAGCATGATGTTTCCACCCCTATGCTTCACAGTAGATATGGTGTTCTTGGAATGCAACTCAGCATTCTTCATCCTCCAAACACGACAAGTTGAGTTTTTACCATATTTTGATTTCATCTGACCACATGATATTCTCCCAATCTTCTTCTGGATCATCCATATGCTCTCTGGCAAACTTCAAACAGGCCTGGACACGTACTGGCTTAAGCAGGGGGATACACCTGGCACTGCAGGATTTGAGTCCCTCTCTGCGTAGTGTGTAGCCTTTGTTACTTTGGTCCCAGCTCTCTGCAGGTCATTCATCAGGTCCCTCCATGTAGTTCTGGAATTTTTGTTCACCGTTCTCATGATCATTTTGACCCCACGGGATGACATCTTGCATGGAGCCCCAGATCAAGGGAGATTATCATTGGACGTGTATGTCTTCCATTTTCTTACAATTGCTCCCACAGTTGATTTATTCACACCAACCTGCTTGACTATGGTAGATTCACTCTTCCCAGTCTGGTGCACATCGACAATTTTCTTCCTGGTGTCCTTTGACAACTCTTTGGTCTTGGACATGGTTGAGTTTTGAGTCTGACTGTTTGAGGCTGTGGACAGGTGTCTTTTATACAGATAACGAGTTCCAACAGATGCCATTAATACAGGTAACAAGTGGAGGACAGAAGAGCTTCTTAAAGAAGAAGTTACAGGTCTGTGAGAGCCAGAAATCTTGCTTGTTTGTAGATGACCAAATACTTATTTTCCACCATAATTTACAAATAAATTCTTTAAAAATCCTACAATGTGATTTTCTGGATTTTTTTTTCTTCTCATTTTGTCTCTCATAGTTGAAGTGTACCTATGATGAAAATTACAGACCTCTCTCATCTTTCTAAGTAAGAGAACTTGCACAATCAGGGACTGACTAAATACTTTTTTACCCCACTGTGTGTGTGTGTGTGTGTGTGTATATATATATATATATATATATATATATATATATATATATATATATATATATATATATATATATATGTGTGTGTGTGTGTGTGTGTGTGTGTGTGTGTGTGTGTGTGTGTGTGTGTGTGTGTGTGTGTCTTCAAGAACATGATACGACAGATGCTATTTGCCATTTGTGAAGATGAACCACGTTTTGACCAAGTATTAAAGCTAGCATGTGACTGGTGACAAGGTGGTCAGAGCTAAGCAGTTATATGTGGGTAGAATGAAGAGACAGATAAGAGGAGAAATACCAAAACAGTGGGAGAGAGAGCTTGAGACCAGCTTATCCTTTCTGCTTAGCATGATGAATCGGTTGAGGAGGGCCCACTTGACACCTGTCACCTAACCAGCCAGGCACAATTACCTCAGGGGGGAGGACGGGGCACTTGCTTGGGAGTTGCACATAGCTCCCAGTGAAATAGACGAGCGTTTGAAGATCATTAGTGCTACAGGCCCCGTCTTCGTGGCCCTGTCCAACCTCCTGAAAGGCTTGCTTTGATCATCGATCGCACTGCGTTTTTGTCAATAATAAGGGTACATCGCATAAATGATAAAGTTATACACACAAAGTCAGCAGGTAAAATGCCATACTCAATTCTTTTTTCGGACAGCTGATTGTAAGTAATGAGCATCATCAGTTTTCAACCAATAAGGTGCAATTGGTTGAACAATATGCAATGGCTTCTCAGAATGGTCGCAGAATATAAGAAAATATTCTCTACAAACCCATTCAAAAATGAACTGTGTATGACTTTATAGAGTTATTAACTGTGAAGAAGCAAATACATATTTTCTGTTATTTGGTAGTAAAACTTTTTCTTTTATCTAAAAGTTTGACAGAGGTCAATGGTTCAGTGCAAGTAATCTGATGTTGAATATTTCTCGGACTGTTAATGTTATTACCGCTTTATAAGGTGGCCAGACTTACTGTATTTAGTAGGGTGGTCCACCTCTCCCTTATAAAACAATACGATAGGTAGGGGAAACCAGGGCACGGTGAATCATGGGGAACAGTGAATCAATAGCTATATCTGCAAAATTACATATATATTTGCAGTAGTTATGCCATATTTTTATGTATAAAGACATCCCCCTTATAAAATAGTGTTTTGTTTTTGGATACATTAGGGGTAAAACTAAGTGGCAAGTTAAGTCAGTTTTTTCCTATCAAAAGTAAATTTGTGGATGTCAGTGTCTTTGTATTTATTTCTCACAACAGAGGAAAAGTGGCCGAAAATTTTTTTATTAGTTAGAAGACTACCCCATCCAACTGATGGTTATGTGTTATGTCTTCTCCAGACTATCAGCTATTTGATCACTTGACTTGTGTGTCACATGCACCCGGGGCACAGTGAATCAGGGCATAGTGAATCAGTCTAGAAAGTGATTTACTAAACCCCAATATCAAGTGGATGACAAATATTACTTGTTGAAGCTTATACATTTATTTTTCCATGAATTATTTCTATAACTTTTGTATGTAAACAACTGTTTTCATGTTTGAACAGAAATGATGACAGTTGTATTTATAATAGTTTCTAAAGGACATATATCACTATATAAGACACTCACACATTACATAGCTGGTTTGTTGGATTATAGTTTGTATATGCATCAGCATATATTTAATAATTTTGAAGAAATCTTTATAATCATGTGTTTTTTTCATTATATTCTAAGTTGATTCACTGTGCCCCGAACACTGATTGACTGTGCCCCATGAATTAGTGTCCGGGGCACAGTGAATCAAAAATTTTTAAATACATTTTAAACACCTGTAAATTACACTTGGGGAGACATAAATAAGACAGCATTATAAACAATAACTTGCTGTATTAAATCCATAACAGAATGACCTAAACCTATGTATAATGTGTTTATGCTGCCACAAAACAACATTTCTGGTCCACTGTGCCCCGGCTTCCCCTATACGTGGGCTATGATATGGTTCAAGAACAATAATTTCTATTAGCACCAATTCAGTTTAGTACACTACGATGGAATCTGATACAATTTTTTGTTTAATGCAGACATCTCTTTTCAATAATAAATTAGAATAAACCAAAAGTGGCACTGCTTACCTTAACAATAAATATTTCATAATAAGCAAGGAACCTTCAGGTTTATGTGACTGTGCTACTGTTGTGTGGGCCGCTGAAGAGGAGGTACTGCTGGCCCACCACCACCAGAGGGCGCCCCGCCTGGAGTGCGGGCTCCAGGCACCGGAGGGCGCTGCCGCTGAAGAGGAGCAGCCCAGTTGACAGCCGTCACCCATCACCTGAAACAGCTGACATCCATCAGCTGAGGGGTATATCAGCTGGACGGCATCTCCATCTCATTGCCGAGATATCGTTCTACCAGGAAGGTAACGCACTCAGCCAGTCATCATATTTCTGAGGACTAACCTGTTTTTGCTTGTGCTTAAGACAGCTGAAGACTGAACTTGATCCATATCGGATAAGTACCCTTCACTGCAATATTGTTTGTGACTAGAGGTGGAGGTGGTGTTTCCACCCTACGTGTTGCTGGGTGCAGCCGCACCCACATCTGACTGTTTCTGTTCCTCGCCAGCAGTACCGGATCCGACGAGCGGAGGCAGTGGCCACCTGGGAGTTCGGGACTTGGCGGCTCCAGTATTCCTGGGGTTCGGTGGCAGAGGAAATCGGGTGGTTCCGGTTCGACTCGGACGGACGACTCCTATCGTCGAGCCTGCCCACACGTCACCAGTGGAATTGGTTTATTCTTACAATTGTGATCTGTTGTGTTTGTTGTGCGAATTCACAACAGTAAAACCTTGTTATTTGACTTCTTCATTGTCCGTTCATTTGCGCCCCCTGTTGTGGGTCCGTGTTCCTCACTTTCCCCAACAGCTACAGCATGTTGGCAACCCTATGCTTGCCTTTTGTTCACCACTGGTGGCAGCACCACATAGAGTAGCAGAAATCACAGCATAGAAGAAGCCTGTAAGAAGCCCATTATATCGCCTACCAATATCAGACATCTTGATTGTGTTTTAACCTCGCAGGCAAAGTTATTATTCCTGGGACAAGTCTTATGAAAGCCTTGACACTGCATGTACCACACCACAAAACTACATTTGGTACAGGATGACAACCACCCAGGCAGAAAACCAGTCTATTCCCACTTCTCAAAAGTAGCCATCTATCTTCCACAGCCAGGTGAAACACATTCAACCCTTTGACTTTCTCCAGCCACAATGATCCTCAGCACTGAGTCACCTACATGTAGGATCATGCCCAGAGAAATGGGTCACTTGGCCAAAATAATGCAGCTGACATTAACTCAGAATGTATGTCATACTCCTCATCTGGGTCATTCCGGCTGTACCCAAGCATCCTCTGAAGAGACCCACCAGAGTCATCTTGTCATCAGCTTACTGTAATGTCTCTGGCTGACTTTATGAAATCCATGAACTCACTGGCAGATCCAAATCAATGGTTCTTTGTTTCTAGACCCGCGAGGGCTAAAGTGTAAGTCTCACAACCATACAATAAAGCTCGTATCTCACTGGGAAGTAACAGCCTGCAAACGGCATCCACGGGGAAATTTGTGCAGTTCCACGCAAGGTTCACAGCCATTCACCGTCCCCTCGCCTCAGTCACGGGGCAGCGCCCATGTGTTGCTTGATTTTAGAACAAACCACAAAAATCGGCGTGATGAACTTCCTTGCCAAATCCTCAGGCAGGCACCTCATACACCTCACCACATCGTCTCTGTGACTCAGAACGCTTGCAACATGTGCGACAAGTTGTGAGGATGCACCAGGTTGCACCACAATCTTAAAAACGTGGACCTTCATTCTCCTGCAAAGGTCAGCATTGCCAAACACATCTGTCCAGCAACCTCATGATTCCTTAAGCTCTTCCCAGGCATATCTTGTTCTCAAAGGCCAAGGGCCAGAGACATGTATGTCACTGCTGAGATTGCAAGCATTAAACAGTGTATGAGCTATAACACATCCCTGATGAATGCCAAAATTCACGAGATGGCAGATGGATAGCCACCTGATCACAGACTCCTTTAATAAATGCTTCCTTATCTCCTCTCAGGGCCTTTACACCCTGCTTTCTCAGCTATCTGTACAGCCTGGAATTTCAATCAAACTGCACTGCAACTCCTATGGCTAATACCCAGAGTGCCATCAGATATGAAACACCTCCTGCTGTGGACATTGTTGACTCAATACAATCCCGAGCAACTTTCAACATGTGGTCATGAGCCATGTGCCATGAGTCATGAGCCAAGCAATGACTCCCAAATGGGAGTAATTACCAATGATGCCTCATCATTAATAATAGGAACAATTACAGTTACACTTTTAAAAAGTAAACATCTGTCATTATATACCTCATCAATTAATCTCATCATTTTCATCATAGATGTGCTGAATGCCTAAAATTTAAAGTTTAATAGTGGTCAAAGTAAAGCACTTTAACTGCATCAGATGGAACGGCTGATGGCACAACCAGCTTTGTGCTTTTCTAGAAATGATATGCTAATCTTCCGTAGTTACATTTGCAAACAACACTTTTGTGTTCACACTGACGATAAGCCAGTGGAGGGTGAAAAGTTAATTACCGTTGACCACCGCTGAGGTCCACCAGACTCTGCAGGAGCTAAGTCAATGTCAGTCAGGCTACGCTGATGTTGGTCATGATCCTGGAAAAATCTGAAACATGCTTAAAATCTTGCTAAATCATGCAAAAATTCTGACAAGAGTTGCTGCACTACTACAACCCCTGGCAAAAATTATGGAATCACCGGCGTCGGAGGATGTTCATTCAGTTGTTTAATTTTGTAGAAAAAAAGCAGATCACAGACATGACACAAAACTAAAGTCATTTCAAATGGCAACTTTCTGGCTTTAAGAAACACTATAAGAAATCAAGAAAAAAGATTGTGGCAGTCAGTAACGGTTACTTTTTTAGACCAAGCAGAGGAAAAAAATATGGAATCACTCAATTCTGAGGAAAAAATTATGGAATCACCCTGTAAATTTTCATCCCCAAAACTAACACCTGCATCATATCAGATCTGCTCGTTAGTCTGCATCTAAAAAGGAGTGATCACACCTTGGAGAGCTGTTGCACCAAGTGGACTGACATGAATCATGGCTCCAACACGAGAGATGTCAATTGAAACAAAGGAGAGGATTATCAAACTCTTAAAAGAGAGTAAATCATCACGCAATGTTGCAAAAGATGTTGGTTGTTCACAGTCAGCTGTGTCTAAACTCTGGACCAAATACAAACAACATGGGAAGGTTGTTAAAGGCAAACATACTGGTAGACCAAGGAAGACATCAAAGCGTCAAGACAGAAAACTTAAAGCAATATGTCTCAAAAATCGAAAAATGTACAACAAAACAAATGAGGAACGAATGGGAGGAAACTGGAGTCAACATCTGTGACCGAACTGTAAGAAACCGCCTAAAGGAAATGGGATTTACATACAGAAAAGCTAAACAAAAGGCATCATTAACACCTAAACAGAAAAAAACAAGGTTACAATGGGCTAAGGAAAAGCAATTGTGGACTGTGGATGACTGGATGAAAGTCATATTCAGTGATGAATCTCGAATCTGCATTGGGCAAGGTGATGATGCTGGAACTTTTGTTTGGTGCCTTTCCAATGAGATTTATAGAGATGACTGCCTGAAGAGAACATGTAAATTTCCACAGTCATTGATGATATGGGGCTGCATGTCAGGTAAAGGCACTGGGGAGATGGCTGTCATTACATCATCAATAAATGCACAAGTTTATGTTGATATTTTGGACAATTGAAAGGATGTCTGGGGATGATGAAATCATTTTTCAAGATGATAATGCATCTTGCCATAGAGCAAAAACTGCAAAAACATTCCTTGCAAATAGACACATAGGGTCAATGTCATGGCATAGGGTCAATGTCAATGAGCAGATCTGATTTGATGCAGGTGTTAATTTGGGGGATGAAAATTTACAGGGTGATTCCATAATTTTTTCCTCAGAATTGAGTGATTCCATATTTTTTTCCTCTGCTTGGTCTAAAAAAGTAACCGTTACTGACTGCCACAATCTTTTTTTCTTGATTTCTTATAGTGTTTCTTAAAGCCAGAAAGTTGCCATTTGAAATGACTTTAGTTTTGTGTCATGTCTGTGATCTGCTTTTTTTCTACAAAATTAAACAACTGAATGAACATCCTCTGAGGCCGGTGATTCCATAATTTTTGCCAGGGGTTGTACTATGTCACCTCTGCTAGTACGTCGTTACTGCTCAGTTGCCCTCTGTTGGCCTCTGCTGGCCAACATCAGAGGCTTGACTGGATGCTCCACGTCCTATAGATCCTTTGGGCATGACGAAAATGTGGAAATATAAAGAAATGTGAAGGAATGTGTAGAAGCTGTTTCGATGATGCACCCGTAGCAAATGAAGCAATCACAGAATTACATCGAATTTATGTAGGCTACATCACGTGACATTACACATGTTGAATTGATGATGAGGTCCGCCAAGCTTCAATACTGCTCCAAGAAGTGCTGCAAATGCACCCGCCCTCCGACCACGGATGTTAAACTGTGTGAGTCAGTGGACCTTCACCAAATGTTGGCGCCTTCTGCTGGGCTACAGCTACCTGCGATGGAGACAGGAAATTTGGACCCCTGGAGTGCACCTTCACCAGTGTTTCACAGTGATTTTTATGAATCTGCTACGTCGGCCAGCATCTGCCACTTCACGTCGTAGTATGAATGCGCCCTTTGATTGTTTAAGTGCCCCACTGGAAGGATTGAATATCAAATACTTGGTGTATGAAACAACTACAGCAAAAATTAAAGTCAGTTCATTATCTCAGCAAATACTAGAGGTTACGTTTTCACCCATATCTGTCTATTAACAACACCAGCAGAGACGTATGCGCTTGCAATCGCCTTGGTCTCTATATAATGATGTATATTAGATTGAATGTTAGCAAGATATTTCAAATTCAAAGTTAAAGTCCAATGCATTCTAGAACTGTTAAACCTTGGTGGAGGTATGTGCTCTATTGTGTCCTTTGACTTCTGGATGTGACACATCAGCTCACATACACCCAAATAAACACAACTGCAGGTTTCTCAGACTACTCCAATTTCGATCCTGCACACACACAGCAGATGCATCATGCATTCAACTATTGTGTCTGGCCGTGCGCCGCCGCTGAAGAAAAATGATCATTATAGCTGATGAGGCGAGAGCTTCAAATGATGACAGCGTGACAGCAGAGAGCTTTTTAATTTGTCGGATCACATTGTGACATGCTCCATCACAGGACAGAGGAAATCTTTTCATTTGTGCAGGAATAAAAGGAGGGAAAGGAGGTCAATTAGCATCAACCATTAGACAACCCAGTGACAAGCGATATATTACGGTGTGGGACAGTCAGACTAATGAGAGAGGTAGCGGGAATGTTAATTCAGGTCATACAGAATTCTGCACTCATCCTCCGACATTAATCACTTGTGTAGTGTTTGATATACGCATTCTTTATAGTCACACAAGCCGAACTGTTCCTCCTTACATGTCCGCTTCTGCACCGCCTTCCTCGCCGTCACACGAGATGCGCTTTACTGAAAGGAATGTCTGTCATGTCAAGCGTTAGAGATTCATATTATTGTACTTCAACAGTTGTGGGTGCAGTTGCGCTAATCAGGTAATAACTAATTAGCTAAAGTTTTCATTAGCAGATTATCTTTTCTGCTAACTTTGAAATCCATTAGCAGACCAATTAGCTTCCACTAAATTTAGTTCTGCAAACTTTTAAAATAACATTTAACAGTCAAAAACATTTTTAAACCATATAATCATATACTTCCTCCTGTTGTAAGCTTATACACTAATCCAAAACATGAAATTTACACATTGCATGATGCTAACATACATAACTTTGAGCTCAAACTAGAGTGAATGCATTAATTAGACTATAAAATTATTTTCTGTATATTTTTATTTCTTAATATTTCTTATGTGTTTCATACCTTCTCTACTGTGAAAAATGGTATGCTGAATTTAACCAACTTTGTAATTTCATTTAATAATTTATGTACATGTTGACCATCATCTGATCTTAGCATGCTAACCCTATTTGGCAACCTCCCTTTTTAGGCTACAGTATTTTAAAAATTTCAGCTATTTGGGTCTGGTTTTTCAGGGGTTTAGAGCTAAAAAAAAAAGAAGAAAAAAACTCAAGCCGAAGCTAAATTCATATAATAGAAGCTAGCATTTAGAAGTAGCTTCATCTAAATGTTTTAGTGGTTTATTGGATTAGCTTTATCACAGTTAACAATACAGTTAGATTTGTTGTTTTGAAAGCTAACTTTTAGGTTATCTATGCCCACCACTGCTTTTCCAACTTATTTCTGTACACATTTGGACTGAATGAATGAATGCTTTTTTTATCTAATATGTGAATTAATGAGCACAAAGATCAGAAAGGTTTTCACCAATATGGTCTTTGCCAAAAGCTGTGTCGAGAGGGAGGGGGATCTCATTTTATCAGGCGAGACAATCTCACAGCCATTTTTTTTTTCTCTCTCCTTTTGGCAGCCAGTCTTTATTTGACTGGCTGTCAGGTATAACGTGTCTGTCTTGATATTGATCTGAAGTACCTAAAGGTATGTGACATCATTATGAGACTTGACCTTATCATCTGCTGCTCTGCAGCCTAAAGGCTCGGCTTGGCCAGAATCTAATACCTGCCCCCAATGGTTGGTACGTAGTACGTAATAGGGAAATTGGTAGTGGTGTTATTTGTTTTTCTGACCTCGTGGCACATCTATCGCAAGGCCTCTAATCAGCAGTGGCCTGCAGGTTAGATAGGCTGGTAGGCTTATTGTGGTGTAGCCAGTGTTAATGGTGATATTGGTCATGTCTGCAAAAAACAATCAGAGGTAACAGATCAGGTGTTTGCAAATGTAGTACATCCCTTAAGTAAAACTTTATTTGAAAGTAAAATCAGAGGCTCAGTATTGTGTTGCATCTTTGACTCCACCAGGAAAGTTACATTTTCACTGATGCCTGTTTCTTTTTAATCTTCTTTTTTCTTTTTTGTTTTTTTTTTCTTTTCTTTTCTTTTTTATTGGTTATTGTTTGGCAGAACAACCATCCATATCAGATTTGCTTTGGTGGCCCCAAGTAAAAAAGAAGAACCCATAAGAAATTATTTTTTCATACTGGAATAAACTTATACACCTTTCCAGCAAGCTGAAAAAGGTTATCGGATGTCTTAAAAAGTGACAGTTTTATCCAAAATCACCCCATACACAATTAGATGATGAATGCTAACAAAAATATACTTTCAGGTGTCTTAGGAACTGTTTATGTTCCTGTCACTTTAAATGAAAAGGAGCCTGTGCTTAGTAGAGAAGCTTGAATCTTCGACTGGACTGCGTTGCTTGACGCGAGGACGTTTCGCTTCAAATCGCAGAAGCTTCCTCAGCTAAAATATTTTCTTCTCTACAAGAGTCAAGACAGAAGTCAGACTACCAGAGCAAGAATTTTAGCTGAGGAAGCTTCTGCGAATTGAAGCGAAGCGTCCTCGTGTCAAGCAACCCAGTCCAGTCGAAGATTCAAGCTTCTCTACCAGTGATGCCGGTAACGCGTTACTTAGTAACGCGTTACTTAGTAACGCGTTACTCTAATCTGACCACTTTTTTTAGTAACGAGTAATCTAACGCGTTAATCTTTCCAAATCAGTAATCAGATTAAAGTTACTTCTTCATGTCACTGTGCGTTACTATTATTTTTCATTGTGGGTCGATAGCAGCATTAAACTTGGTCTGTGGGCAGGAGGTCGGGGTTCGACTGAACTGCCCACTTTCAGCGAGCTGTGAGCTTTTCATCCGCGGTTTTTTGCAGCTGCTCGACTCGTCGTTACCTCTTAAAGCGCGGTGATCAGCACACCTGCACTGAGCTTTACAAAGACATTTTTATGCTTTTTTCTCCTTTATTTAGAATTCTGAGCTGAGCTGCTCTGTATCGTCTCGTTAAAAACAGCTGATCCTCCGCGACGCGTCAACAACTAACACTATTTTCCACTCAAATGCACCTAAACTCTCTTTCTGAGGACCACATGATGTGAAAACACAATCAAACTTTCTTACCTGTAAATCTGGTCACGTTTTCTGCATAAATAAATGTTATCCATTCTTTGTGTTCAAACGCCAAAGTAGGGGCGAATCCAGATGGAATGGGGGCGTGGGGGAGGGATGTGCCCCCCTCCCCCACAACACCCCTAGATTAAAGGTCCAGTTTTGAAGCCTTTTTTTACTACAACTACTAATACTACTTAAAATAATATTAATTTCGACAAGTAAAATATTTAGAGAGAATTTAAATGTTAGAAAAATGCTAGAATGAATTTAATAGTTACATTTATAAACAATGTAGGTTCGAAATTGCAAGTTTTACTGTTACAGTGCTGTCAACAGTTAAATATGAGGTCAAGAAAGAGGTCTTTATTTTACTTTTTATAAAACAAGTATTTATTTTCATTGAAGTCAAGAAAGGGTGACTATAAAGTAACTTTTGGCAAAACAGGTATCATTGTCATGTTGAGGTGGCAGAGGGTTGTTGTCGGCAGCTGGGAAAAGTAACTAAAAAAGTAACTAGTAATCTAACTTAGTTACTTTTACAATTGAGTAATCAGTAAAGTAACTAAGTTACTTTTTCAAGGAGTAATCAGTAATCAGTAATTGGATTACTTTTTCAAAGTAACTGTGGCAACACTGTTCTCTACTATGGAAACCACCTGGACAACTGAGAGACTACACAGAGCCTGTGCTTGCCACACCCACTCTGTTTATGGGTATTACTCCCTCTCTCTCTCCAACAGACCATGTGAGTGCATAATGGTCAGCACAGACTGACTCAGTGGGCGTGTCTCACAGAGCAAACACGAGTCCACAGCCATGGCATATTTCACAGAAGTCTAAAACTGTCTTTTTCAGGCCCAAATTTTGTTTATAGTGTGATGGTTTGTACATAGAGTATGCACATAACTGTGAGATTTTTAGGACAGCTAACAACTACATTTATTTGTAAATAGCAGATATAAACACATTTTGGAAACGTCATTATCAGAAGAAAGGTTTTGTTGATCAAGGGGGTGTCAGTAAGATGGATCTGAATCCAGATGCAGCTCCAGGGCCTCGGTGGAGGTGAACACCGTCTGTGTTATATACGTCAAGTTACTCTGGTATTTTTTTCAGTTTTGTGTGTCCACTTCTGTTTGTGTGAACAGCACAACTCAGAGTTTTGCTCTGGTTTGGGCCAAACTTGGTGAAATAATCCAGTGTCAGTCAAGGACAAAATTAATTGATTTGGAGAAAAATCAATAATAAAACAAAGTTCAATATTATGTAGAAGCTATTTGGAATGGTTAATTCAAGGAATTGTTTAAAGATACACATGTAGTTACTTTTAAACACTAATATGATGTTATGTCACCTTTCTATTAGTCACATGACCTTAAAAGGTCAAACTCAAACATATAATGCTTATGACCCATTTATTCTGCAGAACACACACACACATTTGTTGGAATAAATCTTTTGTGATGAAAAAGAAATTAAACTGATCAACGTAACAACAAAACTCTAATTATCTCTTCTTGAAGACAGTGAACCAGAATTATCTTCCTTCATGCATGTCTTCACATGGTGTGCTGTCAGTGTTTCATTGAAATCGACCAATCAGCTTTGGAGGAGTTCTGCTTACAAGATGAAAATTAACTAAACACAAAGTTCCAGTATCTCCTGTTGAAAAGGTCAGACCAGAATTATTTTGCTTCATGTGCATCTGCACATGGTTCACGACTATTGTGTGACATTTCACTGAAATTGACCAAAACAGTTTAGATGGAGTTACACCTGCACAAGTCATGGATAGACGGACAAACAAATGGATGGGCAGGGTGACTCTGATATACCCCCTCTAAAGTTTTGCTTGCAGGCAGTATAATAAATTCAAATGCAAAAAATAAATAAATAAATAAATAAATACGATATGTGGACGTTTGAGGAACTGCAAGATTTCACACTTCTGCACTGGCTTAATTTCTCAGCTCTGGAGACTGGGGCTTGTTTGTACCACATCTGTTTTTGTGTGCATTGTGTGAATTTGCAGCAGATGTGTTATCAAATTCATTTGTTGCTGTGGCTTATATTGATGTTATGTTTGCAAACATTTTTTTACTTTGCAAGATGTTTTTTGATGTAACTTCTTGTCAAGTTGATGCAGGGTTTCTTTTTTGGGGGGTATTTTTAAATGTTTTCTGTATTTTCTAGTGTGGTCTTAATTTGGAAGTGTTGTGGCCTCTCTTGGCCACCATAAAAGACAAACAGAGAACACTATATGAAAAGACCGAAAAACAGGTACGTATTTATATAGAGCAGGGGTTTTCAAAGTGTGGGAGAGTGCGCTCCCCCTCAGAGAACAAATGAACGCCCTCCACCAACCATCCCAGTCTCACGTTTTTTTTTTCGTCTTCCCGTCATGAAATTATGTAAATTTTTGGGACGTTTTTTTTCTTTTTAACTTACTATTACTAACCCTACTCCTACCCCCAACTCTAACCTTAACCATAACGTAACCCTACTCCTTCCCCTAACTCTAACCATAACCACCCCTGACCCCCCACTGCACTTTTAATTATGTGCAGCCATCATGGAATGAATTAGAATGAATTCATGCTCCCATGACAAAAGTTTGCACTTTTCGTGGCAATATGATGAACCAATAGATTAATGTATATTTCGTGCTGCTGAATCAAGACAATCCATGAGACTGGGTTGCACCAACACGCATACACACAATTTCAACATCTTCATGTGTTTCTTTTTATTCTTTTATACATCTTAAACACATTTTAAACATATTTGTGTGTTTTTAAGGAACTGTCTGTCAGGATGCAGGTGCAATGTGGCTGGATACAAATGCAGGACTCCAGAACACAAATGTTGGAATAATAAAAAGCTTTATCTTAAGACATAACAGGGATTCGGTACACAGTATGGCAGGCAGAGAAGCGGCGGTACAAACAATCAAGAGTCTGAAGTGTGGTCCAGGCGAGCAGAGCTCAAAACACAGCATGACAAAGTACAAGGGCTAAGACAAAGAAGCAATCCAAAAATATAAAGCAAGGTCAAAAATACTAAGAGGCAACAGGACAAGAAACAAAGGCTGGAATGTGGATAACAAACTCACAATGAACTGGCACTGGAGTAAGGGAAGTGAGGGGCTTAAAGAACAGGTGATGCAATCAGTGAAACAAAAGGCAGGTGCTAGTGAAGGTTCTGGAAGGAGGTGTGGTCTGGTGAAGCAAAGAAGAGTGAAGAGAGTCAAGGGGATGAGTGAGTGAAAAACAAAGCGGTGCAAAGCAAGAGGAGCAAGTGACAGAAGTGTCCAAAATAAAGGGGCAAACTAGGAAACCGAATGACAGACCCAGAAAGAGAACAAAAACAATAAAATACTATAACCAAAACTAGAACAAGACTGAACATGACTGAAGTATACATGCAATAACAAACTCAGACAATAAAATAGAAAAGGCTAACAAAAACTATAACAGAACTGAACATGCTTGAAGTATTAAAGTAGCAGCAAAACAATGAGAATAAAATAGTAAATCAAACTAAAGGTTAAACAGGAAATAAATGATAACCAGAAAACCATTAATGCAATAAATAACATAAGATAAACCCTAACAGAAACCAGGACCACTGACAACAGGAACATAACCAGATAATGAGAAACCAAAACCAGATAATACAAAAACATAAAGAAAAGAGATAACCAGAAGCAAACTAAGATGGAAATGACTAAAGTACAATCGTGTGAAAAATAAAACATAAAAAGAGAAGACCTGGATATGGAACAGGGAAAATCCCAGACATCAACCCCGGGCTGGGGTGGACCCTTACACTGTTTATGCATTTACACATTTTACAGTCTTTGTAAACTTTTTAAACATGTTTTTAAAGACCTTTCTACTCTTTCACACATTTTACACACACATTTTTAACATTTGCTTTTAAAAACTTTCTATTCTTCTATTTTTGCCTTTTGTCATATTTTAAACATTGTTTTTTAATATTTAAACATCTCTGTGTGTTTTTAAATGTATTTGGCATAACTAACACATTTTGACATAAATAATATTAATTCAAACAGGGATGGATATTGATAAGATTTTATTGATATCAATGCCATTATCGATTCTCCTGATCAATCCGATTCCTTATCGATTCCCTTATCAATACCGCCTGTGAATTTTCTCTGTACTAAAAGTGAGCTTTACAGGTTTTCTATGTCAATAACATTTTATTGAGTCTTAAAGTAAATATATATGAAATTGGTCACTGGATCCTTGATATCTGGACATAAATAAAAATAAAATCTGTAGTTTTTCTCAAAAACATTTCCTTTCAGCCATTAATGGCATGAATGTCACTCCATACCTCTGAGCTGAGCTCTTGCAAATGGCTGCGCTGCACGGCAACATCAATGTAATTCATAAAGAATGCAGGATGTCTCATTTTGTGAGGAAAAAAAAATTTAGTTTGTTGTAGTTTGTTGTCTGTGTTACAACGTTTGGAAAGAGGTGTCATTTGATTTAAAATGGTGATTCACTTTGAAGTTATTAATTCCTGCTGGACTCTAACTTGACTCGGCAGAAAGCGGCGCAGTGTTTGGAGGTGTGCGAATGGAACGGAGGACGATTCTCATTTCTTGCTCGCAACAAGACAAGAGTCCAAGTTAGTGACTGCACAAAAGTGACTCATGATTGACATTTTTAAATGGCTTTGAGAGGGGTTAAGAAGCAGACTTGTTGCAGCGAAGCAATGAACCAGAGCACTGCTTAATTGCTTCAAGAACAGTCGCTGCAGAAGCAGTTGATTACAAACCCACTGCAAGGTCTGCTATTGATGTCGGTGGATCAAATAATTTCTTAATGATTCTCAAAAAGAACCGGTTCTCGATACCCATCCCTTACTCTGCCCTGAAAAACTCTGCCCCCACCCCTCCCCCACCCCACCCCCCCAGCGGGAGCGCACCTCACAGTTTGAAAACCACTGATATAGATGATTTCCAAATGAAACAAATGCTCAAAGGACTTTACAACAATGCCTCACAGACATACACTGGTGCTGCCATGAATGACTGCACACCAGGAGCCACTTGAAGATTAAGGCCCTTGTCCAAGGGAACTTAGCATCTTTTCTGTCTTCTTTTAAAAAATGACTAGAAGATCCTGGGAACAGTTATTTAGCAGCATGTTGTGATCAAACAGCTTCAGATTTTCTACAAGTAGTTAAGCTGCGAGCGCACTTTTTGAAACCGCTTTTATTATCTCAAGTTGTGAGCCGCTCCTTCCCTGTGCGGGCCATGGTACAGTGTCTGTGACGTTCCCTAAATCCTGAAGGCTGCTACTTTTTGTTGTATGCATTTAAACAACACATTAAAGCCGCAGTGTTCCTGGCGGAATCTGTCACACTTTCCGGGTAAAGCAGATGAATAAATAAAGTGCCTCTGTTCACTGAAATGGCCCCTCTTTGTGTTATTTGCAGTTGCCTTGAGTTAAACCCTGATCTCTTTGTAGGCCCTCTCCCAACAAGAGTTGACCTTCTGCTCTGACGCGTAAGGAGCTCCTCCGGATCAGAAAAGCGACAGGAAAGCTATGAATAAAGGCATCATTGCTGCCAGACTTCTTCTTCTCTCCCTTTCCTCCGTCTGCTGCTGCTGGAGCTTCATCTGTGCGTTCAGTCGATGAGCAGAGAGATGTCTTGTTGGCGGCACAAAGGAGCGGTTCCGTAATAAAAACAGTTGTCTCTGGTGGTCCCGGTGTAATTGGGATTGTTAACGTGGAGAGCTCCTGAGGGAGACTGAGAGGAGTACGTCTTTGTGTAAAGCACACAGACACCTCTGCAGCACTCCTTGATTCTCATGTAAGTAAGAGAGTGAAGGAGAGGAGGAGGGGGAAAAGCAAACAAGTCACCTGAGTTATATCAAGCTGTGCTGCATGTGCTCACTCTGTTTTACTTTGGCTTTACTTTTGTTTTTACACTGTGCAGATTTATTTATATGGAGCAATGCTCCTTGAAGTGACTGAGAGCTATAGAGAGAGACAGAGAGAGAGAGAGAGCGAGAGAGAGAGAGAGAGAGAGAGAGAGAGAGAGAGAGAGAGAGAGAGAGAGAGAGAGAGAGAGAGAGAGAGAGAGAGAGAGATGTTTCTTTGAGAATTCTGCAGAGGATTTTTGTTTTTTAAGGCACAATAACACTGCACCTTACACTATCCATACAAAGCTTCCTGTGTTTATTTATTTTTTAATTTATTCATTCATTTTTCATTTTTACATCCAGTCAGCATGAAGATACTTATAGAGGTTAGATATATTTATGAAAATGAAACAGTTTTATCTCAAATGAACTAAATACATATAAATTAACTAAAAGGTTTGCAAAAATTAGCCAGTTTTTGGTGTGTGTGTGTGTGTGTGTGTGTGTGTGTGTGTGTGTGTGTGTGTGTGTGTGTGTGTGTGTGTGTGTGTGTGTGTGTGTGTGTGTGTGTGTGTGTGTGTGTGTGTGTGTGTGATCAATGTGGAGACGTTCACAGGTGAGACACACTTAAGAAAATGTAGCCCTCCCCCCACAAAAAATTAGCCTAAAATAGCAATATTTATCCAACAACCCCATAAAAATCAACAACAACAACAACAACAAATTAAAATCAGACAAATTTTATTTGAGATGGTGACATTGTGTGCGTGCAAAATTGGAGTTGCGTCAGGAAGGGCATCCAGCTTAAAACTTGTGCCAAATACCAATAAATGTGGCAAACCAGGAACAAAACAGGAGCAGCCGAAATGACAACACACACATTGTGTGCATGAGTGTATGCACGCATGGCATAGTTAAAAAAAATAAATAGTTTAATTCACAGGACCAAATTTAGATCAAATAATCAAAATTACATAATTTGGTGAAATTAGAGTAATGTGTGTGCCAGAGAGATACTTGAATGGGGTGAGACATACAAAATACTGAAAAAGATATAGACACCCCCCACCCCCACCCACCCCCATACACACACACACACACACACACACACTCACACACACGTGTGTGATTCCGAATAAGAATTTGGTGCTTTTTATTCATTATTATTATTATTATTATTATTATTATTATTATTATTATAACTGTGAAAATCCAAAATTGAAATGCCAAATTTTTATTTCTAAAATACATCAGATGTTCCAAAAAATGATATGTGGGTGTGCGTGCGTGCGTGCGTGCAAAACAAAAAGGAAGTGTAAACCAGATAAATCAGTTGTAAATATAAGCACTTTCAAGTGCATTTGCTTTGTTTCATCTTTAATGCTTATCTCACTATTTTTATTTTTTTTAATGCTAATTTATATATGTGTGTGTGTGTGTGTGTGTGTGTGTGTGTGTGTGTGTGTGTGTGTGTGTGTGTGTGTGTGTGTGTGTGTGTGTGTGTTTGATGTAATGTAATTCTAACTCACTTGTTCAGAGAAAGATTGTCTAAAATAAACTACACTGTCACTTTGTTCACAGGGTTGTAGCTCTTGTCCTGCAAACTTTTCCTGAAATTCCAGATCCACGGCTTTAACACGGTCCCTGCAAACACTTCACGTGTGCTTAAAAGCCGTGCTGTCCACCTCGGTGTGTGTTTCGTTTATCCGCTGCAGAACTTTCACGTTTGCGTCCGTCGAACAGAAGCGACCACACCACGTGCAGAAAACGTACATCAAAGCCAATCGCTTGCGAGCAGCTGAGTTGATTTATTTGACTTAAGATATACTTTTGGGGGGTGTTTCATTGTGGATGAAAATTTCATACACCGATTTAGAGGTGGTGAAATATAAATGATTTCTTTAAAGTTTCATCATAAATCAGTCGGTGGGTATATGTGAGCAGACACTGATTGCTCCTTGATGTCTTCTGAACCTGATCCCGCTCCACGCGCGCTCACGTGGATGTTGTCCCGATGAGGAAGCGACGTCCTCCTCATCCGCCTCCTCCTGCAGCTTGGGGGAGCAGGGTTTGTGTCACTACGTGTCCGTGTGCGTCAAAAACGTGAGAAAAATAAAGAGGTCGGGACAAAAACACGCAGGCGTATATATGGAATTTATATCATATTATAATAGTAAGTTTTATCTATTTAAATTACTAAAATAATTCAGGAAAATCAACGTTAAAACATGCTGATAGTTGCCAGCTGAAGATGCTTTATATTCGCAAAAAAAAAAAAAAAAAAAAAAAAAAAAGATTTCAGTGTTCTGAAACCTTATTACGGCACATCCTTACATGTAAGCTCTCTGTTATTCACATTGCGATTAAATATTAAAATGACATCATACGGTTTCATTATCAAAGAAATATGGCCTTAATATTATCTTAAAATTAATTTCTTATTCATAGTCCAAAATGATGCTCGTTTTGCTTCTCAAACAAAGCGCGATTTTGTGGTACAATTTTTTCTCGCGCAATGTTCTCATTTTTAACACGTTTTTTAAATCATTATTATGAAACCGGTTCCGAACACGTGTGATATTATTTACAATCTAATTTTCTTTCCGTCTGAAGTGTTAAAATTAGATAATTTTGGGTTATTGTTCTTATTCTGTTACAGACAGGTGGACCGGGAGCTGTCCATGGTACTGCCGCACCTTTTCCTGCTCCCTTGTTGATCGGGATCGAAAAACAGGTGCAAGAAGTCGGATTTTTATTTATTTTTTTCTGTAAGTCTGAATGTGAAGATGTGGTTTTGCTGCTGCTAACGTGGTGGGGTGAAGAGTTATTTGAAATAAATGCCTTGTCGCAGACTGCCCATGCGCAGAGTCCCCAGGCGGCGGTGGTAGTGCGGCTAATGAAGAATAATAAATCATGAAAGGGCTTTTCAGGTACAGCTGAGAGAGAGAGAGAGAGAAAGAGAGAGAGAGAGAGAGAGAGAGAGAGAGAGAGAGAGAGAGGCGGAGAGAGACTCAGTCTGCCCTTCGCCTGAGAGCAGAAGCAGTTCGAGTCCCCGCAGCATTCCACGGAGTGGAGGAGGTCCAGTGGACTTACAGAGACCGGCAGCACCTTCGCTCCACCGCTACTTCTAACAGGTCAACGAAAGTACTTTGGAAATTTTTGGAAATCCTATAAGAGAAGAAAACCTTTTTTAAAAAGAAAAGAGAGAGAGGGGAAAAAATTCGTTGCTGCTTCTTGCGTGAGGAGCTTTTCAGGAAAAAAGCAAAAAAAAAAAAAAAATTGTAAGTCAGAAAAAATCCCTTTGCACAATTGAAGGGGAATTTTCTTTTCTTTTTTTTTTCTTTTTTTGGGGGGAAAAATCGCGCCAACGATCCAGAAAGAGATCTTCTCTCTTTCTTTTCAAAAAAAGAAAGAGAAAAGGGGGAAAAGAGGAAGAAATAAAAAAAGTCGACTTCTAATCATAAATAGATGCGTGAAGTTCCACGTTGGACCGTCTCTCTGCTTCAATTTATTCGACAGTGATTCGAGATTCCTACGAAGCTATTGGGGCTTCAACTCCCGACCGAGGAGGCGGAGTCTGAACTTGTTAAAAGGAACTTGCGGAGGCTCGGACGGCCGCAAATATGATGATGATGTCTCTGAACAGCAAGCAGCCGTTCGCGATGGCCCACGCCAGCTTGCCCGAGCCCAAGTACTCGCTGCACTCGTCCTCTTCGTCGACGCTGACTTCCAACGCGCCGTCGTCGTGCTCGTCCTCCCGCCACAGCAGCACCATCATCAGCAGCAGCGGCGGCGGCGGCAGCTCGGAGGCGATGCGCCGCGCCTGTCTCCCTACCCCACCGGTACGTATTCTGCATAATCACTGCTTAAAGGCACATTTGACAGCCCACTTTTTTTTTTTTTTTTTTTTTTTTTTTTTTGGCTTGATGTTTTTTTCATGTCTGCACAGCAAATCACCCACCTCCATATTTTTTTCTTCCTCCTCAGCTTAACTTATGTATTCAGTCGGCTTTGCCTTGCGTATTAATTTTTATGACCTGGGATGTAGCATGTCTTGTTTTGTGTGCCCCCGCCCCCCCCCCCCTCCTATTTTTGCCTCTCCCCTTCACATTCTGGAAATGTTTTAAACCAAGGAGTGGAGGGAGAATTCCCTGCTGACAGTTATGTGTGCATTCTATTTGCAATTGCAGAGCAATATATTCGGAGGCTTGGATGAGAGTTTGTTGGCCCGGGCTGAAGCTCTCGCGGCGGTGGATATCGTCTCCCAGACTAAGAGCCACCACCACCCTCCACATCACAGCCCCTTCAAGCCGGACGCCACCTACCACACCATGAACACGCTGCCCTGCACCTCGTCTTCTTCCTCCTCCTCCTCGGTGCCTATTTCTCATCCCTCCGCTCTGGCCGGCCACCACCACCACCATCACCACCACCACCACCACCAGCCTCACCAGGCTCTGGAGGGGGATCTGCTGGACCACATCACTCCTGGACTGGCGCTAGGAGCCATGGCAGGGCCGGACGGCTCGGTGGTTTCCACCCCGGCGCACCCGGCGCACATGGCAGGCATGAACCACATGCACCAGGCGGCCATCAACATGGCCCACGCGCACGGGCTGCCGCCGCACATGGGCATGAACGACGTGGACGCCGATCCTAGGGACTTGGAAGCATTCGCGGAGAGGTTTAAACAGAGGCGGATCAAACTCGGGGTTACCCAGGCGGATGTAGGCTCGGCTTTAGCCAGCCTGAAGATTCCTGGGGTGGGCTCCCTCAGCCAGAGCACCATCTGCAGGTTCGAGTCCCTCACGCTGTCTCACAACAACATGATCGCTTTGAAGCCCATCCTGCAAGCGTGGCTGGAAGAAGCCGAGAAGTCTCACAGGGAGAAACTAAACAAACCCGAGCTGTTCAACGGCGCGGAGAAAAAGCGGAAGCGCACGTCGATAGCGGCGCCGGAGAAGAGATCGCTGGAGGCCTATTTTGCCATTCAGCCGCGACCCTCGTCGGAGAAAATCGCAGCGATCGCGGAAAAGCTGGACCTGAAAAAGAACGTGGTGCGGGTCTGGTTTTGCAACCAGCGACAGAAACAGAAACGAATGAAATACTCTGCATGCGTGTAAAAGACTTGGAACTGACCAGAGACGATTTGTATCATATTTCCTCTCTCTCTCTCTCTCTCTCTCTCTCTCTCTCTCTCTCTCTCTCTCTCTCTCTCTCTCTCTCTCTCTCTCTCAGACACACACACACACACACACACACACACACACACACCCTTTGACCCCCTCAATCATCGATGACTTTGTGCTTTGAACTTCGAAAGATTCCGAACATAGAAAAAAAAAAACTGATAAACTGAAAGCCAGTGTCACGCGTCTTTTTACTCGCTGAGAACGAGCTGTGGAGTCCAGTAAAGCAAGTAAGCGCACTGTTTCCACACTTACTGCTTTCACTTTATTTATGAGGATTCATTTCTATGTGGATAGGTTGATGTCGATCAGAAATACCCTCCTCTCCAACCAAAAGAGCGTGGTGGGAGCGGGTTCATCCAAAGCACTTGATTATTCGGTGTTTATACTTTAAGCTTATCGGATAAGCTGCATTTTTTTCCCTCCAAGTTCAGATGCAGTCTGACATTTATTCAGGGTCCACGAGGGAAGCAGAAGAAAAGAAGAAGGAAGACAACAAAACACTATTAGATCTTCAAAGCTAATGTTAGATTCCTGCCAAATAACTCTGTAAATTTATAATTTAGCGTCACGCACTTCATCCTGTGTCTAAATGTGTATAATTAATTCCACTTATTTTGCTACCGCGTGTGATCAAAGTGAAAATTCGAGGTTCTATTTTTAGGATTTGGACGTTAAAGCTAAGGGTCGTGCAAGAACTTTTAATTTTCGCAATTTGATTTATTTATTTGATTTATTTTTTTGCCGGCTGCAGTGAGTTTACAATCCAGCGTGGGGCCAGTGTCTTATGAAGTATTTATTGAGTGAGGTCATGTTTACTTCATTACATATTTATTGGGATTCCCCCCTCCTCGTTTTGCTTGAGAAAATCAAATCCTTGCTGTTGTTCTGACAAGACACAGGCAACAAAATCTTTTTTTTTTTTTTTTTTTTTAAGTTTTACGATTTGTAACATTTGAGATGGTACAATCTAGATAATATACGAGAAAGTATTCTCTTTTTAAATTATTTTGTGTATGTTTTCTGCTGTTTATTTGTATAGATATACGCGCATCATTATGAAGTCGTTGCTTGTTAAAGTCACATTGTTTAAGTAATGTTTTTCTTCAAGAGAAAAAAAGATCAGCTTCATGGAAGTATACGTGTACAATGTAAATATTTCATTGGAACCAGTCGATGCACATAAATATATCCGTACAGGTTTTTTGCTGTTAATGCTGTTTTAGCTGAGGTAACTTATTTCTGTAATGTACGTTGCTTTTTTAAGTTTCTGCTTAAATAATTCCGTTAATTTATTACATCCATGTAAATTATTTATTTATTTATTTCATTACTGAACTGCAATATGTGTTTCATTAAAGAACAAACTTTAACATTTAATCAGACGTTTTGGCTAATTCAGTCACATTCGTTCATTTATTCATCTATTTATTATTTATTGATGAGGAGGAGGGGAACGGTTTAGCTGGGGGCTGTGGATGGCTTTTTAAAGATTTTTCTGGTTTCATACTTTTTTAAAAAACAACAATTTTCAGTTTTAGTCTCGATATTTCAAATTGTCAGGTCTGAAAAAAGCCGCAGTGCCCATGAGCAAGGCGTCCTCCATCCAATTCTCTCTCTCGCTCTCTCTCTCTCTCTCTCTCTCTCTCTCTCTCTCTCTCTCTCTCTCTCTCTCTCTCTCCCTCTCTCTCTCTCTCTCTCTCTCTCTCCCTCCCTTTTTAAAAACAACAAATTAATGCTAAAAAATGTGTAACATTCGTAGAAATTGTCTTTTTTTTCCCTTCAGATTCCTCCTCTAGGCCCCGGCCAGCAGGGCCTTTTTAAATACACGCGTGGCCTCTCCACGCACTCGCCACCAGCACGTGCAGCACAGTACTGCCTTACCTGAAAGCAAATGCTAATATTCTATTAGAGTCTAATCAGGGGGTCTGCGGAGAGCTGGATACGTCCCTGGAGCGCAGACTTGCCAGATGTCAGGCCGCCAGAAAAACAGCTCTGCTGCCAAACGTGCCCGTCTCTATTTAAACACACACTCAACTACGCTCCGTGCGTGCGTGCGGGCGGGCGCACGCTTTGAAAGAACCTGGACTTGGAGGAGGAGGAGGAGGAGGGGGATTTTTTATTTTTATTTTTGTGTTTGTGGGGGTGGGTGGGATGTCATGTCCAAAACAGCAGGAGTAATGGTGCGTTTCAGCACCATGGACAGCGAACTGCACGTTTGTCAAAACAGTCTGCATTTTACTCTGACTTTTTACTTCTTTATTTATCAATTTAGCATAACTCTGGTGAGATATTGTTTAATTTTTTATATGTCAACTTTACGTTATTATGTGGAAACTAGTCATTTAATACATGCATATTATAAAATTTTATACAGTATCATTTCTCATTTAATTACATTGAAAAAATGTTTGTTGGTTTCATATGATTTAATTATGTAAAACTCTTGGTGTCCAAACATCACTTTCTTATCTTTCATATGTCCCAAATTGCTAAAAATAAGAAAATGATGTATGTTATTTGGACTCATTCTGGAAAGTAAGTCATACTTCCTTATTTCAGTGATTTGTATAATTATATATTTTAATTTTAATAATTCCAGCATATAAATATCTGTGTGCCTCCACACTTTCCTAAAAGTGCCATATTGGCGTCATATCATGGTCAAATTTATTTTTCAGCAAGTACTTATTTTTTTAAATGCAAAATACTCGTAAATTAATTTTCATTCAAACGTATTTTCCATGCCTTTAATTCTCTCACGATCAAGCCACCGTTCTCGTGACAAACTGAGAATATCAAAAAGACACTTATTAATGAGACGACGGTGATGGTTCATCAATTAAAAGATGCTCCTGGTGAGCGCTTCTAATTTCCCCCTGAACGAAACGTTCACTTAACGCGCTAATAAGAGCGAATTATTAAATTACACATCGAATTATGAAAAGCAGATAATTATGAGGAGCGAGTTAAGCAGTCATTAGCCGTCCCTGTTAATTACCGCTGGTCAGGGAGGGCTGCGCGCTGAGTGGCGCGTCGGGAATTGAAATTAACTTTTACGCACGGCGCGAGACTGGTGTAGACAGGCAGACAGACAGATCTCCAGCCCGCTTCCCTTTCACCTATTGCAGTCTTTATTCAATGCAGCTCTACACTGAAGAAGGCGGAAAAAAGGCCTCTTTACCCCAAAGTATTTTTATATCATAAATATGCGAACATTTCACATCCCAAAACCAGACAGATATCCACGCACTGAGACGACACTGTGGGAGCTTTCCACACTCACACACAAAAACCGAAGAGGGCAGTGCTGTTTCCTTTTGTTATAATTACACCCTGTGTTTTATTTTTCTCTTTTCCCCCTGAACATGTCCCCCCTTTCACAGGGATACTGATGAAATTTTAATGAAGCCAGGGACTGTCGGAGCTCCGCCTGGGGACCTGAGAGCAGAATATTTTAACTGTACATTTACGCCAAGTGTCTGCCTTCAAAGACGAACTGTGAGCAGCCAATCGAACACGATACACGATAACTGTTTTTTTTTTTTTTTTTTTGTATTTTATTGTTTTGATTTTATCGCCTGCGCAATATTGCGCGCAGGCGACAAATAGCCATTTGGCACAGTCGCCAATCAGTTGTTGTTGATGCAATATTAATCAGCTATCAATAGTCATTAGTTTGTTAAGTGTTTTAGAAGAAGCAATCGATGGTGCTGCAGGAGGAGGAGGACCGTGGGACACTTTTTGATTTTGAGCATGAGCGAAATACTCAATGTCTGCCAACGTCTTTTTTAAATCTCTCTAATAGCGCATGTGCGTTTTCATCAATTAATACATTCAAATAAGTCTGTTTTCATCGTGATTTGACGTTCTGCTAAACTGCACTGTTTATTACAGTGTTATTACAAGTTTAAAACATCTGGCAGAAGTTAAATTCAGCTAAGGGAAAAAAGAAAAGTTTGCTCATTGTGGCTTCTAACATAATGGGCATTAAAATGCTAATGTTTGGATAAGTGCATGCTTTTTTTGTTTTATTATTTTTTGCAAATTCACCAATGACCAAATGCATCAATTAATTTAATGACGCCTTTAACTGAGAAAATGTTTTAACATTAAAAGCCTGGTCTGCTTAACCTATAATTTCAAAACAAAAGGCATAAATCTATTGGTGTCCAGTCATGTAGATGTGATTTTTTTCCTCCCCTCTTCTCATCAAACATTTATTATTGAAGTATTTAAAAACAGGATCCTATTAGGTGCGCTTTATTCAGGGCTGCGTATGTTTATTCTAATGTCAAAATAATGCAAGGTTTTCATTTAGGGTGATAATTACTGCACTGAGTGCAATGCAATGTCAAAATAAAATGAAATTATGAAATATTGAGAAACTCAGTCAATGGTGCACAAGCCAGTAGATTCTGATTCAGCGGGACCCAAACGTGGATGAATGAGGATGGCTGCATCCAGAGTAAATTTTGCAAAACCAAACATGCAGATTATAAAACAAATTACCATGGAATATTCCATTTTTCTGTTTGTTTGTTTTGTATAATTTTTGTAATAAATCAGATGGAAGAAATTTTGTGAGAAAACATCTTCATTTACCATCACCATCTTCAGTAGCATTAGGGTAGCTGTTTCAAAACCAGTGTCACCTTTGTCATCACCATATAAACTAACTTAATCTGTCTTTCTACAGCCTTTCAATACACAAGCTAGTAATAGAAACAAACTGGCTTTATCGCTCTACAACCCTGCACAATTCTTTACAATCCTTGATTTGTGCCAATTTGCAAATTTGAATATATATTTTTTAAATATGAACTAAGGTTAATATTTAGATGTTACCATTTAAAAGAGAAACGTGTCAACACCTTCATAGACCTTTACAGTAGAACACATTAAAATACAAGGACAACATATTTTTAAATTTTTAACAAGAATAAAGTTCAATTAATTTAGGAATTTGGGGCACGAGGAAGAGTAAATCCATCTGTCAAGTAAAAATGTGTGGAATATGAAAACATTACCAAAGACAAGCTAGTATAATAATAATAATAATAATAATGACCAGTGGCTAGGGAGTATAGAAAGCATCAATCAAAATCACTATGTAAAGGTCAGAAGAAGAATTGGCATTTCAAACAAAATATATTCTGAAAGAGATGTGTGGGGGTTTTTTTATCTTTATTTTTTATTTTTTGGGGCAGAATTTGTTTACAAAAAAATCACAGTGAGAAATCCATGTTTACGAGATATTATGAGAAAGAAAATGTAAAATAAATGTATACAGTTTGATGCTTTAAATTTTCTTAAAATGTTTATAGCAGTTGTCCAGCAATATTCATTAAATAGCTGTTAGTCCACTTTAAGAGCAGCACCCAGTCATAAATTATTGATAAAGCCCTTGAAGATGAATTTTAAAGGGTCAAATAGATTCCCCTTCTTTGTGTTTTTTCCTTTATAAGACAGAATCAATGCAAACAGTTGTTATCACACTGTATGCTCATAATGTGGTCTTGCCAGCATTTACATTCCCAGTTAAGTTACATTTAGATAGATCACAACAGATGATCTCAGCATAAGATCAAATTTTCTTTGCAATATTTTTATGATAATGTGAATAATTGTTTAAATGGTTCCAAAATAAACAACATGATGATGTTGTTAAAGACTTGCCATGGTTCATGTAAGAAAACCGGTAAAGGTTGAGCATCTTCAGCATTGTTTACAATGAACACGTACCACTGTGCAGTCAAGACTAATGCTGGAAAACACACAGCACATATGATGCCAGAAAGCAACAAACACATGAATAAATAAGTTGTGGCATTTAATCCAGTCACAATGTGTGGACTCAGTGCCATTGGCTATGAAATAACTTCATGATATCACATGTGTATAACATTTAGGCCTTCTCCACCTGATCTTCACTCAGCAGCCTTTGCAGGCTGGTGAACCTACTTGTTCTCAGAAGCTGTTTTGGTGTTCTGAATGAGTGAGCTGTAGACTTTGTAGAGATTGGACCTTAATGAGAAGGTGGTAGAGCTGTCTACTGGCTGTGTGTTCATTGGGCTTTGACAGCAGAGCTCTGCTGCAGATCTATTAATCATAACCACAAGCAGTGCTTCTCTCTCTCTCTCTCTCTCTCTCTCTCTCTCTCTCTCTCTCTCTCTCTCTCTCTCTCTCTCTCTCTCTCTCTCTCTCTCTAGTTTATACAGCACAGAATCATTTACATAAAGTCCTTAAGGCAAATAACTGTTGGGGGCTCTAATTTATATCTGATCGAAAATTAGCCGTCATTATGCGCACCATTAGCTGCGTCTTTAATGTGCTTCTAAGCACCATTTGTCAAGCAGCTTGTTAATATCCTTCAAGTCTTTAAAGTTGAGAGCTCATTAAAGACTGCTGTTCCTGCTCTTGATGCTATTTCATACAATTCTGTGGGAAGGAACAGAACATTTCAACATTATTTTTTGCACAGGACACAATGCACCGCTTTAGTATAAGTGTGTCATTGTAGAGGAATGTGGGAGGAGCTACAAAGAAATTCAGATAGTGTTGTTAAATGTTTAGAGAATAATTAAGAAGCCAGGATGCATCCACAATCAATGTTTGTTTTATTGAGGAAAAAAAGTCAGTTCTGATTTTGAAATCCCAAAAAAAAAAAACAACAAAAAAAAAAAAACGCGTTGAAATTTCCACGATAGCGGACCAGTAAAGAAATCCTTCTCTAGTTGTCGTCAACAGTGGACTCTCAGAGGCCTAATCTTTGTGTATGGCAGTTATGCATGTTCTATATTGGTTAAAACTGCAGTGTCCTTAGTCTTTTTTCCCCCTCTGCAGTATAACAGATTCCTCCAGGCTAAAGCAATAAAGAGAGTAATTAGAATGCTAAAGACAGATGTAAATAAAGGGAATGAGACAGTAGTGAGGGATGAGGCGTCTAGGTCACACACTCTCATCAAAAACCCAGTTGGTAGCAAATGACACAACGTTCAGTGCCAGAAGCCTGGGGCTACGACTGCAAACCAAAGGACATAATGGACTAAATATGGCCTCAATGGCTATGCATCTCAAAGCACCAAAAAAAAAAAAGGAAATGCACAACCTCAAACACAGATCTCCTGTATGTTAAACATACTCAACCTATGCAAATCTTTACGTAATATATGCACATTGCGCAGTTACACTTTGCTAATTGATTGCCTTGGCACCACCATTGATAGTGCCCTGATATGAAGTTCTGTCATTTTCGAAGCTTCTCCACTGCACGAATATTTCGTCAATATAATCCCTCCATTTGTTTCGGGACAATCAGACATTTCTTATTTGTTTAAATTGAATAAGATTTAGAAAACAAAGAAAGTAGATTGAATGTGAGCAGGAGGCGTGCAAGCACGGTGAGGCAGACCACCGCAAAACTGTTCACTCGAGAGGGGGGTAGGGCTAATTAAAATATTTGCATGATTAAAATACATAACTAGTGGAATGCCATCATATTTATTAACAGGATTAATTAATAAAGCAACTGATTTATGGTGATGAAATAAGGACTACAAAGGAATTGTCACATTTTTGGTTGAGGTCAGTACATCATGAGGATATTCTTATTATACTCAATAAAATGGCAAATTCTAAGTTGTGTGTGTGTGTTTTTTTTTTTATTTAATTCATTTTCATGCTCATAAAGACCAAGAGACCTTTAGACCTGAAACTATAATTCTATTCATTTTTTTATTTTAAAAATTAATTAATTAATTAACCTGATTAATTTGGTGGCATCCCTCCATCTTGGAAGACGATGGTAGCACTTTGGTTGTACTGCACATCTCATTGGGAGCAGCATCTTGAGTCACTTAACAGTCCAATTCTGGCTTGTCGTTTACGGCGCAGTTGACACAAAGTCGTTGGTGAGTGATGGCCTGCAACTGCTGTTTGTCTTTCCTACATTGTTGACTGTCTTCTAGCTGCTGGTTGGGGCATTCCTCATGTTAGATAAAATGTAATGTACAAACATATTATTATTATTATTATTTATTACATCTGCTCTTTTATATTTTCCTTTTGACCATAATTCTCTCATTACCACAACCTGAGATGAACCCTGTAAGAATAGTTGCTTAAACATTCCAAGACCGTCAAGGTTGCAGACAGAGGCTTGATCAAGGACTGCATATCCCTGTGCCAGCAGAAACTGATTAGTCAGAGGAGCAGAATGTTCCACAGCCTTGAAGTGTCTTGTGTCTGTCTGCCTGCAAAGTGCATCATACGATCACATGTATGTAAATGAATGATTCACCCTGTAACCACCCATGTTTGTGTCTCAATAAAAGGCTGCAAAGTTGAGGACCTCTTCGGAATAAGCTGCATAGCAGGTTCTGTTGAGCTCTTCCCCTTTGCGCCGCAAAGCCACAAAAAGAAATTTCTCTGTCTGCTTCCGTGGAGTTATTTTTTGTATGTGCAGGTAAAAAGGGGTTAAACCTGACACCTCACCCTTCTTGATGCCATCACGGACAGCCTGTTGCCAGCAGCAGCTGTCGTCTGTAAGCTGGTCCCAGTTTTGTAGGTTGATGCTGGTTGCTTTAAGGTTGCACTCGCAGACATTCTTAAAGCGCAGTGCTGGGTGGCCTGCTGGACGGTGTCCTGTGGCTAGCTCCCCATACATTATGTCCTTGAGAATGTGGCGTTGCACATGGCTGAGCCAGCCGGCACTGGCAGAGTAGGAGGTGCACGCTCAGTGAGCCAGCTTGTTCAACCACAGTAGCGTTGGTGACTGTCTTGTCATGTGATGTTAAGAATGCACTGGAGGCAGCGAGGATGGAAGCTCTCCAAGCAGTTCTCCTGCTTGGCGAAGGTGGCCCAGGCTTTGCTGTCATAGAGAATGGTACTGAGGACACATGCCTAGTACACCTTGAGCTTGGTGATGAGGGTCAGCTGGTTGTTGGACTACACCCTCTTGCAGAGTCTGGCCATCACACTATGGCATCACACTATGGTAATCCTCTTGTCGATCTCACTGTCCAGAGACAGGTTGCTGCTGATGGTGGAGCCAAGGTAGGTGAAGTGGTCAGTGACTTCAAGCAGTTCATTATTGATGGTGATGGTGGGAGGTGTGGAAACATCTTGACCCATGACTTTAGTCTTCTTGGTGCTGATGGTCAGCCCAAACTACTTGCAGGCATGGGCAAAGCGATTCATCAGCTTTCAGAGGTCTTCTTCTGTATGTGAGGTCGGGGGGGTGTCACCAGCAAATAACATTTCTCTGATAAGGACTGTGCAGACCTTGGTCTCTGCTCTCAGATGGGCCAAGTTGAAAAATTTCGCATCACTTCTGGTGTGGAGGTGGATGCCCTCTGTGGAGTCTTTGAAATCAAACTTAAGTAGCATTGAAAGAAGATGCCAAAGAGGGTTGGCGCAAGGACACAACCTTGCTTCATTCCACATTAGATCTTGAAGGGCTCTGAGGTGTCATTGTCTTAGCTAACCACACCTTGCATGTCATCGTGGAAGGAGGCAGTGATGCTGAGTAGCTGAGGCGGCAGCTGATCTTCTTCAACATCAGGAACAAACTTCCCCTGGTAACAAGGTCAAACATCTTGAAGGTGATGTATAATGGCATTTTTGGCATTTCTCCTGGAGCTGACATGCCAAGAAGATAATGACTGCTCTGGATCTCTCAGCCCCAAAGCGGCACTGGGATTCTAGAGATGCGGTTGGGGAGAATGTGAAGGCAAGCAAGTACTACCTGGGCGAAGACCTTGCCTACAATGCTTAGCAATGATATTCCACTATAGTTATTACAGTCATGGTCACCCTTGTTCTTGTACAGAGTGATGATCTTGGCATTGCGCATGTCTTGTGGTACTTTGCCCTACCTCCAACAGAGACAAAGTTGCGCAAAAAGGGGATCTAGGAGGGCCTGCTTCCCACTTTTTATGAAGTGATGGCGTGCAACGGCTGTTTGTCTTTCTTACATTGTCTTCTAGCTGCTGGTTGGGGCATTCCCACCCTTTTTGACACCATCGTGGACAGCCTGTCACCAGCAGCAGCTGTCAACAGGCTAAAGCTGCCTTCCTGCAAGACAATGCATCAATGGCTTTGCTCAGCTCTTCTACTGAGGGTTCAGCCTCCAGCTTGTCCAGGACAGGCAGGTCTTCTATGACATTCAGTGCTTCCTGGGGGACAGAGTTCTCTCTGGAGTAAAGGTCCAAGTAGTGCCCGACTCAGTGGTCCAATTTGCTCATTCTTGTCGGTAATCATCTCCCCCAACTTTGATCTCAATGATGCCGTCTTCATCACTAATTTGCCCTTTGCCTGCTTGATCCTTTTGTACATGCCCCTGATGTTGCCAGAGTCTGAGGTCCCCTGAATAATGTCCAACTGTCCTGTTTGTTGGGCCTGGCTGCAGGCTGCTTTTTAGTGTCTGCAGGTTCTGCTGGCTTGGGTCAGTGCTTATATTTGATCAGTGTGCTTTGCCTGGTGTCGATGACTGTTTCCAATTCACAGATGTTGCCCTCAAACCAGTCTGAGCTCTTGGCTTCTTCTTGCCATAGACCAGGACAGCAGCACTGTAGATAGCATACTTAGAGAACTCCATCTGTCTTTGGCACACTGAGCTTGCTCGCTGGGGAGGGACTCCTCAATCTCAACTCCATGAAGACTAGTTCCTGTCAGGGCAGGAAGCCTTATGGCATCGATTCTTGTCTGGCACTTCTTCTTGAGGAGGTGTAATTTCTTTAGACTGATCTTGATCTTCGACGCAGTCAGGGAGTGGTCAGTGTCACAGTCTGCACTGTGGTACTCTCTGGTGCTGCAGACAATGTTCAAAGAGTCACGTCTCATGATCACCAAGTCCAGGTGATGCCAGTGATTTGATCTGGGATAGCTCCAGGATGCTTTGTGGTATGCCTTGTGTGGAAAAAAAGATGTTTGTCATTCACAGGCTGTGGTACCAGGAGAATATAAGTATCTGCTGGCCATTATCATTCATTTTCCCAATGTCATGATGACCCAACACACTTTACCAGGACTCATGGTCTGCACCGACCCTGTTGTTGAAGTCTCAGAGAAGCTGTGATGAGGGAATTCATTTGATGGTGTCTTCTAAGAGTTTGTAGAACTGGTGTTTAGTTTCACTGGAGACATGAAATGATAGTGCTTAGATGCACACAAGGTTTGCAAAGCCAGCTGATGTCGAGAGGTGAAGGGTGAGTGTTAGGCATGTGAATCTCATTACTGACAATGATTCGATACGCATCTCGATACACTACCAGCGAAACGATACATAGCGTTAAATGACAATACCGACGACACGATGCGATACGATTCACCCCTGTTTCAGAGTCAATGTGATATGATAGGTATTTGATTGCGATTCAATTCCTCACAATGCGATTTGGTGCGATACGATTAATGATGGTATTGATAAGACTTGATCGATATCGATGCCATTTTTCGGTTTCGCTTATCGATCTGATTCTTTATTGATTCTCTTATCAATACCTCTTGTGAATTTTCTGTGTACTAAAAGTAGGCTTTACAGGTTTTTTTATGTCAATAACATTTTATCGAGTCTTAAAGTAAATAAATATGAATTGGTCAGTGGATCCTTGATTTCTGGACATAAATAAAAATCAATAAAATCTGTACATGGTCACTGGATACTTGATTTCTGGATATAAATAAAATCAGTACATGATGGATCCTAGATCTCTGGACAGAAATAAACAAAAGTTGTAGTTTATGTCAAAAGCATTTCCTTTCAGATATTATTGACACAAATGGAACTCCATAGACTCTGAGCTGAGCTCTTACCGCTGGCTGCGCTGCACGTCAGGATGTAATTCATAACAAATGGAGGACATCTCATTCTGGGGGAAAAAACAGGTTTGGTCGGTTGTAGTTTGTTTGTATTATAACGATGGAAAGAGGTGCCATTTGATTTAAAATGGTGATTTGCTGTGAAGTTATTAATTTAGCTCTTTGAAGCTGTGCACTTAGTACCACAAAACAGAGGATATTATTATTATTATTATTATTATTATTTACTATTATTTCCTTTACCCGATGGACAACTTTGGGCTGAGCTCACAACCGGCTGGTGCTCATGCCAGAGAACCATTGGCTAAAACTCCGGTGTGGAACAGAGGATGATTCTCATTTCTTGCCCTCAACAAGACAAGAGTCCCAGTTCGTGACTTTAATCCACACAAGGCTGATTGATATCTTTAAATGTCTTTGAGAGGGGTTAATGAAGACATTGTGGACCTGCTCCTGGAAGGGAAGCAGCGAACAGCGGGTCGAAGCACTGCTTTGTTGTTTCAAACTTCAAGCAGCCCCATTGCAGTCTGCAATCAACGTAGAGGAACGATAATTTTTTGATAAACACCATCAAAAACAACCATCGCTCCCAGTGTCTGGAACTGTAGGACCGATAAGGGAATTGTTAAGCAAAAAGGCTACTGATGTCAACATTTTTGGGACGGAAGGTGATGATCTAGTGGTTAAAGCATGGGCTTGAGACCAGAGGATTCTCGGTTCAAATCCCAGCCTGACCGGAAAATCACTAAGGGCCCTTGGGCAAGGTCCTTAATCCCCTAGTTGCTCCCGGTGTGTAGTGGGCACCTTGTGTGGCAGCAGCCTCACATTGGGGTGAGGCACTGATGTGTAAAGCGCTTTGAGCGTCTGATGCAGATGGAAAAGCGCTGTATGAATGCAGTCCATTTACCATTTATCATTTTTGTTGTGGTAGAAATGTGCTTTCTCGCTTCCGTCCGTGGTGCATTCAATGTGCATTGGAAAAAAAATGATACAGGCAGGCAGCGAGCGATGCAACACGATTCAACCAGTCAAATTAATCGATGCATACTGAATGAATTGATGCAGTTGCAACACGCACGTTTGTATCTAGATACCAATTCGTATCGATGAATCTCCACATGCCTAGTGAGTATTCTCTCTGTGTCACTAGACGGGTTTGATCATGCGAAGCAGGGTATTCCTGATGGTAAAGGCAACTCCATGTTTCCTGGTATTCTCAGCACCCTTCCCCTGCCAGAATATAGTGTAATGTTCCTCCTTCAAAGAGCCATTCTCTGGGAGACGTGTTTTCTATAGTGCTGCTATGCCGATGTTTAGTCTGTGCAGCTCTCGATCAATCACTGCAGTCTTACAAACATTGTCAATTTATTGAAGGTCACCAGATAGTCCAGCATGCATAGTATGCACATTCTAGCGAGCAATGCGAAGTGCTGGAGACTTTGTTACTTTCTTGAACGTTTGCCTGGTGCATGGTTTACAATCTGCTTGTTGAGCAAGGCTATAAGCCCCAAGGACCCACAGAAGCAAGCAGCTCATGGCGGATCAACACCTTACTGACTGGGGGCTGCCCGGTTTGAGGCAGGCGGTAGTTGACCAGTGGGGTATGAGGTCCCTCCCACCATCAAAGACAGCTCGTGGCGTCCAACTGTTTGCCAATTCCAGGAAGAATTTATAACCCATAACTGATGTTGCACCATGAGGTGACAGTGGAGTGACCTCTCCAGGGCACTGACATGGGCGGAGTATATGGAGATCTTCCACTGCCCAAACAATAGGACACCCCTCTCAGCCTCAATGACTGGACCCGAAGGAATGTGAAGCATTGCATATGGAGCTGGCTTGGCTGCAGGAGTTTCCAGAAAGTCATCAAAGATGACAGCCAGCTGCCTTAGGGACTCCAGCTCCAGATTATTCCTTGAAGTTTACTCCCAAAGCCTTTTCCATGAGTGGGTATGGCTGCAAGGCAGCAAAGGTTTAAAATCAGGGTTTTTCATCCCCTAGATGAAGCGGTCATCCCTGAATATGAGCCCCATTTACTTGAAGCAAGCTGGTTAAGGCACCAGCAGCACGCGTTTGCCTCTTATGCCTGTCTGTAGGAACAGTTCTGTCAGGCTTAGCAGCTAAGCCACACGAGAAGGCCAGGAGCTGGACTGGGCTGTCAGAGGCTATTTGAGGCACACGCCATTGGATGCATTTTTATAGACAACAGCAACCTTAGAAACAATCGATTGAATTGATTAATTAATTAAGAAGAAAAATAACAAAAAATGTACTTTAAAGTTGTAGTTTCTCTTAATAATTTTTATCATTAAAGCTGTAAAATATTTTTCTCCAGCACCACTGGAATTTTATGTCGTAGTATTCAAATAAAGGATTCACAATCTTAGTAAGTCCCTTCGGCTGCTCCCTTGTTTGCACTCGGGGTCGCCACAGCAAATCCAAGGTGGATCTGCATGTTGAATTGGCACAGGTTAACGCCGGATGCCCCTTCCAGACGCAACTCCACATTACATGGAGAAATGTGGCAGGGGTGGGATTTGAACCTGGAACCTTCTGCACTGAAACCAAGCTCATTAACCACTTGGCCACCACCCCTTGAAGGATTCACAATCTTAAATTAGCGATATCGTCAGAATTCACCTTTTCTGGAAATGATTTAGGATTTTGACCCATGGGGGCTAAAATACAGTGACATGACACCACAACACATTGGGAAATTCAGTTTTGCAGCATAACCTTTGAAATGTCAGATGGCACTGCTTTACTACATATGCTACCGTGTAGTGATGGAAAAATGGTCGACCTTCATTTGTGACTGAAAGTGCCAAAAAAAAAAAAAAAAAAAAAAAAAAAAAGAGAAAGAAAAATTATGTAAAATGGAAACAAAGAGAGTAACGGGCCACAGAGTATAAACATATTCCACCAGAACTCATGCTGGGAAGAGCTCTGGACAAATTTTTACACAGAGTTTTGCAGGATATCTGCTGGACAGGTAAGACACTAACAGACATCTGCCATGCCACTTACAAATACTAACATTAGTTACAGTTGGAGTCTTTTTATTCAGTTTGCCAAAATGAGTCAGTGGGGAGAATGATAGTTCATCATAGCTTTATTTTGATGTATTTTTCCTGCAGAATGAATCTTGTGCATGCACTTCCTTCTTCATGTCATCTGCAAATTTTATGGAGCAAAGTGACAAAACCTGTTGTAGAATCCCCCCAAAATTAAATAAATTAAGAAGTAAATAAATTGTCAGCCATAAAATTAGATGCAATTTTGAGACATAGTGCAGAAATGAAAGTACTTTATAATAACGAGATTTCAACACAAAAGAAATGTTGTGACAAATCCAAGGGAGCCATATTTTTAATGACTACAGGAACATCTTCAAGCAACTTTCTTATATATATTTTCTGCCTGTTCAGTAGTACCAACTCCAAATATATTCAATTGTTTGAGGTGAAACCACATAAAATTATGGATATTTACTGGGCAAATTATACAAAAAATAACGAACAAATTAAGCATAATACACAGAACTTAAGAAAAGAGGTCAGTGAAAATATTTTTGGAGTCATTTGTGAGAATAATGTGTGTCACAGCATCAATGTTACTATGTTGATTTTAGATTTGTGTTTAGGGATTTAAACAAAACCTGAAACACTATGGCATCCAGCACCAATACTTACCCCACCAAAAATATGCTGATGATAGGAAAATAAGATGTTCAGAATATACTGAATGGCCATGGATTAAGGAAGTAAAAGGTTTTGTGGTTCGTGTGACTTGTGATGGTGTTCATTACCACACTAATTTTCTACCTTTCAAAATTACAAGTTAACATGCTTTGTTAGATTACTGGTTTCTTAAATTCTGTTGGGAAAGTGTAGGAACACGGACCCACAACAGGGGGCGCAAATGAACGGACAATGGAGAAAGTCAAATCACAAAGTTTTACTGTTGTGAATTCACACAACAAACCACAACAGATTACAAATACAGCAGTAACCGAATTCCAAAGGTGTCGTGTGGGCAGGCTCGACGATAGGAGACGTCTGTCCGAGTCGAACCGGAACCACCCGATTTCCTCTGCCACCGAACCCCGGGGATACTGGAGCCGCCAAGTCCCGAACCCCAGGTGGCCACTGCCTCCGCTCGTCGGATCCGGTACTGCTGGCAAGGAACAGAAACAGTCAGGTGTGGGTGCAGCCGCACCCACACCCAGGGTGGAAACACCACCTCCACCTCTTGTCAGGAAAATACAGGTGAGTGCAGGAATGTGAGTACTTATCCAAAATACAGTCTCCTGCTGTCTTTTCTCTTTCTGTGTAAAGGCAAAATGTATTTAATGGTCAAAAGATAATCCGTTAGGCTGGATACGTTACCTCCTTGGTAGAGCGATATCTCGGCAATGAGGTGGAGATGCCGTCCTGCTGATATACCTCCCTGTTGATTGATATCAGCTGTCTCGTCTCAGGTGATGGGTGACAGCTGTCACCCTGGCTGCTCCTGTGAGCGCGGCAGCGCCCTCTGGTGCCTGGAGCCCGCACTCCAGACAGGGCGCCACTCTGGTGGTGGTGGGCCAGCAGTACCTCCTCTTCAGCGGCCCACACAACAGGACCCCCCCCCCCTCAACGGGCGCCTCCTGGCGCCCGACCAGGCTTGTCCGGGTGGCGACAGTAGAAGTCGGCCAGGAGGGCCGGGTCCAGGATGAAGCTCCTCTTCACCCAGGAGCGCTCTTCGGGGCCGTATCCTTCCCAGACCACCAAATACTGCAAACCCCGGCCCATCCGTCAGACGTCCAGGAGCCGGCGTACAGTCCAAGCCGGCTCGCCGTCGATGATCCGGGCAGGAGGTGGTGCCGGACCCGGAGTGCAGAGGGGTGAGGGTGATGAGGGTTGATTCTGGAAACATGGAACACTGGATGAATCCGCAGTGAGGCCGGAAGCTGAAGCCTCACTGCGGCGGGATTGATGACCTTGAGAATTTTAAACGGACCAATGTATCGTTCCTGTAGTTTTGGGGAGTCCACTTGTAGGGGAATGTCCTTGGTGGACAACCACACTTCCTGCCCAGGACGATACGTAGGAGCCGGGGTCCGCCGCCGGTCTGCATGGTTCTTCGCCCTCGTCCGGGCCTTCAACAAAGCAGAACGGGCGGCACGCCACACCCGACGGCACTTCCGTAGGTGGGCCTGGACCGAGGGCACACCGACCTCTCCCTCGACCACCGGAAACAACGGGGGCTGATACCCCAAACACACCTCAAAAGGGGAGAGGCCGGTGGCTGATGATACTTGACTGTTGTGGGCGTACTCGATCCAGGCCAGGTGGGTACTCCAGGCCGTCGGGTGCGCGGCTGTCACACAACGTAGGGTCTGCGCCATCTCTTGGTTGGCCCGTTCTGCTTGCCCGTTGGTCTGGGGGTGATACCCGGACGAGAGACTGACCGTGGCCCCCAGTTCCCGGCAGAAGCTCCTCCAGACGTGCGAGGAGAACTGGGGACCGCGATCGGAGACGATGTCTGATGGTATCCCATGCAGACGGACGACGTGGTGGACCAGGAGGTCCGCTGTCTCCTGGCCGTTGTAGCTTCGGGAGGGCCACGAAGTGGGCCGCCTTGAAGAATCGGTCCACTATCGTGAGGATGACGGTGTTTCCCTGGGACGGCGGGAGGCCCGTGACAAAATCCAGGCCGATGTGATGAGGCACGGGCAGCGGCTGTAGCAATCCCGATGTCTTGCGGTGGTCGGCCTTGCCCCTGGCGCAGGTGGTACAGGCCTGGATGTAACCCCGGACGTCGGCCTCCAGGGACGCCCACCAGAAGCGCTGCCGGACAACTGCCACGGTTCTTCGCACCCCAGGATGACAGGAGAGCTTAGAACCGTGACAGAAGTCCAGAACTGCAGCCCTGGCTTCTGGTGGGACGTAGAGTTTGTTCTTCGGTCCGGTTCCGGGGTCCGGGTCTCGTGTCAGGGCCTCCCGGACGGTCTTCTCCACGTCCCAGGTGAGGGCGGCCACGATAGCGGACTCCGGGATGATGGGATCCGGGGGATCCGACGACTCCGTTTTGACCTCATCTTCATGTACCCAGGACAAGGCATCCGATCTTTGATTTTTGGTCCCGGGACGGTAGGTGATCCGGAAGTCAAAACGGCCGAAGAACAGTGACCAGCGGGCTTGCCTGGGATTCAGCCGCTTGGCGGTCCTGATATACTCCAGGTTCCGGTGGTCAGTGAAAACCGTGAATGGCACGGACGTTCCCTCCAACAGATGTCTCCACTCCTCAAGAGCCTCTTTCACCGCAAGGAGCTCTCGATTGCCGACATCATAGTTCCGTTCGGCTGGGGTCAACCTGCGGGAAAAATAGGCACACGGGTGAAGGACCTTATCGGTCTTCCCGCTCTGGGACAGCACAGCTCCTATCCCTGAGTCCGAGGCGTCCACTTCAACCACTAACTGGCGACTAGGATCGGGCTGCACCAGAACAGGTGCAGACGAGAAGCGCCGTTTCAACTCCTTGAACGCGGCATCGCAACGATCCGACCAGGTGAAGGGGACTTTTGGTGAGGTCAGGGCTGTCAGGGGGCTAACTACCTGACTGTAGCCCTTAAGGAACCTCCTGTAGAAATTAGCAAAGCCTAGGAACTGTTGCAACTTCCTACGGCTTGTGGGTTGGGGCCAGTCTCTCACCGCCGCAACCTTGGCCGGATCAGGAGCGACGGAGTTGGAGGAGATAATGAACCCCAAGAAGGACAAAGACGTGCGGTGGAACTCACACTTCTCACCCTTCACAAACAGCCGGTTCTCCAACAACCGCTGCAGGACCTGACGTACATGCTGGACATGGGTCTCAGGGTCGGAGAGAAAGATGAGTATATCGTCTAGATATACGAAGACGAACCGGTGCAGGAAATCCCGCAAGACATCGTTAACCAACGCTTGGAAAGTTGCGGGAGCGTTTGTGAGACCGAACGGCATGACCAGGTACTCAAAGTGACCTAACGGGGTGTTGAATGCCGTCTTCCATTCGTCTCCCTTCCGGATCCGAACCAGGTGGTACGCATTTCTAAGATCGAGCTTGGTGAAAATCTGGGCTCCATGCAGGGGTGTGAACACTGAATCCAACAGGGGCAACGGGTATCGGTTGCGAACCGTGATCTCGTTCAACCCCCTATAATCAATGCATGGACGAAGTCCGCCATCTTTTTTGCCACAAAAAAGAAACCTGCGCCCATCGGGGAGGTGGAATTCCGGATCAACCCGGCAGCTAACGAGTCCCGGATGTAGGTCTCCATTGATTCGCGCTCAGGCCGTGAGAGGTTGTACAGCCTACTGGACGGGAACTCACTGCCCGGAACCAAATCAATGGCACAATCATACGGACGGTGGGGGGGAAGAGTGAGAGCCAGATCCTTGCTGAACACGTCGACAAGGTCGTGGTACTCCACCGGCACCGTCCCCAGATTGGGCGGGACTCTGACCTCCTCCTTAGCTCGGGAGCCGGGAGGAACCGAGGAACCTAGACACACCCGATGGCAGGTCTCGCTCCACTGAACCACTACCCCGGACGGCCAATCAATCCGGGGATTGTGCTTCAACATCCAGGGAAATCCTAAAACCACACGGGAGGTGGCCTGAGTCACAAAAAACTCGATCACCTCCCGGTGATTCCCTGACACCACCAGAGTACAGGTGGTGTCTTATGCGTGATCGGAGGGAGTAGGGAGCCATCTAGTGCCCGAACCTGTACAGGCGAGGTAAGCGCCACCAGAGGGAGCCCTATCTCCCTGGCCCATCTGCTGTCCTACAGATTCCCCTCAGAGCCCGTGTCCACCAGTGCTGGGGCCTTCAGGGTTGAGTCCTCATAAAGGATCGTGACTGGGAGTCGTGTGGCAATGTGGGTGTGTCCCACGTGAATGTCTCGGCCCACCCCTAGCCCAGTCTCTAGGGGCGGGCGTTGGAGTTTAACCGCTCGGGGCAGTCTCTCATATGGTGCTCTATCGCACCACAAACAAAACAAGCTCCGTGGGCCCGTCTCCTCTGTGCGTCTGGTGCCCTAAATGTTGCCCTACTCGTGTCCATAGCTTCGTCAGCAGGGGGAGCTGTGGCCCCACGGAGCGCAAGGGCCGTGGAGCGTGGGGAAGGCGGAGCGCGGTCGGAACCGGAAGGGAGAGGGACGGCGCGTGCCCGGCCACGCCCTTCGTCTCGTTCCCGCCGACGTTCTTCTACCGGTTGTCTAACCGTATGACAAGATCGATGAGCCCATCTAAATCCCGCGGTTCGTCCTTAGCCACCAGGTGCTCCTTAAGAACCAATGACAGTCTGTTTACAAAGGCGGCGCGGAGGGCAGCGCTATTCCAGCCGGACCTCGCAGCCGCGATGCGGAAGTCGACTGCATAGGCAGCTGCGCTCCGACGCCCCTGTCTCATCGACAGTAGCACAGTTGAAGCGGTTTCTCCTCTATTGGGGTGATCGAACACGGTTCTGAACTCCCTCACAAACCCATCATATGTCTGAAGGAGCCGTGAATTTGCTCCCAGAGCGCTGTAGCCCAAGCGCGTGCCTCGCCGCGAAGCAGGTTTATCACATAAGCTACCTTGCTAGCATCAGTCGCGTACATAACTGGACGCTGTGCGAAGACGAGCGAACACTGCATAAGGAAATCCGCGCACGTCTCCACACAGCCTCCGTACGGCTCTGGGGGGCTTATGTATGCTTCCGGGGAAGGTGGGAGGGGTCGTTGAACGACCAGTGGAACGTCAATATCACGCACAGGATCTACGGGAGGGAGAGCCGCAGCGGCGCCCGGAGGGCGCGCTTCCACCTGCGCGGCGAGAGCCTCCACCCTGCGGTTCAGGAGGACATTCTGCTCGGTCATTAAATCTAACCGAGTCGTGAAAGCGGTGAGGATCCGCTGTAACTCACCGATTACCCCTCCTGCGGACGCCTGCGCGTCCTGTTCTTCCATTGGCCGTTCAACAACCGGTTGACGCCCCTCGGGATCCATGACGTTGGCCGAGATATCCTGTTGGGAAAGTGTAGGAACACGGACCCACAACAGGGGGCGCAAATGAACGGACAATGGAGAAAGTCAAATCACAAAGTTTTACTGTTGTGAATTCACACAACAAACACAACAGATTACAAATACAGCAGTAACCGAATTCCAAAGGTGTCGTGTGGGCAGGCTCGACGATAGGAGACGTCTGTCCGAGTCGAACCGGAACCACCCGATTTCCTCTGCCACCGAACCCCGGGGATACTGGAGCCGCCAAGTCCCGAACCCCAGGTGGCCACTTGCCTCCGCTCGTCGGATCCGGTACTGCTGGCAAGGAACAGAAACAGTCAGGTGTGGGTGCGGCTGCACCCAGCAACACACAGGGTGGAAACACCACCTCCACCTCTTGTCAGGAAAATACAGGTGAGTGCAGGAATGTGAGTACTTATCCAAAATACAGTCTCCTGCTGTCTTTTCTCTTTCTGTGTAAAGGCAAAATGTATTTAATGGTCAAAAGATAATCCGTTAGGCTGGATACGTTACCTCCTTGGTAGAGCGATATCTCGGCAATGAGGTGGAGATGCCGTCCTGCTGATATACCTCCCTGTTGATTGATATCAGCTGTCTCGTCTCAGGTGATGGGTGACAGCTGTCACCCTGGCTGCTCCTGTGAGGCGGCAGCGCCCTCTGGTGCCTGGAGCCCGCACTCCAGACAGGGCGCCCTCTGGTGGTGGTGGGCCAGCAGTACCTCCTCTTCAGCGGCCCACACAACAAATTCATTAATAAAAATACACCAAAAATACATTCAAGGTTTAATGTTAAGTACAAAATAGAAATAAAGTCAGAGAAATTGTGTAGCTCCACCAAAGCCAAGAAATCCAGAATTTTTTTTTTTTACATTAGCATCATTATTGCATTATTGTAGTTTTATTTCTAAAAAATAACACCACAAACATTACTTAATCTAGTTGTGTCAATCAGTCCCACAAAATGTGGTTGTTTAAATGGGAAATGACATGCAGTTCATTATTTAAACAAACAAGCTTTGTGGAACGGGTTGAAATAACTACATTAAGTGAATACAAGATTTCATATTTTAGAGTACATATTTCATGGTAACATTGGGCACCAACATGGATCTGTATGAATTTCAGTCAATAATTGTCTGTAATGTAATACGTATGACTGACAGGGTTCATCATGATCAGGTTGTTAGCTTGACAAATTGATCAAAATGTCAGAAAATATTTGCACTGTAAAATAATGTAAAGAATTGATGTAGATTTCACAACAAGATTCTAATCAGCACCAAAATTGTAAGTCTTATACATCAAGCTCAAATAAATTATTCTGCAGTGTTTCATGGATATTTAATGAAAACCTTCTGAGTAATTCTGCCAAGTAGGCAAACAAACAAGAATGCAAACACCAGTGAACATGTAACCTCCTTGGTAAAGCTAATGGAAGATTTCAAGCAATTATACCAATAATCAAATAAATTGCAGAAGAAGTGGTGGCCTAGTGTGCCCCCCTGCCCAGTCTCCATGTAATGTGGGCATTCAGTGTAAAACTTGTGCCAAATCAACATGCAGATCCACCACCTCGGATATGCTGTGATGACCCTGAATAAAACAAGGGAGAAACCAATGGACGTATTTACACCAATAATAGCATCATAGTCGGCTACACAGCTGTTAGCCCTCTTGCCTCCCAGGAAGGAAGTTCTGGGATTTCTTCTCCCCTGGTTCTTTCTTTGTGGAGTTTGTGTGGGTTCCCAGTGAGTACTCTGGCTTCCTCCCACTTCCAAAGACATGCAGGTGAGGTGAATTGGTGACTCCAAATTGGCTGTAGGTGTACATGAGTTTGAATGTGTTCGTCTGTTTATGTGTGGACTTCTGATACACTGGCGTCCTGCCCCAGGTGAACCCTGCCTCTCACCTTATGACTGGGATAGGTTCAAGCACCCCCGTGATCCTTACTTGGAGTAAGCAAGTGTAGAAAATGAATGAATGAATACTTCCTGCTTGCAAGAACTTGGTGCATCGTGCACCTCTTTGAATAGTGGAGAGAAATCTAGGAGCAACAGGCAATCAAAGCAAAATATGTTGTGGTCTTCTTGTTTCCAACCATCCATCCATCCATCCATCCATCCATTTTCTTCCGCTTCACCCGAGGTCAGGTCGCGGGGGCAGCAGCTCAAGCAAAGCCGCCCAGACCTCCCGATCCACACACACCTCCTCCAGCTCCTCCGGGGGAACCCAAGGTGTTCCCAAGCCAGCTGCGAGACGTAGTCCCTCCAGCGTGTCCTGGGTCTTCCCCAGGGCCTCCTCCAGATAGGATGTGCCTGGAACACCTCTCCAGTGAGGCGTCCAGGGGGCATCTGAAAAAGATGCCCGAGCCACCTCAGCTGGCTCCTTTCAATGTGGAGGAGCAGCGGCTCGACTCCGAGCTCCTCCCAAGTGACTGAGCTCCTCACCATATCTCTAAGGGAGCACCCAGCCACCCTGCGGAGGAAACTCATCTCGGCCGCTTGTACTCGCAATCTTGTTCTTTCGGTCATGAGCCAAATCTCATGACCATAGGTGAGGATCGGAACGTAGATTGATCGGTAAATCGAGAGCTTTGCCCCCCTGATCAGCTCTCTCTTCACCACAACGGTCCGATACAGAGATGCAGTCGTAAATCTTGAACTCTGTACCTTATAAATGTTGGTCTTTTAGACTCGACTTTGTAAGTGTTTGATGAATAGGCCGACATATACAAGAAATCATGTTGGAATTATGTAGCTAGCTGGCTACAGTTAGTTTGGTTGGAACCATTTTGCAAGCAATAATTTTAAGGATGAACCCAAAATTGGAAACATTAAAACATTTATTTTAGATAAAAAAAATTGAATGGGGAAAAAAATTCTGGATTTCCTGTAGCACAGAAAATCCACCAATGGGGGCTCTTACTGCAGAGTTCATTTGGAGAGTTTCTATCTGCAAGTGCTCATCATGAAGTGGAGTGCGGGCCTCAGGGTCTGACTAGAGAAAGAAATTTTGAAGAAGAGGAAAAGCTGAAGCAGGTGAGAACAAGAATACAGAGTCATTGTCATCATTGGACTGCACTGTTTCTTTCTCTTTTTGCTCCGTATGCATCACTCTGCATTTAATCATTAGTGATCAATCTCTGCCCCCCTTCTCGGCATGTCTTTTTTCTGGTTCTTTCCCTCAGCCCCAACCAGTCTCAGCAGAAGACTGCCCCTCCCTGAGCCTGGTTCTGCTGGAGGTTTCTTCCTGTTAAAAGGGAGTTTTTCCTTCCCACTGTGGCCAAGTGCTTGCTCATAGGGGGTCGTTTTGACCGTTGGGGTTTTTCATAATTATTGTATGGCCTTGCCTTACAATATGGAGCGCCTTGGGGCAACTGTTTGTTGTGATTTGGCGCTATATAAGAAAAAAGTTGATTGATTGATTGGACGGATGACTCGCTGGTGGTGTTTTTCTCTCGCCTCAATCAGTTGTTGGCGGCGGGATTCCTCAAGGTTAGCGCTGGCCTTGAGCACTAGTGATCTCCACTATGGTCTGCTCCTGGCATGTTGTTCCAGGTCTTTTGGATTTACACCACACAGGAAAATTTGCTTTGACGCAGTCAATTTCACACCGGGGTATCGTCCGGTTACCCTGCCACTGGACAATGACTGAATGAAGGATGCTTTTGCAGGTTGCAGCTGAAGATGAATGTCTGCTGTCACATGATACAGACCATATCTTGGTGGTGTCTCGTGAGTTTTGTATTGTGTCTGGAACAGCTTGGTTACCCTGCCACATATCACCATGATTCACAAAGACACTGTCACAAAACCACAAAGATGCAACAATACATCATCACAACCTGTCAAGAAATAAGTTCTGTATTGGCCCTGAGATGCATTAATGCTATTGCTTATTTCTGGATTCCATAGCATGAAACAGATGAAAGTCTACAATTCCCCATGGCTGGGACGCCATGGATGGGACATCATTCTGATTAGGTTACTTCCTCAGTCAATGCTAGTACAATTCAGATGAATTGTCTCATACAATGACAGCGTGATCTGGAATCAAGCTCAGGTCTACAAATTGGTAATCCAACTCCTAACTCACTAAGCTACCTTCTCTTTCAACATGACACCTCAAGACTGTAGACAATTCTAGAACATTACGAAAATGTCCGTGCATATTGTGCAGCCCATGATGACATGTTAAGACGTCCCACAGTATGGTGCCCAAGAGCAGCTCCTATTGTCTGATGCCATCGTGTTAAACATCATGAAGTTGGTCACCCCCCCCCCCCCCAACTTGTAATTGTAAAAAATAGGTAATTCAGATATTCCCATCAATATAAGATAGCAACCTCAAAGGCGTAGACGTTGTACAAATGTGAAGTAAATTTGGACAGGAGGAGTCTTGAAGGAAAAACAAACAAACTGGCAATATGTTTGACCAGAATTGCTCTGATGCACCATGGCATTCATTCAAAAAATGTCTAGAACCCTTCTTCTAAAAGATATTCCCATGGTCTGTCCAATACATCAGGCCAACATCTCCTGCGGGTGATGAAATAGGTTGAGATTTGTTGTTTTTGAAGGCTTCAGCATCATCTCCACACTCAAAGCATTCAGTGACCCCTCTGTAGTAGAACACAGCCTTCATTGTGTTTCTCCACTCATGGGGAGGTCATGGTCAGGAGGTTAGAGTGGCAGCCTTCAAATCCCCATCAGATGGAAAACTCAAGGTCCTGAATCATCAAGTTGCTATTGTTGTGCAGTTGAATGCCTTACATGGCAGTACCCTGAAATCAGTGTGCAAATGGATAAATGTGAGTTATCATTGTAAAGCCCTAAAGAGAAGTGCCACAGAAATGCAGTGGATTTATTCAGGTTTTTTCCATTTAATTTGTCACCCATCTGTATAGGATTTTTATTGCCTCAGACAACAGGTGCACAATCTCGCTGTGCAAATAAGGTACTGGAAGTTAATGTCTCAGCAAAGCAAGTTGATGCCGCCCACACGTTTCATTAGATTACACTCTACTGTTGAAATGGTTGTGTCTGAGGTGCCTTCGCAAAAGGTTGATTACTGTGAACATATTTCACTTTGCTGCTCCGGGCTATTATTGCTTGAGATACAGACTGTAGGCAGAACCCTGATGAAGCGGTCCTGAATGGGCAACATCCCTGTTAAAACCATAAAATTGATTCAATGTGAACATAAAAAAATGTTAACGATCATCAAAGACCTTGGTGTCGAATGGCTTTTCTTCCAGTCATCCTCTCTCACTCCTGTGCCATCCTTTTTTTTAATTTTCTTCCTCACATGCAATCACATGCAATCTGCACTGCACATGAGCAGATTGCATGTTTTTATTTTGAGAAATACATTGATAAACTGAGAAAAAAGTTTTTAAAAAGTCAATATGGAAATACATAGTAATGTTGCAAAAAAAAAACATAATCCATCAGCACAGTTGATGTCAAGGAGATGTATCATGTATCGGTGGCTGTGCTATGAAATGTTGCAGACAGGCACATAGTATCTGACCTCTATATAGCAGCGTGGAAGTACCACAACAGCTGTAAACAACACTGCAATCAGTGTCCCATCTGCTCCAGTGTCCCACTTGTGTGGATGCCTTTTTGCCATTTCTTTCACCCTCTGCCAAGTGGCTGCCTCAGGACATGTAACCCAGAGAAAAGAGCTCATTTACCCAAGGAGCAAAGAGGAAAGAAGCAAACTAGATGTGTGTGTGTGTGTGTGTGTGTGTGTGTGTGTGTGTGTGTGTGTGTGTGTGTGTGTGTGTGTGCTGACTTGTAAATATGGCTGTGGTAGCGTTTACTTCAGTTGCATTGGGTTATAGTACGCAATATTTGGCATTTGACAAAAACAGCACTTTATGAAATGGATTGGAAATTATCATTAGTGTGATAAGTTAACAGAGTAGGGGAGACCGGGAACATCTGCACAACATTTTTATCTAGTGACTAACACTTCTCTGATATACTATTTCTTTATTTTTCATAAAATATCTACATTTGTCAAATACAAAGAGCATATCTTGACCTGTATCATAATCTTACACTGTACATATAATGGACAAATGTTCTGTGATGTTAGTCTTAGTCAGCCCTTACCTCCTAGTTAACCCATAAATGGGTAAACAGGTGGTGAGTGGGACCACCATGATCTTGGGAGACAAATGAAGGCTGAACATGCTCCTCTTTGGAGTTACAGAACAAGCTAAAGCTAACAGGCTAACTTTGGTTTGACTGTTTTATAAATGTATATTTTTTGCAGAACTGAGTGGTGGTTTCATAACGGGTGAATTATATATTTTAATACTAAGGATCTATGATGTACAAACATTCTGCCTCAGAAAACACTCAAAGTCCAACATTGCCATGACATTTATGTCCATGATGAGTGTATGTACTGTAAACAACAATGATAATAAAAATAATTTTCATAATGTATTGGTCTTAAGGCTACTAGTTATCAAACACAGACTGCCTAAAATGTTACTTTTATGTCTAATACAAACAGAATGAGTGTTCATTAAAGACACTGGAGTGTGTTATGTGTCGGACGCAGCTCGGAGAACCGACCAGCGTTTGAAGGACCCAGTATGACATAAGCAGAGCACGGTACAAAGGCTAACTGAATTTAATACATAACAGTGATGTGATACAAAACAACAAAAGAGTGTGCGGTCTGGCGTGGTGGTGATACGGTGCGCTCCCAGCAGCGCTAACGGTCCGGAGCCAGAAGCCGTTCGGACCCAAGGACCCCGCCGACACCCCCCAGGTGGCCGCAACAAACCGAGTCTGTGAAAGAAGGAACCATTATGTGAGTCCACACTCTACACACAGAGAGACCACTCAAAGGTGTACATAAACAGCAAACACTTCCTGGCTTAATTACTAATCAGCTTCCCAACCTGCAGGCATGGAACATCCAGTTCACAAAACTCCACTGCAGTGGAAGCCGATACATGACTAACGTACAGCTCAATATAATAAGGTGTGAGGGACACCACATTTACTGACTGTCTAAACGTTAGTCACAAAATCTAACGTACCTCAGGAAGTGTGCTGACGAGCGTGAGACCTCACCCCCTCCTCTTTCACAGACCGTGCATCAAACCCTGGACGTTCTCTGCATCCACTGATGATGAGATGGCTCCCTTAGACGACGATCTCACCCGTCTGGTCACAAGGTCGAGTCTCTGGCAAATACACACTGTATACTCCAGTCTTAAATGCCACCATGTTCCAATCCATATAGATGCACCACAGCTGTGAGTCCTGACGAGCCGCAGGTGATCAGGGTGAGGTCCTGATAACCTCAGCAACACAGCCACTCAGTCCCAAATGCAAGCCACCTGGAAGGAAAAACAAAAGACAGAAACAAAAAGGCAGCCAGGCCCCCCAGCCATACAACAGGAGTGGACCTTTTTATCTGGCAGCTATTCCATGTTGATTTAACCTCTGACCCCTATTCAAGATAATGATTGTTCACAGGGATTATATGAACTGGGCCCTTAAATTAAATCCATTCTGAAGATAGCTAAGTGCTGTGATGTCCTCAGCATAAGAGAGGTTCACACAGGGACAGACAACAGTGATGGCACACTGAGTATGGGAGAATCTTCCAAATATTATGACTCCTATTTTCACTACATCTTAATGTCAAGAGTTCTGTGGGGTCAAAGGAGATGATGTGTCCACAAACTGAGCAGGCTAGGGTGCAATGTTTTGATTAAAGACAATCTGCTCTATTCACTCAGCCTGAGCATATACACTGCACATACACCTTATGGGCAATTATTTGGAACTTATCATTTCTATGCACATTTTTCAGCTCCAATCTTTATAAACCTAAATGCTTATTGCATTTAAACATTCTCAAGGGGCATGCATTTATGTAATGAGTTATGGTGTGGTCTAAATGGCAAAACAGGGAAAAACAGAGATTTGACAGACAATGAAAAGTAAGTAAAATGGCTTTCAGTGGGTTGCATTGTTCTCGAAATAGCTAAGATATTGAGGCGTGAACAATCAAACACTTTTCTGCAAACAGTCAACATCGTTGCAGAAGATGCAAATAAACTGCAAAAGACCAGAAGAATAAAATGTGATGCTCCTATGAAAACATTTTCCTCCAGTGTTACCACATTCCAACAGTGCAACCTACTCAAGAATGTCCAGAAATACAAGGTGTCCAGTGCTCAATGACATGGCCAAGGTAAGGAAGGATTCCAGGCACAACAATAGACGTCTCTGACCAAAAAAGCGCAGTCCTTGGACAGCTAAGATACAGAGAGCCATCAACCCTCTCCCCTCCCAAAGTTTAGGAACTAAAATCAAATCACCTCCAAATATCTATTCAAGTAATATTCCACCAAGTTCGACGGAAATCAGTCCAGTTGTTTTTGAGTTATCTTGCGTGTGAGGACACACACACACACACACACGTAAAGCAATACCCTGTTAATGCTGCTTCCTCCATCTTGAATGGAACAGTAAATATTTTCCAGGAAGCATACACAGAGCTCCAGAGTTTAAGAAAAATATAATCTATGCTATAGCCTGTGCATGACGTACAAATTGTTCTCACAGTTTGGTTAATTCATGTGCCTGTTCAATAATTATGACAGTACATGCTGTCACTGGGAAAAGATGAGGTACTGGCGCACATGCAGGTTTCTCTCTCAGCAAATAAAATCTATTCTGAAGAATACATGTATTTCTGTGATTGTTATTATCCACATAAACACCCAGTAACAACATCATCACAGAGGATGTTATATCTCTTATATCACCTATCAGGTTCACATGAACTAATCAAACACAGGAAATAATTGCATGTGTGCACACAGTGGAATTTTTAGTAAATAAAATGTGGCCTTGTCACATGTTTATTTCTCTCTCATTTGAGGTCTGCTTCCTCCGCTTCGAATGACAAATGTAACAACCTGTGCAGCACCGTACAGCTCCTGCTTCTCCTTTGCTCTGCAGATTGAGACGCACAGTGTAATATGTACAAAAACACAAACAACTATAATCAGACCTGAATATACTGGGAAAAAAAATCTGCAATCAGATTATAGTCACATTATCAAGGATTACGTGATTACATTTTGATTATAAAAAAGTAATGTAAACTTCTGAAATGTTTTTCAATGAGCCGATAGTATTAACTCATCAACTAGAAATGAACTAGAAGCAGTTCTACTCGTGTAACCACTAGAGATCAGTGTTCAGCCAATAGCCTGAATTTTGAAGTCACTGCTGGCAACACTTCTGAGTAGAAGAAAATCTCAACAAGACAGAAAGCTCAAGCACCAGCAGTTTATCTGCACCACTTAAAAAACAGTACAAACACTGAGTGTATTTTGTGTAATTGCAGAGCCCTAGAAGTAAATTGTGCACTTGTTTTACTACATTGTGTGTTCACTTTACTAAATTGTGCTCATGTTTTACTACATTGTGTGCATAATTTACTATATTGTGCACTAGTTTTACTATAGTATGCTCTCATTTTAAGCATGGCAAAATAAACAATTTAGTAAAACGAGGGCACAATTTCTAAAACGAGCGCATGATTTAGTAAAACGAAGGCCCGATTCATTAAAACGAGGGAACGATTTAGTATAATGAGAGAACAATTTAGTGAATACCATTATAAAATCTACACAAACATTGCCACAATTTGTGATTTGATTGAGATCTCAATCTACTAAAACACACCCACAAATAATTAAAACGTGTGCACAAAAACAGACTATTAGACAACTGTCACCACGTAATGGTGAAAACTAAAAGGCTTTAAATAAGTGTTTATGGTTATCACTCACCACCATGAACTGCAATGTTACAGACAGCCTACACTCTAAAAATGAACCGCTGTCTCAGTGAGAAAAAGTGATGTAACAATTTGCGCAGATTTTTAAAAGTTATTTCAATTTAACTAAAGTTATTTCAACTTAACTAGAGAAGTCTTGTGGCATTAACTCAGTTGAAAGTTGAAATAACTAAGTTAAATAAAAAAATCTTATGCAAATTGTTACATCAATTTTTCTTGTTGAGACAGCAGTTCCTTTTTTAGAGTGTACTATTAGCCCAAATCATCATACAATAGATTGTGAAAGCGAACGGTGAGAAAAAGTCGGAAATGACTAAATGTAAGCATGAAATACATATTTCGAGAGCTCAGTTTAGGCCTATAACGTGCTCACATTTTATTAATTCAAGGGCTCAATTAAAGGGAAACACGCTCACGTTTTATTAATTCGAGGCCTCATTTAAAGGAAAAGGTGCTCACAAGGGGCAGAAAACATATCACATTAAGTGACCTCTCCTGGGTTCCGTATGTAATTTCTTTGAAGAAAAAAAAAGAAGCTTAATTTCAGACGATTAAAATAGATATGTTTTGACATATATTGTTTTCATTTAAAATTTAATTTGCCATATTCGCCCGTTGGAACACCCAGGGCTTGTTGTGAAAGTGTAGTGACACGGACCCACAACAGGGGGCGCAAATGAACGGCCAATAGATGAGCCAAAAAGTAACAATTTAATGTTGTGAAATGTGCACAACGAATATACAGACAATCTCAGAATATAATTACAGTCAATCCACAAAGGTGACGTGTGGGCAGGCTCGAGGATAGAAGACGTCTGTCCTGAGAAGAGCCGGAACCACACGATTTCCGCCGCCACAGAACCTGGTGAATACTGGAGCCGCCAAGTCCCGAATTCCCAGGTGATCACCGTCCCCGACTGTCGGATCTGGTACTGCTGGCGAGAACAAAGACAGTCAAGTGTGGGTGTGTGTACACCCAGTAACAACAACGGTGGGAATGCCACCTCCACCCCTCACTCAGAATGCTGATGTATTTACAGTAGTCCCTCAGAGGAAAAGAGTGCCGTCCTGCACTCACTCAGCCTCCACAGGAAGAGGGACCGGTACCCCTGCAAACACTCACAATATACAGCTTAAGATAAACACAAATGGCTGATGATATTACCTCCAATGAAGTATGATATCTCGGCGATGAGGTGGAGATGACGTCTGGGTTTTATGGAGTGAGATGATGAAGAATGAGTGACAGCTGTCAGGAAGTAATGAGTAACAGCTGTCACTCCCGGCTGTGTCCGTGGCGGCAGCGCCCTCTCGTGCCTGAAGCCCGCACTTCAGGCAGGGCGCCCTCTGGTGGTGGGCCAGCAGTACCTCCTCTTCTGGCGGCCCACACAACAGGGCTGATTTCATCACAAATAAAAAAATCAATCGCAAATAGCTGTTTGTGTCCATTTTGTGTCCTTTTCTCATTCATTAAATAGGTTCCTGGAACAATAGTTGTGGTTGTGTCCATTTTTAGTATGATGCGCATCACTTTCAGCAGTTGATTCTGAAGTAATTAAAACGTATTCAGATTACTTTTAGATTATTAATTACAAAAATGGCCATCAATTTGTATTCAGTAACTGATAACATTTTAACGTAATGTGATGCAACTCTGGTGACACACTTCTGCATTCCACTGATAAGGCACAAGCCCATCATATCAATATGTAAGGCCATCTTTGTGCGGAAAGTTAATTTTCAGTGGTTACGTTACAACTACTAAAATTCCTTGCGGGCCTACAACCCCATCAGGTCATGTGCTAAGCAGCCTATGTGCCTATGATTTAAGCCATTTGTTTTCCTGTTTTGCAAATAATTGTCCTGTGTGTCCATAATCACTGTGCATCATCTTTACAAGATTTTTTTTTGTTAAATCAAGCTTTGCACTATGCATAATTCATAAAATAAATAAATAAATAAATCAGATCTACACCGAACCCTGTTTGTGTGAGCTGAGTGGGGTCAAAGTCACTTGTTTTCCTCTGGGTGGAAAATGTTGAAGACGTGACCGAAGCATCATCCCAACATCAAGACCCTCGTTTACTTTATCAGTGCACTGCTGTAATATACATAATTCAGACAACTGGGAAATGTCTTTGGGCTCTCAACCACCTGCTGGCATTTATTAGCTAATTAATAGTGATTTATCTGAGCTACTAATGTGAGTGGGTTCGTTTGCCTTCAGGAGCCTTGGACCACCGTACGAATTCTGATTGTAATTATGCTTATTTGATGGGCAGTTTGCTAAAACAAGAAGTTCTGTCTTTTCTGCCCCACAGGAGGGAATTTCTGTTCTTACAAAAGACGACCTTGTGTGATTCTTTTTCTTTCTGTCTCATTAAGGTCTAACACACAGTTCATTTTAATTGATACTTAAATTTGAAACAGTTGTAGACACACATTGTTGATATGTGTCCTTGGGAAGGTCTTTTTTGATGCCCTTATGTTTATCGTTCAAAGTCTACAATCCCACTCAAGGTCTGTCAAGATTCCAGTCCAGGGTACTTGGTGTGTGTCTTCAGAGAACACTCAATATGCTCTAGTAGCTGCATGTGTTATATATTGTAGTAGCAAAACTTTAGTGATGCAACACCTGAATTAAAATGGTCAGCACCTTGGTTAAAGAGTCCAATAGATCTGTTTATACATGCAACTGATAAATATGATAGATAAAAAAAAAAACAAAAAAAAAAAGTCCAAATGCATCAACTTGCAGACATCGGATCAAAATGATTTCCCTTCAGGCACATTTTCCTGCTAGCACTGTGTAAATTCTCATTGAACTTCATCAACCAGATTAGGCGTTATGCTTCTAACTTCAACATTATACAATACAATATTATTATACTAAACAAGGGCAAAAGTCCATTTATCTAATGTTGAAAGTGTCACACCAGAATCATTTTCCTTCTTACACATTTTTATATGGAACATTTGAGCGCTGCTGGTTTTGAACTCATTTAGAATTGTACCGCTTGTACCTTATTGATACCCCTGAATACTCTTTATAACACTGTATTCTCATGATGTACTTCATATGATATCATATGAAATGCAATGAGTGAAATTTTGTCTATTCCCTGTGAATTTCTACACTCATGTGCAATCCCCATTTTGTATTTAATGTTCAAAAAGGCGTTGGAGTTATACTCAGAAAAACAATATTAAGAATAAGATGAATTAATGCTTTTTTCAGGAAAATTCACCATCTTGTGTTTGGTGAGCACATCACAACCTCCCAGCTGAAGATGTTTTGCACATTATTTTTTTTAATACATTACAAATTTTTCAAGAGGATAACCAGCGTATAATGACTAAGACTGGAAACAAGTAAGTGGCCACCAGGGATCTGACCAGCAACCTCATAGGCCTGTCTGCCGTTACTTTTATTTTATTTATTAATTATTTTATTTCCTTTACATATATTTCTGTTTTTATTTAAGATTTATAATTATTTTTTATTTATTGATAGTGAACCAGTAGCGGAGCAGATATGTGGATGAATTGTAACTTTGATGATAAAAGCATGAAAATTGGCACCCTAAAGACAATTTTTAGCTATAGGGGCATTGCAGAGGCAGCCATTTCCAGATGGCCACCATGCATTGTTGTTTTATTAGCAGCTCAGGCTCTAGACCACCAAGGGTCTTGATCCTGGTGCCTAATCCTATTTTTTTAACGATGAGGAATGCAGTGGTACTATTTATATCCTCAAACGATGAGTCAGGGAGGGATATTATGGTTTTTTTGTGGACCGTCACCGTGTTAGCCACTGTAGAGTTTTCACATTAGCATATTAACTCCAAGAGCTTTCATCCGATTCTTTTCAAATTATGTGGAAATACTCATGGCCCCCCGAGGATGAAGTCTACTGATTTTGGTGACCCTAGGACCTTCCCTCTAGCGCCACCATTAGGTCAAACATTTGAATTAGGATTAGTGCATCTTTAAAAGCTTTCATCTAAATCAATGGAATCAATGGGGTTTTTTGTTTGTTTGTTTGTTTGTTTTTATTGACTACAAAAAAGAGGTCACACAGTTACAGTGAATGCTAAAATGCAACGGTAGCTCTGAAAACACAACTGCAGTGGCATAATGACAACAAAAAAGAGGTCACAGTTATAGTTAAATCCAACGTTAGTTCTAAAAACACAAGCCACCACAGTGCCAAAGTGCAGTGCACTTAAGCTCTGCCTTGAAACATTTGCACTTTCCGTTGCATCACTTTATTGCATCCACAGCAGAGGAGTTCACAACAGGCCCTGGTAGATTCTGGTGATACAAGAAGTTCAGCTATGGTCTTATCCTTCCCCATCTCTGCCACGTGTTGAATTAGCTGGACATTTCAGTATCTCATCTCTATCTTCCTGACACAGAACCCATTTATTCCAGTCTGTGGTCAGGCACTGTGTATCTGACATTCCAGGCTCAGCAGGGTCCACTAACTTGAATAGCTTAGCCATTGTCTCACAATTCACTATACTACTTAAAGAACAGTATGTACTAGCTCTAGCACCACCAATCTGCATCAGCTGAAACCATCAGGAAGGTATGTCAGCTGCCAGCATGGTCACATGGAAGAGTACAGTTATGGTCCCCTGACACTTGCACGACTTTGATCCACGCACTTGCACACACTCTGCTGTCCAGGAGAGTAAACTCATCTCAAATTCGTAAACTGTGTGCGGCTTTGTGCAAGTGCGCAAAGAAAATTGTGAAATGTTCAAAATCTCCATCACGCATTAATAACATGAACTTCACATGAACATTGCGCAAACAATTAAAAAACTCGCTGTGTGTGAGTGCGAGTGATTGCTTCAGCACACACAGCGCAGCTCATCTGAACGATTATAACGAGATGTTAAATCTATCATAAACATAATTTTACACTTATAAGAAGGAAAGAACATGTAACTGTTTTATCAAGGCATTGCAATATGTTGTTGTTGTCCATTCAGCTGCTCCCATTTTTTGTTCGGGGTCGCCACAGTGGATACAGCCAGAATCCGCAATGGCATTGGCAGAAGTTTACGCCGGATGCCCTTCCTGACGCACTCCAGGGTAACCTGGAGAAACACACACACCTGCTGGTGTTCCAAAGAGATATTCCATCCAAATACTAACCAGGCCCCGGACTGCTTAGCTTCTGAGATCTGACGGAATCAGGCCAACACAGAGCAGATCGGCTGCACCAAGGCATTACAATATAAATATTACAAATACATTTTAGATGCTTCTAATATGTTCTCCACCTCATGGAGCAGATGACAGTGAGAGAGAGAAAAAAGGTCCAGCTGTGACAGTCCTCTGTGATTCAGGAAGCAATTAAAGGTGTTTTCAACAGCCACCTCTGACAGAAAATGATTAATTCAACATGAATTATTTTATATAAGCAGCGTTCAGTGTACTAAAGCGCAGCGTCCAGCGGAACAAAGCGTAGCGTCCAGTTGGGAACACAGTGGGTGGGATCGTCATGACGAAGTGCGTGCAAGTGCGCGGATCAAAGTCGTGCAAGTGTCAGGGCACCTTTAGCTGTAATAGGCCAGTCAAGATCAGCTGAAAGCATACAAATGTACATACAGATTAGTTCCAAAAATTGAGATTGGCATTGCAGCCCCAAACCAACTGAATACTAAAGTTTTGGCAATGAAATAACATTTTCAGATTGGTTTGAAATATGCTGCGAATGTACTTAGAGCCCCTACATAAATGCTTGCTACTCAGCTAGATTGCTGATGTTAGTCAAATATGTTAGCTAGCTAGCTTGCTTAATAATGAGGATTAATAAACACAGTGCTCGTATAAATGCATTTAATTAAAAACTTTCACATGTTCTTTGTTGAGTATTGAGAAAAACTGCTCATATGTTTCTTGCAGCAATCAAATCTGTGCCAGCAAGTCTTACTGCAGAGAGTAGTGGATGAGCAAAAGCTGGTGCAGGTCAGACTATTTTTACAGCTCCCTCTACTGGATAAATCTTATAAACAGCAATAAATGAAACATTGAGACTGTGTTGTACTCTCATTAGTCACAGTTCGAAAACATGTATAATATCACCAATATTACATATTTTATTGGTTTTTACAATTATTTAATTACCTGACTGCTAGTCATATGTTATTACGTAGGTGCTAGCATGTTGTAAATAGTACTACTGCATTCCTCATCCTTGAATATGTAGGATTAGCCACTGAAATCAAGAGCCTTGATGGTCTAGAGGTACGGAAGCGTATTGCATTCACTGGATAAAAAAATTTTTGACCACTGATCTCGTAATTACGAGATCCTGATCTCGTAATTATGAGAAAGATCAGGTGTCTAAATAGTTTTATGTATATACTTCCGTACTTCCAGTCCCTCAGCACAGGCGTGAGCTGAGCTCAGCCGATGATAATACACTATAATCAAACACAAAGTGTGGATTTTCCCCCTGAAGTGCTCCCGGATGAATGTCCAGGGAGGAGCACGGGCGACTTCCAGCTTTCACCTCACACAGACCCACCGACCACTGAGGGACACAGCAGGGCTCACTCCCACCCGGGCACATGCCAGTCTGTGTGCTCGAGCCGAGTTTCATTCATCCAGCAAACAGTTTAGTGGGAAATCCACACTTTGTGCGCGCCGTGGTGTGGATCACAATGCAGTGTCAGAGGTTACAAATTGGG